>NC_090854.1:9337803-9648161 GCF_024217435.2 Syngnathus scovelli | reverse complement strand
AGGCAAATTTAATCCCAGTTCAGCCATGATTTATTAGTCCAGATTAAGAGGAAGTCCTTGTTGGGGCGGTCTTGGGTTTTTGATGTAAAGCTTCTTGAGATGTCTATTTTGGTAGCAAATGCCAACTCACGTTGTTACTTTTTACTCACCTCCAGATTGAATTCAACGCAGACCAACTCGAAGGTATGAACCTTGTTTTTCCATTTCCACACTGAAGAAACTGAAAAGAATTAAATAAACAAAGATGCAAATTTAGTCAATTCTTCAGTGGACTGTTAGATGGCTGGACATCACACTGGAGTCAGCACACACGTATCACACGCAGGCCTTGCCTTTAAAGGAGGAGGGGGGGCTCATATTCTCAGCTATCAATTCCAAGGTGGTCTTTTAAAAGAGCCCATAGCCTTGCTTAGAGCGAGTGAGACATCTGAAATAGAAATAGTTTGAAGGGTGACTGAGCTCTACAGGACTGTATCCATTCATCCAATAATATCACAACCTATAGAGTCCCCCCCCCCACCTGCCATCATGCAGTCACAGCTACTCTTTATTGTGTTCAAAATGGAAAGTTGCATCCATATTAAATCAGCATTCCTCGTAAGGCGACACACAAACTCATATTAATGTTTGTATAATGTTAGCGTGCAAAGGTTAATTAATCCATTGCAATTAATTGAAATGTACAGTACTAACGCATGTTGGTTGACCCCCCCCACCCCCCCAGACTACAAGGAGGCCTTCGGTCTGTTCGACAGGGTGGGTGACAACAAGGTGGCCTACAGCCAGATCGCAGACATCATGCGCGCTCTGGGACAGAACCCCACCAACAAGGATGTGAACAAACTGCTGGGAAACCCCTCCGCTGAGGGTAAGATTCTTATTTGCTTGCTATTCCGCAAGAAAACAAAACATCAATCTGAACCAAAAATTGACTTTTGGTTATATTCAGAACCGACTTGTAAAATAAAATGCTTTGTGTGCAATCATTCCCATTAAAACTACCATTTGATGTGATTATGTAGGACTATGGTAATATCAGAAAAAAAAATGGAATTACCTTATATGACTTGCCGTTTTTGTACACAGACTTGGCCAACAAGAGAGTTACGTTTGAAGGTTTCCTGCCCATGCTTCAGACCATCATCAACAGCCCGAACAAGGCCGGCTTCGAGGACTACGTTGAGGGTCTGCGCGTGTTCGACAAGGAGGGTAACGGCACGGTGATGGGTGCTGAGCTGCGTATCGTTCTGTCAACACTGGGTAAGCCAGACGCTGCCCCCCGTGGCTGCAAACAAAACTGTTTATTGGGCCCTGTTGATGTTTGTTGCCTTTTAATCTCCTTTCAGGAGAGAAGATGAATGAGACTGAGATCGACGCCCTCATGGCGGGTCAGGAGGATGAGAACGGCTGCATCAACTACGAGGGTGAGACACATGATGGCGATGCAGAGCAGTTATTCTCAAAATGTGGTACACAGGTTTCTCTACTGGTGGGCAAATGAATTACTGCCAATACAAGTCAGTTATATTTCATCCGTGAATCTTCATATTATTATTGTTATTATTAATATTAATAAATAATAAAAAATAAAAAAGTTTTATATTATATTATTAATATCAATACTAATATATCATCAATATCCATTTTTATAATAATATTAATGTCAATATTATGAAAACTTTTCCATCTCTAAATAATTTGGCAAAATGTTTTTCCCCCAGGTCTGTTGAGAATACTGCATCTTAATATTAACCCCCCAAAATCTTACATAATATTGTGGCCATTGCTTAGTAAAATAATGTCTTCAAATCCAAGCCTGCATTGAACACTGACTTATTTGAATTCTTCTCTTGTGTCTTTCCTATGTCCTGCCCTGATCTTCACATGCAGCCTTTGTCAAGCACATCATGTCAGTGTAAGGACGTCCCCACCCGACCCCTCCCCTCCCCACCCAATTCCACCACGGTGGTGGTGAGCATCGAGTATGTGCAGACCCCATGGTGTCGAGACATTGACTCGCTGCTTTCTGCACCACCTGATGAAGCAGGGCAAACAAAGGACTATGAGATGCCATTTCTAAATCCTTCTATTGTTTTGTTCCACACATTTTTCCCCTCTCGTCTCCAACTGGTGCTTTTTAGGCCTCTTCGGTTCCAGACGTGCTCCTAAATTTTCATCTCCTAAAATTCCTCCGCCTGATTAGGGATGTCCCTAGTTTTCTCAGTCCAGGAGGGGGTGGTGGGAAATTGAAGACCCCTCCTCCCCTCTTTGTAACTCATTGGCCAGCAGTCTTGAGTGACTGTTTCGGCACAGGACTGGCTACCGAGGTCGATTCCCTCCTCATCTTCCCTCGACCCTGAGTCTTAACTTATTGTACTCTCCTCTGCCATTTCACAATAAACTTTTCACAAGTTCCCCATTTTATTGCTGCATCTCCCACACTCAAAAGAAGGAGTACGATCTCAAGTACATTTTTTTCTTATCTCATTTATTTGAATTAATTTCCTTAATTGGAGTCATATCAGCGGCAGCGGGGAAAAAAATAAATCGCATACATCTACTTGACCGTTTAAATACATTACATTTGCTGCAGGGTGGGGGCGAGAGGGGGATTACAGAGATGGGCAATGCTGAAAAAACACAGAAGCAAACAAACAGGTCAGGATAAAACACACTTCCTCCAAAAAACAAACAAGATCACTCCAACAACTTTTTTCTCAATGGTTGAATCAACTTTTGCTTTTTTGATGATTCATCTTTAAAACTTTTTCAAAAGATTTGCACATACTGCAACAAAACAGCCAAATACGTTGGTTGTAAAACATCTCGAGATCTGCACCAAATGCACACACAAACGGAATCCATAAACGCCATGTCACAATCCGACTTTCATCCGCACTCCTTTAAAGCGGAGATGCTTCGAAATCTGTATTTGCCTAAGTCTTTGCGTTGCTCAGCAACACAACAACAGCGCTGCCCGACACCAAGAAAAACACCGTAAAGAACTAAGAACTACAAAACGTGATCTTATTCATTTCTTAGCCAATGATTGAGAAAATGACTTACTAAAATGCCTTTTCAAATTACAAAATAGCCTCTTTGTTGGGTTTTTTTTTGGGGGCGGGAGAATCAATTCATGTTTGTCATACATGACTGAACTTTTGCAATCACGCAGGAAATTTTATTGATGGTCTTCCTTGGAAATGCTTTAAAGGACAATGTAGATGGGTAAGAACCTGTATTCTTATACTCGTTTCTATATATATATATTGATATTTGTTTGGACATATATATATATATTTATTAGGAGGAAAAGAATAACGAGCAGTAAGGGTACTGGGCTTATTAAGGAGTCTGCCGTCCATGCACGTTAGCAAGAACAACACGTGCAGCGTGATGTGCGAGCCACATTACTTCCACGTACAGAATATGGCCACAAGTAAATAAAAGCTAATCGCTTTTTTTTAAAATGTAGACCCGAGATCAATAAGGCCGATATGAGGCGCTTCCCGATCCCCCATTTGTATGTACAGGTAATCCCATTTAGCACTACAGGTGAACTATTCTATGCAACATCATTCAAAAGGAGAGGGGGGGAAACAGACAGATAAAGAGAAGCAAAAGTTTAGGAGTCCCTCCTGGTAGGTCTTTGAGATGTGAAGCAAAGTTGTGATCACCCTGAGTGGGCCCCAAGGCGGCGGTGAGTGGGTGAGTGGTAGGTGAAGAGCTGACAGATTCAGGGTAAGAGCATCCGCGATGCATGTTCACAAACCCTGCTTGGCCAGAGCGGCGGTGACGTCCTCGGCTAAGGTGTCTAACTGCGGCGAATCCAACATGTTGAGACTGCCGGACGATGAAAGGTGGCTGTCCCGGTGGCGCTGGGGCGACATGGAACGGGACCGGCCCGGCGACCGGACGATGATGTCGGCCCCGTGGTCCACTCGGGCCTTCGCGTGATCACGGAATGTCAACTTGTGGCTCTCAATCTAGCAAGAAAGAAGAGACTGGTTATTTTGATATTATATATTTTATTATATTAAATATGATGGCTCTCAATCTAGCAAGAAAGAAGAGACTGGTTATTTTGATATTATATATTTTATTATATTAAATATGATATATATATATATATTTATTTATTTATTTTTCCCCCCCTTCAATCTTTCTTAAAGGTCATCAAATAAATCTACACAAGCTGATAAAATATTTTTCAGGCTGACCCAGGGTCAAATGCATTTTTTTTTAATATATATATTTACGTACTGTGACACGACCTCCTCCTGGAGTATGGTGAGCATTATCCAAGGATCCCACCTTGGCTTGGGCTTTGTCTTTAAAGTCCAACTTTACACTCTCAATACGAACGTTACCGCCACCTGAGCAGCAATAACACGTTTTACAAATGGGCACATTCAGAACAATGGATAACACCAGCAGATGGAGCTGCAGCACCCGAAGCTATCCACGTAGAAAGAGAAAAAAATGCTTTTAGCTTCATTTTAGGCTATCTGGGAAAATTGGTCTGCGTGATATCCTGCAAATAATCACTGCAGTTTCCTCTGAGTGACTGCAAAAACTAATGAGTAAAAGGCCCATGAATGAAACATCAGGTGAGGAACCAGACTCATTATTTTCAGTTATGAGATTTCCACCATGACACAAACATTAAGTTTACAGACTCAGACATAGCCAAATGATTCTTGGAATTTTTATGTCGTGTTTGTCGAATGTGTGTTACCGGGGCGATGGTGAATGTTGTCTAATGAGCCACACTTTGAGGTCACGTGACTCAGGTCAATCTTCTTGTTCTGTATCTGTATCTGCAAAGGAGAGCAATTGAAACAGGTTGTCAGGTTAGAGGGCTTGCTGATGTGGAAATTAAAAAAATAATAAATTAAAAAAAACATTCTGTGTCGGATCTATCGGCAATTGTTTTTTAAATAATGTTTTATTATCATTTTATATCATTTCATTTTTTTTTAAATGTATTATGCAAAAGAAGGAGGCAAAAAAGACAATACCAAGACATGACACATGTCCCAAGTGTTCTTAACCCACTCCATACTTAATTTTGCTTCGAATACTCAAAAGCTTTGGCAGCTGTTACCATGGTAACCCACTGCTGCCATGAGCAACTGAAGGAAAGCTTGGCAAAATGGCAGTTTTGAAGCAATTCAGCAAAGATGAAAATCAAGCTTTGATTTGCGGACAAGCCAGCATCACCCGGGTTGGCACAGCCAAACACAACACAAGGACACAAAAGTGACACAAACACTCAGACGATGACTGTTTGCTGCACAAGACTCACATTGCCACCTCCTGCTGAGTAGCCCCTCCTGTCCAAGGACCCACACCTAGACTGAACATGGCTATAGTCCAGCTTAACGCTGGGGATGTGGACCTGCAGGATGGAGGTGCGTAATGAGCTGGGAATGGGCTTTAGCAAGCTTTCTGAAATCTGCATTCTTCAAAAGCCTCATAAATATACTATGCACAGGAGTCAGTCAGTCAATTATGCACTCATAAATAGTTTTGAGCCCACTCGAGAAATCATGGTGTCACGATGAACCATGTTGAAAGCTCTGGATTTAGTACAGAGGTGTCCAAACTTTAATTTTCCCAGTACAAATAATAATAATAATAGTAATATTAATTTTAAATGAATATGTTTTAAGGACAGTTTTTTTCTTACTATATTGAAAAACAATCTGTGTTAATTAAAGTTAAAGTCTTAGCTTGCACATGTAAAATGACGCAAGCACACACACTCGGACAAAAGCTGAAACTATTCGTTTAACTAGCAAGGATGCTAATATCTTAGCATTGTCTAAAGACTCTTGAAGCTGCAAAAGAGAAAAAGCAGGAATGAAATGCAGACAGAAGTTTTGGTGCAGCAACAAATACATTTCAGCCAGGGCGGGGAAAAGCAGTGCAGCCACACTGACAGAAAATAACACAGTACAAATTAGAATACATATTGCAATTCAGTCATTTGGCATGGACAGGGTAGAATTGAACCAGCCGAACATCTCACAAAATAATCTAATATGTCTAACACCCCAAAACCAAGGTCACAAGATTCAATGTCTTCCAGTTGGAGGTCATACACAGACTTCAACATTGATGACGTTATCCACGACAGGATACAAATGATGACAATAGTGAGAAAAAATTAGGGTCATACATGTCACCTTTAAGCTAGTCGGGAATTTTACACAGTGGAAAATATTCAGCTGGAACCTACAAGGAGAAACTCGGCGGCTCCGGGGAAGGACGAAAAGGTGAGGGTGAAGGTGTTTAAACATTAAGGACTACATACATTGCCTCCACTGGGAGGTTGCTTCAGATTATCCTTGGAGCTGCATTTTGATTGTATGTACCTGAAGTCCAGCTTCTTGTTTAGAATATGATTCTAAAGAAAAACAAAAAGGATGACATGGGGATGAAAATGCTTCTTTCTAGTCGGCCACTACCATTGTCCCGAGAACGAAATTTGAATGTCCGAGGCTTGTTCAGAGTCAAACAATCCAGATGGAAAATTTTTATGCCACTTCATGATTTTGCTCATTTATTGCTGTTTGCGTTTTCCTCCTACATCATACTGACGCCTCATTCTTTTATATCACCTCAGGACATGAGCAGCCTTTGAGTTGATGTGCATATTTTTAACTACGCATTTTGAGACTGCCAAGAAAAATATAACCGCTAATTAAAAGCTGCCTTGTTGTTGTCTCCAAGAGCTTGCTTTAATTACTGTGGTCTATCACTGTGCATTTCATGTTTAGGCAGTGACCTGGTTTTATGGATAGTACCGGGTTTTAGCAAGTATAATTACAATGTTTAGGCGCTGAAAAAGTCATTAATTGTCACACCAAGATGTAATGAGATCCAGAATGAGGGTTGAATGGAAAATTCCAGGCAGTATAAAGAAATTAATACAAAGTGGCGTCATTTAAAAGTGATTATAATTGTGGTTGAAAAAATCTATTTTAAACAGTTCTTTAGTCAGGAAAAAGTTTGGAAAAATTAGAGATAAATTATTAAATTTAAATTATAATTACATTACTAAATATAAATAATGATAATATCAGAAACATCTCTCTGCAGTTTTACACCACCGCAGACTACAATCACTTTAATGCCGAGGACTTTGTATTCAGCTCTCATTAAAAAAGCCTAATCAAAATGCAAATTGTATCACTTAAAATTGATTAGTTAGCTCTACATTCATTGATCTGAAATAACATTGAGCGATCCAATAGGGTTTGCGTGCTATTCATTTCTAATGTACGGTGCTGCGGTGTACCAGCAGGCCTTGGGTCCAGGTCATACTGTGAGCCGCTGACAGACATAACGTCAAGGAGATGACGCGTAGCACCGAGTTCCAGATCCAAGACAAAGCCTTGTGTTTGGCTTCGACTGCCATTATTTGCTCCTTGTGCTTCTATGGTGACAAATTAGGTCGCAGGTCAGTGGCCAGGTGAGGGACTCTGGGGACTGCAGGGCACTCTCTTTAGGAACTACAAGGTCAAGGTTGGGATGATGACGGTGGCAAGACTCTTAAATTACGCAAGGGACTGCCTAACCACACACACAAGCCACGCTATTGAGACTACTGCCATCTAGAGGTGAAACAAGCTGTGTACAACAGTATCCTCTTTCTATTTATAATTGTGTCAAAATGACAGATTTGCATTCGGCATTTGACTTACACTTAAAGCTGAGCTGACATTATTCGAGGCTGGCTGCGCAAAAAGTAGCACATAATGAAGAAAAGTCATCAACACAAGCCATTGCTCTTAATCAGATCAGCAAGGAAGATTTTGTTCATGACTGAGGAAAAAGTGTTCATTGAGCCCGCCGTTCTTCAAACAACCACTGGGATTATAAAAAATGTCAAAATTGTGCTTGTGTGTGGGGAATGAAAATGCTGACGTTCCCTATTGATGAAAGGTGACCATGTCAAAGATGAGTGAACTAAAATACATCCTACGACCCGAAAGAAACACACAGTAGTTAGCTAAAATTTGGTCTTACCTGTCCGCCTTTTGGCTGGTACTTGATATTATCTATGGAGCCGACCTTGGAGCGAACTTTCTTGAAGTCGGGTAGCGGTTGGTTAAGGACTCTCAGCTGCTTGGGAGTGGTGGCTGGGGATTTGGGTGGGGTGCGCGCCACAGCCACCTTCCTCTCATGGGACATCAAGCTAAGGGAGCGTGGAGTTCCCGGCGTCCTTGAGGATGATGAGCAGCTGGGAGGGGTCCCAGGGGTCATGGCGCTGGAGCCGGGGGTACGCGGCGTTGAGTGGCCACTACGGGCTGAACGGGAGCGTAGCGGCTCCGAGACTGTGGGGAAAAAAACAAGGATAAACCCCAAATGTGCAGTAAAGAGTGTGGTACCACCATAGAATTTTTCTGGGTTATGAAAGCCATGAAATGAAATTGAATTTACTCCACCTGTCATACTAGCAGCTCGACCCGTCCTGTGTTCTGCCCTCATCGCAGCACGGCAGGCTGATAGGGGTCAGGGAACAAATGTCAGAGTTTGTTCAAGGCGGGTTTTTTGGTCCGGCGGCAGCTTACTTGTGGGTCTGCGGGGAGCTGTTGAACCAGAACTAGTAATGGAAGTTGAGCTGTCCTCATGGTCATGGTATACACGGCGATTCAGAGACGAGGCTTGCCGCGGCATAGAAGGACTTTGTGATCTACCATCCTATCAAATAAAAGAAAAAATATTTTCATGGCAAGTAAGACTTTAGGTAACTGGTTTTCAAAATATGAACACATATTTTTCCTTCTGTATCCTTGCAGCGTCTGCCACATTGCCTTACATATCTATAAAAGTTGTAAATATTAACTGTGGGGATGGAAGAGGTCCATCTAATGATGTAATCATTGTGGGCATGAAGGTGTGTGTTTTTGCAAAATGCTGAGAATGCATGAATCATCTAGTGTTTCTCGATTTGATTCATGGAGCTCTTTGAGGAGGGATGAATAATCAAAAATAACTCAAAACATAAATCTGAACAACCAGCTGCTTTGTGACTAATAGCAGATAAGGACATGAAGTCTATAAACAAAAAAAAAGAAAACACAAATTTGTGTTCAAATTAATACTTCATTATCGTTCTTCAGTGACATTTATGATATGCATAAATGCCATTATTTGGAGTCAATAACTGTCATTAGAATGTCGGAGGAGAGAGATAATCGCAAGATAAATGTCACCAGGTGATTTAGCACCTACACTGTGACTTTAAACACTCCTGCGAACAAACCCATTAACTCAAAAGTCAACAAAGTCATGGTAAAAAAATAAAGAAGCATTGGAGCAAACATGTAATTATGTGATAATTATGCAAGGAGAAAACCTTTCAGCTTTCACTTCAAAGAAATATAAAATATTCTCCAGCATAATTGGTTTTCTATTTGACACATGAGTCAAGAGACAAAAATGATCAAGGTACTGAGTTGCTATGGTAATAAGATGCCAAGCGTATTGAGGACAGTTGAGATTTTGAATCTAATAATCCACAGAAAACACAATCTGAATGTTTCTAAGTGGTGCCAGAGGCCACTGATACTGTTCACGTTAATGGAATTTACTCACCAAGGCTCTGTCGCAAGACCGCCTAGCAACGGTGAGAGGCTGACGACTGTCAGAAAGTGGCTCTAAAAGACAAAAGTACAGACTGTATGTTTCAAGACTTGAATAAAAAAAAAAAAAAAAAAATATGCAACAAGTGGGCAACATTTGGGTTAAACATACTAACTCATGTCTAAAAAGCAATCTGATTGGTATTTTCTGTACATGAAATACAAAGTATGGGTGAGAAGCATGCAGAGCATGAGACCATGACAAATATTTTAAAGAGTGGAGAGAAAGACAACAACAAAGATGAAGATAGAAATGAAGCCAACTAGAAAGGTAACATGATTTTTTTTATTATGTCAAAAAAGTAAAAAACAGACATAAAGAAAATAATACAGAGAAAAATGCAAGTAAGCACAAGTGTCAGTTTTTCAAGAGTGACCTAATTAAATGAATTCCAAACACCGACATGTACAAATGAAGAGAAGATGGAAGACATTGGTGGACATGGAAGACATTGGTGGACATAGAAGACATTGGTGGACATGCCGGTGTAGACAAGACCACACGCATGACAGAAAAAGCAAAGTATCACCTGTGGGTCTCCTTCTAGGACAGGAATGATGCTGGGTGGGACGGCCCTGGCGGACAACTTGTTTGGGTCCAATCCTCTTGGACGGGGACAGAGTCTGAGCCTCCATTTTTTTGGTAAACTCCGTTTGCTTTATCACAGCTATATCAATCGGCCGCAGGGAGACATCGATAAGTGAATGCCGAAGAATAAAAACGACAATCGTTTTTTTTAACAATTCCTCCAGTTGAGTAAAATTAATCTGGACATTATCATTAAAAAACAAAACACGTCATGTAAGACAATATCCGATTGAAGAAAATCCAAGTTATGAATTGTATGTGTTTTGAAAGAATCTAAAATCAGCCCTGATGCAAAACAGGAGTCACGAATCGAGTTGAGCTAATGGAGTTAATCGAGACTGAAAAAGGAAAGAACCTTTTTTCTTCTCCCGAGGGATGCAAACCGGTTCCTTGCGCAGTGGCTTGCATTCAGGAGTGGAGAGTCGGCCTTTAAACCGCCCCCCTTTAGTTTTGGGCTTGCCGGACTTTTCGTGCTTCTCGACTCTCTTCTGCTGCTTAGTTTGGAGCTCAGTGGAGTCTTTGACAGAGCTGGGCACCTTGGGCAAGGGTTGGATCTGCTCTGTAGCCATGCTCTTGTCATCATCTGCGAAAAAAAATAAGAGGGTTGGCATTATGTAAAAATTATTTTCAGGAAATAAACAACTCCGACCGACGAGGTTTTCCAAGGCCTCACCTTGTGTGTCCACCCAAGAACTGTCCAAGATGGAGTCATCCATGGTGGTTTCATCTCTGTCATAACTTTCTGTTGGAGCTTCTGTTTCCTCAGGTTGAGACGCGGGGGTCTCAGGAACCTCTTCGAAACTGGCAGCCTCGATGTCGGCCTCCTGGGCCAACTCCACGGACTCCTCCTCGTCGTCATCCTCCTCCTCGTCATCGTCTTCCTCCTCTTGCTCTCCCCCGCTGGGTATACACAAGGCTTCAGGTGGAGCGGAGAATCGAACACTGTGTCCCGGTTCATCCGCTTCATCGATGGTTTGGACCACAGTGATGAAGTCATCTTCGACTGTCACGACGGATTCGATGGCGGCGCGAGTTTCCGTGATCTCCTCGACCGCTTGGGCATTTTGCTCTTCTTTCTGTTCCGCTTTTTCGGTTGGTTGGACTTTGTCTATTTCGGTCAATATTTTTGTCTCTTCAATATGTTGCGTCTCTTGTTCAGGCTGATTTTCCTTCTCCCTTGCCTCGTGTCTTTCCTTTTCCTCTTTCCTTGTTTCCTCTAACTTTACTTGCTCTTCCCTTTCCTCTTTCTCTTTCTGTTCTTTGGCTCTCCTCTCATTTTCAATCCTCGTCTTCTCTTCCTTTTCTCTCAACTGCTTCTCTTGTTCTTTTCTTTCTTGCTCAACTCTTTCCGCCTCTTGCCTTTCTCTCGTTTCCCTCTCCTGTTTTTCTTTCCTTTCTTTCTCAATTTTCTCTGCCTCCTCTCTTTCTCTGATTTCCCTCTCCTCTTTTTCTTTTCTTTCTTTCTCTATTCTCTCTGCCTCTTCTTTTTCTTTCAATGCCTTCTCCTGTTTTTCTTTCTCCATTTTCTCAGCCTCTTCCCTTTCTTTGATTTCCCTCTCCGCTTTTTCTTTCCTTTCTTTCTCTATTCTCTCAGCTTCTTCCTTTTCTCTCAATTCCCTCTCTGCTTTTTCTTTTCTCTCTTTCTCTATCCTCTCAGCCTCTTCCTTTTCTCTCAATTCCTTCTCTGCTTTTTCTTTCCTCTCTTTCTCCATCCTCTCAGCCTCTTCCTTTTCTCTCAATTCCCTCTCTGCTTTTTCTTTCCTCTCTTTCTCTAATCTTTCAGCCTCTTCCTTGTCTTTCTTTTCTTTCTCAATCCTCTCTTCCTCTTCCCTTTCCTTCTCCTTGTCTTTCCTTTCTTTCTCAATCCTTTCTTTCTCTTCCTTTTCTTTAGTCTCCTTTTCACGTATCTCCTGCTCTTCTTTCTGTCTCAATTGCTCTTTCTCATTGTCTTCCTTTTGAATCCTCTCTGCCACATCTTTTTTCTTTCCTTCCTTCTCTTCACTTTCTTTCGTCCCATCCACTTTCTTTTCAGTGTCTTCTGGAATTTTCTTTTCTGTCTCAATCTTTATTTTCTCCTCAACTTTATCAAGCTGTTCTCTGGCATTTGTATCAGTTTCTTCTTTGGATTCTTTGGTTACGGTTAGCACTGGTGACAGTGCTCTTTTCGGGGAACCATAAAGTTCTTTTTGTTTCAGCTTGGACGGTGAGAGAACCGGAGAAAGTAGTTTATCATCGTCGATATTGCTTTCAACTGAAGAAGCGGGTGAAGTCTTGACGGGCCTAGCAATGCGGTCCTTGGCCACCCCCGTTAACTGGTAAACATCTTCAGCATCCACCTCTTCATAGGCTTCCTGGTGCACCAGCTTGACCTTCTCCCGAAGCTCCTGCAACTCTCGTTCTTCCTCCAAACTGAGAGGCCTTCCCTCCATCTCCAGTTTGCGGATCTGCCTCTCATAATCAGCAATCTCGGTTTCAGAAGCCGATCCTTCGCCGCTAGCTTGTCGCTCGGTCTCGCTTCCTGACCGCCCACTTTCTTCTAGAGTCACCGTGACGGTGGGTGTCACAAACGACTCCATTGGCGGAGCAGAGGATTTCACCTGCTGACTTGTATTCAGCTGGTCCTTTAAGTTGCTTTGACTTTCTTCTGAAGAATCTTCTCTCTCCTTTTCTCTCGTCTCATTATCGTCACTGACAGTCAGGTCTAAAGTCGGGGTCTTGTCTTCCACAGATGTGTCCCTAACCGCTAGTTTCCTGGCTTGGGCAGCAACTTTCTCCTGAAGAACAGCTGGAGTGAAGACCTGTGCAGAAGTGTTTGTTGGGCTGACCACATCTGCAGGGGATGGCATAGGTCCAGAGTATTCACTGAAAACGCAATAGCCCATCTCTTCCAGCTGACTGTCACTCTTTCTTATTCCAGGACTTTGTTCACCTGAACCCAAGCTAGAAAGCAGGTCATCAGAGAAGGCTTGAAATGACTTTCGGCGTCCGAGTTCTGGTTCAGCGGCTTCAGATGACAGCCGTGAACGGGGTCCAGCAAGGTCTAGCATCTCAGGCAAGTCTTGAGCCATGAAGGTGTTATTCTTAGGACTGCCCTCGCATGGTTTTGGTGACTCGGGAGACTCGGGTGACTCGGGTTCAGGGCTGGGGTTTGAAACGGCTTCAGCCATCCTTGGTGGAGATGAGGAATCAGAGGTGATGGAAGCTGCTGTCTCCAGGATGAGTGGAGGGAAGGGAGGTGGCTTTTCTCCAGAAGGAGTAGTGATCGGGAGGTAATCTGCAGACTCGTCGAGACTTCCGCTGGTGTGCGTCATGATATCCGCGGCCAATGGCGAGAACTTGCTCGTTCTACCTTGGCTGTTGCAATCCATTGCTCCGATTGTGATGTTGAGGGAGTAGCTCCTTTGGTCCAAGGCCAATTTACCCGGGGAGAGCTTGCATTCATTCCCCCTGTCTGGAACTGGGAAATCTTGAGTGTCAGCGTCTTGGGTTTTAGGACTCTCCTGTACTGCCAAACTAATCTTCGGAGACTTGGAATCAACAGTATTGGTCTCCTCACGGACTCTGCTCAGTTCATAATAGCCTTCACCCTTACCTTGAGGGGACACAAGAGCATCAGTGGCTGATGTTTCAAAATATGCCGACATTGCATCACTGGTCACGTTTCCTCCTTCAGCTTTGACTCCCATTGAGGAGAAATCAGAGGGAGAACCGAGGCTGCTGAACTCTACGACCTCCACGGATGGTTGCTTCTCTGACACAGTGATGGGCTCACCGTAGATGGGCTGAAGCGTGATTGACTTTGCGGGTTCTTTGGCTTGAGTTTGCACATCTGGAGGTACAAAAGATGGCGTATCTATGGTGGGACTCTCCGGTACCATTCGTTCTCCAGCAAAGAAGCCTTGGGTCTGTTGTTCCAATAACTCCTCTGGACGTCTCTCTGATCCGATGCTGTCTGGGCTCATGGAACCACTTTTCTCACTTACGGCTTTTTCCGAGTCCATCTTCACAGCTGAAAGAACATCTGTAAGTTGGTCGTTATGAAGACAATATGAAAAGTTTTTGTTTTGGCATGCGCTGATATTGATTTGGCCAGGTAATGGGCGAATAAAACAGGCAAAGCTCTCCTCTGAAACTTACAGCACAATGAAACAGCCATCACCGAAGATGAGCGGCGAAAGAATGAGGTCCGCCAAGTCAGAGATGGATGGAAATATGGCATGGTATGTCATAATGCCGGCATGAGGCAACTGTCAGGCGGACTGATGAAAAACAAACAATAATTCATGGAATGGATATCCATGCAAAAGTCGATATAACATCAAATGTCAGTTATTCTTTGTTAAAATTGAGGGATACAAATGTTGACTTAGTTTTTGATCAAATGACCATGCTAGTTAATGATCTCAAAATTTGGAGGAATACTAAAGAATCCTGGTTGTGAATACCAGGTGGCTATAATAATAAAAAAAAAACTAAACCAGATGACTTGGTCAATTGATAAATACTGAATAATTAAAATATACAATAATAGATATACATTTTATTAAAAAAAACGAGAGCCAACATAAAAAATAAAAATAAAAAAAACCTGCCATCGCCCTGCCAACGAGTGACCACTAAAATAATTAAAAATTACATTAATGCAATGCTCTGGTATACCAGCACCAAGCCATTGGTGTAAACATAATGACAGTCCTGGAAGCTTCTAGCTGGTGATCAAAAGCATGATTGCAAGTGCGACACGTAATCATACCAGGACAAAAAAGAGCCAGCCCCGAACAAGAGCAACGAGAAGAAAACACAGGCATAACAACATGTGACTTTTTTTTTTTTTTTTATCCACTAACAAGCCTGTGTTGCCTTGCAGACACAGCAATGCAGGGGGCCAATGATTTGCCATTCCAGCTGACTGACGCTGGAATTCTCCTGCTTCTCCATACATCCGGCATTCGTATACAGTGGACAAGCTTTAACATGCAGACAGGGTGCACAGAGAGGAGGACACACCTGTCTCAGGGCTTTCCTCCTCACCCTCTGCTTCCAAAGAACTTGCTGCAGGAGCACTAACTGCCTCAGCCGACCCCAGGTCTAAATCCAGGGCCTTGTCTATGTCCTCTGCCTGTTCTAAAACTTCCGCTTCGGGGATGTCCAGGTCAGGCTCTTCCCCGCTCCATTGCTGCTCATCAAGAGCTGCCTCTGCACTCTCCTCCTCATCCTCTTCCTCATCCTCATCATCCTCCTCTTCAACCTCCTCCTCCTCCTCGTATTCAGCTGTAAGAGCCTCCATGGTCTCTTCTTCTCCAAAACAAGGTGAGAGGGGAGGGGGGACACATTAAGACTACAGGCAACACAGACTTGGGCAGTGTGAAAACAGAACTAATGAAGGGACACTTTGAGATGATCCAAAGTGTTCACAGATACATCACACATAGGCACAGGTATTGCATGTAAGTATATTTGATATATTTTGGCTTTTGGGATGGATGGCACTTCTGAAGAAGATGTCCTTCTGAAGAAAAATTTGGAATATTTCTCTTTTCATTCTCACCACCAGTCCCTTATCAAATTTACTTTACAAAAACAAAAATGATTGGTTATAGATAATCAAACTACACTCCAGATCACATTCTTCAAGACACTACTAAAGAGTAAACAAGAGCAAACAGCAGCAGACATTTTTTCATAAGTTTGGGAGGATGTGTTTGCCCAGTCAAATTATGTGTTTATAATTCATAAGTGAGGTCTTGTGTAGGTAATTAATTGATATTATATAACCTTCTTACAGCCACCAAAACCGTACACCTTATCACTTCATCCTATTTTCATTGACGGAACCTCAATAAAACTCTCCTGCTATTAAGCATGATTGCAAACACAAGTGGCAATGACAGGCAAAGTAAACAAGAACATGACGTTTTACAAATCTGAAATCTCTCAGATTCCCAGTAAATGGACATCACAAGGACACGCAAACACACAAAGATGAAGGACGGAGTGACGAATGGAGGGACGGAAAGAGCGGATAGACGCCCCCCCCTGACGAAAGCACAACACAGATGAGGGAGATGTTCAACGGAAAGTTAAGGGGTGGTGGAGGGGTTGATCGACGGCAAAGAGGAACCGTGCGTGGTTCACCTTCAATCTGTCTAAAGGCCACAGCCTGCCCCATGGGGCGGGCGCCCGAGTGCGTCCACTCGGGGCTGAACAAGGGGTGTTCATAGTACTCCTCGTCGGAGTGGTAGGGGTCGTCCTCAGGCACAGAAACTGAGATAGAGGGGGCGAGGAACTTGCACCTCTCCCGAGAATTTTGGAAGCGGCGGAGAGGGCCTGCCTCCTCCTCATCCCCTACATCTACAAACAAGACAGACACAAGGAGAAGAACTGCAAGGGAAATCTGGACACGCACAATGAGGAAGAAATGAAAGAGGACGTAAAAAGGGGGGTGGGGGGGTGATGTAACACCTCAAACGAAAATATCCATTTTAAAAATTAGTCAGCACTTTTGTCTGTTATAGAGAATGAAATAATACAAAATACAGTATCATGAAAATAATCGGATAAAAATGTTTGCTGACAGATGTTATTTTTTTCAGTACATTGAATTCTACTAATTCTACTGTCATGTTTCTTGCTTGGTTTTAAAATGAATAAAATCTGCAAATGTTTTTTCTTGTCAGGAGCTTTATGGTATCAAGGGGTACTTTAAAATGGACATTTTCTGTATAAGAGTTGAGGGGCAAAAGAAAATGGGCTCATTGCAAAATAATCTCCAGGTCTAAATATATAATTAATTTTCCAGTTCTGGGACCTCTTATTTTAATTGGACTTTTTCTCCTTTTAATGTAATATTTATACACAGCGGTGTGCAGTAAAAAACAAATTCTAGAACACAGCAAAATCTACGAATGCTCAAACCGCTATAAAATTTTAATTAGGCCATGTATATATCGGAACACAACAGTTATTTCTTTTGAAATGTAAAAAAAAAAAAAAAAATCAAAGGCTTATACTTTACTTTAGTCAAACCTATGCATACATGGATGTGGTAGTTTACCAAACCACTAAAGTTTCATTCGCAATATCCCCAATAAATATGACACCACGGCGCTTGCTGTAGATGCAAAGAGCCCATTGAACATCAGTAAATAAAAAGTCAAGCAAATCAGAAAGGGGGTTACAAAAATGACATGACACACAGACATTGATGGGGTGACTGTTAATAGCAACTGATTAGAGACCAAGATTGACTTTTTTTTTTTTTTTTTTAAGAAAATGACTAAACCTCTATTGCTTAGTTAAACAACCGTATAAATGCTCAATATGATCAGGTAGCGTAAGTAAACAGCAACAATACTAAAACAAGACTTATCCAACAACCTAACCAAAGCGCAATATCTATCGTCAAATGTAATTCTGCTGCCGTAAACCCATTCTAACTTATTTATTGTCTTTTTAGGGTGAAATCTGATTTTTAATTATCCTTTGGTAGACAGTCAAGCATAATAAGACACTATAAAATCAAATGCACATCTATCTTACCCAAACAAACAATTCACTCACATTTAGGAGATGATTTTGTCATACATTTAAAGGATCATTTATATCAGCACAATCAAGCTAAAATAATTAGCTGCGTTACTAGAACTTGCACAATTCTCACCAGCTTCATTCCTAATCCTATTTTGTGACTTACTCCACAAATGTTCAAGTCAGGTCTACACTGCTGAGCCATGAAGGCCCAGAATCACACACACAAAAACACTGACAGCTGCCAAAAAAAAAAAAAAAAAACCACCATGAAGAGACATGTAAGAAAGAGAAAGTTGTCAGATTAGTATGTGGGAAGACTGTGAGGTATGCTGGTTGTTAGAAGGGGAAATGGTAGGAAACAATGATTCAAATAAAACTCCTCCTCTAGAAGTAAATGTTGAAGAGACAACCTGTGTCAGCCAGTCATTGCTTCAAATTAAGGAGGATGGAGCATGCGAAAATCTGTGACTGAAATAAAGAAAAATTAGCTTGTTATGAACTCTGCATGGTCTGTCGGGACAGAGTCTTCCCTAAGATCTCGGCAATTCGTGATGCAACAGGAGGAGGGGTCCGTTGGATGCTTATACAGAGTACATTTGGCATTTTTTGGCCTACCTTGCTCAAGAGGGCCAAATTGTTCCGCAGCAGGTGAAGGAGGCGGTGACGGAGGTAAATTGGTGGTGTCTTCGACTACAATGAAATATGAAGATTGAAGATGACTGTTTTTTTTTTTGTGGGAACATATTCCCCACGATAATTGGAGGTTCAGTATGTTTGAAATTGTAAAAGGTTCGTAATGTTGTTAGCAGTGGATATTTTTTGTGAGCGTGTATGGCAAACCTGATGGCAGCCTTTGACTCTCCTGTTCCCCCTTTAGTACCGCCACTGCCTCAGCAGTCACTTCCTGCACGATTCTTGCAGACACTTGCTCTGAACACAGAAACAAACAGAAAATTGCTCTCAATAATAATAATAATAATAATAAATGGTAAAGATGAGAATGTTTAGGCAGAAATTATACACAGACACACAATGGGAGAGCAAAGACAGCGGCATTGGATGCAAAACCAGTCAGAATCCAAAATGCGTTTTTAAAAAAACAAAAACTGATTGTTTCCTTGACAACAGACTAGTGAGCATATCAAATGGAAACACGCAAAATGTTTTGAATGTTAGCAACATTCTATTTTTATATAGAATTTTTACACACTAGAGTTGTTTGTAGCATGTTGCTCTGGACCTCTGAGACCAAAAAAAAAAAAAAAAAAAGCCGACATAGTGAGCTCCAGCTTTAAGAGAATGTTAAGGGGGCAATTTAGTGCTTCAGAGGTTCTTGTTGCATCTGAAGAGCTGACTCTCAGAAGGCGCATGTTGGAGTCACCTCTTAGTAGGGATGGGGATAAAAATTGATTAGTCAATTGATTGTTTCTTGAGAATCTTGTTGATGGTGTGGAATTTTTCACAATCGAGCGTTCAGCTAATGTCTCAAATAGCAAGAATCGCTTATCGTTAAGTTGAAGTCATGTGGTTAACGGCGCCAATAATGTGAGCGGAAGGCAAAACTGAACAAAAAGCAAATTGGTGGGAGACTTGTTGTCATGGTAACACAACTGCTGCACCACCATTTCTGTCTCCGGGGTGTCGGTGAGGGTGATCTGGGAGCTGAGGGGTAACATTGTAATTATAGCACGTTTAATAACAGCTCTGATTCGGGTTGGACTCGGTGTGTTGCAAACCCACGCAACGATGCATAACACGCCGACTACATACGTGTGCAATGAAAGCTGACACATCCACGTATGGACTGCGTCGACACACTACGATGATGTTTTTGTAAACAAGCCATCTGCTGAGTTGTAAAAGAGAGATCACACATACCTGCAGTTATAGCATGAGCACCAGTTAACTCCCCATCAAAGCCATTCTCCCTCGCGGAGAAGGGGGCGGAGGTCGGGTGAGCCCCAGCCGTCTGGCACGTCCTGTACGAGGAAGATGAGAAACCATTGGCCCCGTGGGTACCGGTGGACTCCTGGCTCCTGGAAGGGTCCCACTGAGCGGCACCGTCTTCTGGCTGTCGGTCATCTGCCATGCTAGTACGAGCTCAGGATAGGGGTGAGAGGGGCGGGCGGGCGGTCGGTCGAGGGATGTCTCTCCTTCTGTGAGATGCGAGGAGAGGCAGACATGGTTACAAGTCAGCAGGTTATTAAAAGTTAGCAACGTCAGCTAAAGACCAGACTTTTATTGCAGTGTTAAAAAAAATCAACCAGTAAAACATAATGAATGTCTCAGAAACTCACAGTAGTCAAATAGAATACCAATGGATCTGTCTACCTGCCAGAAAACGCTTACGTTGAATATTTAATGAAGAGTGTTTAAGCTCCAAGCCGAAATGAATAATTGTCAAGATTTGCATGACTCAGCTCGACAGATACGGGAGTGACAGCCCAATAGAGACTCTGCAGTGATTCCTCTGCTCAGAACGTCTCATTTGAAGATTCCTTGACTGTCACAGCTCGTCTTTCACCACTGTGACCCTGCTCGGGGCTTCAACTCAACAGCACTCCTATTTATTGAAAGTCGTAAAATATCAAAATGAGGTTGTCAGTCTGTCTTGGTCCTGCCGGTATTTGTGTTTGGTGGCTGACCTCCACTTCAGACTTGATCATCCTTAGTGGACTGGCTATGTACATTTTTCCAGCCACAATCTCAATTTTGACTTGATTTTCATCCATCTGTTAAACCGAGCTACAAAATAGAAAGCAAAATGAATTAATGACTTCTTTGGTTTTGTTTCCCAAAGCGAACCATTTCCTGCCGCAAAATATTGAACATATTGCAGAGCGAGTCACATGAGAGGTGTTGCACAGACAGACGGCTGACTGAGCTGCTCTTTTCACCTGACGGCACACTGACGATGCAATTTTTTTTCCATGACTGAATCAGCAATCCCAAATAACACTATTTTGAGTTTAAGATATACATAAGTTCAGATGTTTTGCGATGGCTTTTCTTAGAGAAGCAACATTAAGTAAATGGCCGTCCGGCATAACAGATGTCCTACTGGAGACATTCAGCACAGAAGGTTCACCACCTTGTTGAAGGGCACCTTAACCATAATTGACATGAGTTGGAAGGGACACATTTCCCGGGATGACACAATCTATAAGGAATGAACGGCCCGGTCGATAGAGTGCCGACCGTCCTGATGGTAGCAGCCGGGTTTCGGCTCAACCTAGTGAAAGAAAATAATATTTTTCCTGGTGGTGCTTATATGTGTCATTAGTCTAATTTCTTGGCTTTTTTTTAATTTATTTTTTATTTTTTTACCCATGAGTCTTTCTCCCACCTGTAATTTCTTCCTACCTCTTTACCTTCCTCCTAGTATTGTCCTTCCACCTACACACTCCTCCCCCGGCTTCCATCAGCCTTCATCTTTCCCCTCCTCTCTAGTTTTTTTTCCATTTCCCTCCTACGTTCTGAAAACATTCACATGCCAACATCTCAGTGTGTGTGCGCGCGTACGTCACGCAGATGCTGCATTGCAGGGCTCTCCTCTCACTGCAGGAGTTGGAGCGCTGCAAAGGAGCTTACCAGGCATGGCCTCTTTTTCTAATAATAGTCATAAAATTTCTACCTGGAGTTATCTGCTCAAAAATGACAAATAGGCCATGAGATAACCTATCATAAATTTTGAATGCAAAAAAGCAACGCTGTCAGGGAAGCTAAAGCGAGTTTAAGCGGCCTAGCGGGTGTCTTGGCCTAGAAAGGTTCCCTTGCTTCTGAGCCAGAACGCTACTGGCACCAGATTTATATTCACAGTATAGCAGTGTATACAGGCGTGTGCTCCATTTAGCCAAAAGTAGTGCTTTGCTGCAATTTTGCAGCATCTTAGTGTCTGGAAACTACATTGCAATAAGTTGAGGAGTTTTATTTAGACAAAAGTAGTGCTTAGTCATATCTTATAGCATCTGGGTGACAAGGAACTACGATGAAAACGCTTTGTTGAAACTAAAAAGGTGCTTTGCCATCATTTTGTGGCTTCTAGAAGTAACCTCAAACCTTTTTAGAGATGCAATTACTCCTGAATTATCAATAATTTGATTATCTTGTGACGGACGTTTAAAAATCTCCCTTCATAACAGGTGATGGTGGATGGTGCAAAGTATTATTTCTCTTATTCCATGTAAAAAACTGACTTGGGATAGATTGTGTCTCTCCAACCCCATTTGTAGACTTGTAGCTTGTGATTCAAAAGAAAACTGTACACCCAGCCACAGGCCTTCATCCAAATTAAACAGACTCCATGCAGAAAGCAGAAAATAAAAAGGCTCTTATCCAACCCCCGTCAGCAATCTCGCTAGCAGGAAATTTGTGCAGGAAACAATGAGAGCCCATAAAAGCGTGACTGGCTTTCAGCGGACCTTGGTGTTGATCGTCTCACTAAAGCAGCTCTTCTCTTCCCACTCAATACCCACTTCCCACTCAGCTCTGAGCAGCCTGCACTCACATGTACATCCACCCACATGGCCACCGCTTTTATGGAGGTAACAGACAGCCACTCTCTCTCTCTTTCATTCCAAACAAAGTGTTTCTTTTTACCTATTTGACAGGTATACAGCACATCTGGGAAGTGTAGAAAGATAGGTTCAGCCAATAGCCCAATTATAGAACCAAATGTTTTATCATTAGGGATTTAGACAAATATCAAATTGCATCAAGGGAGCACCAGCATTATAATAAATAAGGAAAAATGTGTTACCTGATTCGCCTGTGCGGGACTTGTAAAGGAATCAAAGCCAAGTCTAAAAAAACGAATTCCCTCGTTCCTTTGAAGAGCGTTGCGCCAATAGTCAAAAACAAAAGTGTGACTTCCTCGATGAACCTAGAAATGATAAAAAGAAACAAAAAAAAAGGGTTGGAATAGGTGTCCACTGTAGTCTACATTGATGATAACACAAAAAAGTGCATTTTTGTTCCGCGACTACGCTACAATGTTCCGTTCAGGTATTCATAAAGCAGCCCTTAAATGTAGAACTGCAACATTGAAGTCAGCCTTTCCTCCTATTAGACAGTGATAAGAAGCGTTCTGATACCACTGTCATGCTTGTACCATAAATAAATCCCCAAAGTCAGAACAGGCCTAGCATTAAGCCTTCACTCGATTGAAACACTCTCTTGACGGGAACGCAAAATCCACTTAACAGTGCCTCGCAAGCTCACAGAGATGGTGTGAAGTGCTTGAGGCTTCTGCCAGTCAGTCTGTACAGGTATAGTATTTAAGACTTTCAAACAGCTATTTTTGAAACAGCGTCTAGGGCTTCTTCCTTCAGGGTAATGTACAAGCTCAAAAAGCAGAAAGATTTTTTTTTTGATACATCCTTGTTCTGCTAGCAAGCAGTGCACTTTCCAGCCACTGCTGTTGGCAGACAGTCATGGAATAAATTCACATTGCAATATTTTGTTAATCGATTATTCTATTATTTATTGAAGAAAATGTTACTTTGCATAAAAGTGTGTTAAAGAAAACTTTCTTTCCCCCATATATACCAATTATTTTGCTTTATTTGATATTGTTTAGTGATAAAAAAAAAAGAGGGATTTTGAAAGAAAGTTATTGGGAGGCTAACAGATGATTTTGACAATTTTAAGATAAAAAAATGGCTATAACCTATTACTCAATTAAAATAGTTAATTTATTAATTTGATAATTGATTTGTTGTCGATTAATCAATTAATCTTGTTCATCATGACGGATTATTCCAACCCAATTCATAATACAGGAAATTTATAGAGTCTGTAGGTCGGACTTAATAACCGAGCAAATTAAATTAAAATGCGTTAAGAAAAGTGCAAATCCAACCAAAGGGTGACTCAGCAGCGGCACTGCAAATGTTTTCCTATTACTGAATGACAATGAATGACTTTTGTCCTTTTACCACACAAAACAAAAGACGACGTAGGAGCTCTGTAGGAGAGAGAGTCAAGAAATGGGCGCAGTAATCTCCCAGGAACACCGCCAAGTAATTTCACTGCATTCATCTCAAAATCTTTTTGAAGTGCTTGAAATACACAGTAATTTATTTCAATTCAAGGGCACTGCGGGATACTTTAACCACCTTTGACTCAGCATGAGACTTGGTTTGACTGTTTTGCTGTTTTTTGGGGGTGTTTTTTACACTCTTCATTATTAATTTATTTGTGTGTGTTGCTGTACGACTTATTTTTTGCTCCGTGGTTGTTTTATAGTGCTCTAAAAATACAGCTAAGTTGAGCCGGGTTCATATTGACGTTTACATGAATATAGACATAGTGATTGAAAATATTCCCAGTGTACTCGCATGAGCTTCATTACTTGCCAGTGTCGTAAAATACTGCAACAGAGTATTTTTTTTTTAATTGTCGAGCAGCTTCGCTGTCATCATTTTTATGTGTGAACACACACACACAAGCACTTTGTTCTTCTCATGGGACTACGCATCCAGCAGCCACCTGTCAGTTTTAATGCGATCAGCAGAGTGTACAGTGTGTGTGTGTGTGTGTGTACTTTGTGTTTTGGCTTGTGTGCATATATGTGTTTGTTGATGCTTCAAGTGGGGACTAACAGGATATGTGCATGACTGATTCATAAAGCAATATGTTTTTATAAAACTGTAGTTGTAATAAAAAAAAAAAACTAAACCTTTTGGGGAAATGAGATAATTGACTACAAAAAGTGAATGTGGGTGAGTTTGATGTGTCAACCGGGGAACTGATTCAGTAAGTAAAATAATTTAAAATTGTGTACAACAAAATCTAACTTTACGTAAAAAAATTTAAAAATCCATGTTATTATTTTAAGGGGCTTTTTGAGTGGGAACCTTTTTAAAGAAATACAGATGTTTAAAAACGTATTGTTTTGTCCACTGGCAACAATTGGAAGCCTGAAAACACAAATGTTGGATTTTTACAAAATGTTGCAATACTTCTTTCATGCAAGGCTAATATTTACCTCTATTAGTCTCCCTTGTCATTAACCTGCTCTCCCCCAGAAAGAACGCTACGACGAATGCTTTCATGTGTGTAAGCAACTACTTTTGCTCATTAAAAAAATATCCCATTCACAAAGCTCCCAGTGCCCTTAGGTTGCATCCACATGCCATAAGAGAAACACATTGTTCATTATCACGAAGAGCTGTGTAAATGAGCTTCAGAACTTCTGTGCAAACACAATATGATTTCAGGAAAGCCCAAAACACTTTCACGGTTTCTTCATAATTCACACTTTGTAGCCAAGCAGACATCTTAATGTTTATTTTTATGGAGTTTGATGACAAAGTAAGTGGGAATTACTTGAAGAAAACAGCTGAACCAAGCTGGTTTTAGATGCCAAGCGTCTTACTCAGCAGAATCACAAAAACATCACACTAGATTCACTAATGTCCATAAAACAAGATGTAGCTTGCTAGAATAAGGGGGGGGGGGTAGACACACACACACATTAAACAGACCAATAACATACAGTGATGGCCTTGAAAACATTTTTCTTAATGTGCAGCGGATAAAGAATGAACCTGACTGACAGATATGAAGTGAGATAGAAGAGAATATGACGAGGAACGGAGATGAGAAAGGATGTGTTGGTGGAAAAGCTCAAGAAGACAGACAGATAACAAATAAAAGAGGATAGCTGGCGGTGGGTCAGAGCCATTATCTTGAGGACAGAGCAAACCTAATGAATAAACATTAACTTGTTATCTAATACTATTTTTTTAGATTAAACTAAAGCCACATGATTTGAATTCAAATTTCTTTCTGGAATTCTTTTCAAATGAGCATTAGTTGATGTAATAGCAACCACAACATGAGTCAATACTGAAACACAATTCTTTGGATTTTTTTTTTCAGTTTTGTTGCCAGTATTTGTCAAAATGAATCGATTAATCGACAAAAAAAAAAATCGAATGAATCGCCTCTTATTTTAGGAACCGAGTAACTAAAGATTGTCCAAATCTTGTTATTTCAGGCTATCAAAAGTGATAATTCAATTTTCTTTGGTCTTTCATAAAAGTAAACTAATTTATCCTTTGTGTTTAATCAAAACAAGACATAAAAAATCAGATTTAATTTTTGAAAACAGTGATCATCAATTGTGTGCTATTTTTTTTATCGTTTTTTTTCCATCAATAAATAATACCAACAAAACAAAAATATCTGTTTAATAAATGCTACAAATGTATTTAATACATTTTATCGCAAATAAACTTGAATCTGAATACTCATATTAATTCAATTAATCGATCAAATTCTAGAATTCGATTCTAGAAATACTAGACAGTGACAGCCCTAGTTGCCATAATCCAGATCACTTTACACCTGCACCCTTGACAGGTTGCCAACCAATCACAGCACACATATGGACAAACATTCCCACTCAAAGTGGTAATGGTGCAGTAAACGTACACATTGCCACGGTGGCCCGCCATTAAAATTGCTTTTTTGCAGCTACCGGTTATATCATGAGGCTAACGGCGCCTTTTAGCAGCACAGTGACGCAGCAACTTTACAGCAGCACATACTGATGCAGAGAGGAACAATGAGGAATAAACGGAGACTCACCTGGCAGACTGCGATACGGTCCGTGACTCAGGGGAAAGCTTACATCCGAGTCCTAGAAAAGTGACAGTGGAAAACGGGTAAGAGCAGTTGTGAAGGTAGACAGACAGATTTGCCGCTTGGTCCTTTGGGAGTGCGGTGGCAGGTGGTGTCTCTTAATACACACGCACACAAACACACACAAACCTAGCACCTTCAAATCTGCACGACAGATGGAGAGAGGATGAAGTGGAAGCTGAGGGGAGAAAGTAGTAATCAGTCAATGGTAGAGAGATAGTTGAAGTCGCAAAATTGGGGGGTTGGGATTGTCTGTGTGTGCTGTCCACGGTTGTTAGTGTGACAACTGAAATACAGATTCACTTTCCTCCTGCTGTCTTGTCACACACACACACAACGTATGAAATGCCTCATTAAGGGCATAAGAAAAGCGGTCTGTCTGGTGAGGCACGATTTTGTCACTACGGTAAGACGTAAAAAGGTTATTGATAGCACTGCAATTGCCAGGAACAACTGTGTGTATCCTGACAAATAAGTACACACATGCTGAATCAGTTTGCGTCTTTAAATTGAAGTGTTCTCGGCGTTGTGCAGCAGGACAAGACACAACATACCTCAGTTCTAAAACCTCAGGTTTTAGAATGGGCAAGTGATATACCAGAATTGAATTGAGAAATGTGAAGGGAAAAAAAATGGATTCATGCTTGTAGCTCATCCCTATCCATCCGGACAAGTTAATCTTTTTTCCCCCATTGAGTAGCATAAAATGCAAACTTGGAAAGTATCATTTCTTTTAACAGTTCAATTAAAGGGCATCTGGTTTTGTGAAGAAAAAAAATTGTATAAGACTTGCAATTGACTGTTCTACTTTGAAGGACAAGCTGAACTTTGCAGCGCTGCAGTTGAATGCTGATGTGCTGCACTTTTATCTGCTTGAAAAAAGAAAGATTAGTTGTCATTGGGAGGGGCAAGTTTCATAACTTTTTCACTGCCAGCCAAGTTACCATTGGCAGTGAATGAGTTAATCAGTTAAAGAACCAATATGTCCTGAAATACATTTTATTTATGTATCTATAAAAACTTCAAATACAATGAAATGGAGTTAAAAAGTCATACTAGTGATCCAAATGATAACAATGTCAGTATTTATTACTAACACACCAAAAGCAGCAAGCTTTGTTTTGATTTATAATATCATTATTAGGTATTTTCTTCACATACAGACACATCCTAAAATTTAAATCTAATCTTCCTTTAATATTTTTTAGATTGCCCAGGTTTTGTGATGTGACATTATATTTACATGAAACACTACAAGGCACGCATCTATTCTTACAATAGGCCTCACGAGCTGTGGTAATCGAAATGTCAGCTCATATAAACGGAAATGAGAAGTAAATCGTTGTTGTTCTTGTCCTGTCCTGTCCTGCCTGGGAGCATCCGTCCTTTATTATTCCATTACACTGCTCTATACTGTATATTGCAGCGCTGAAACCACCCATCAACAAACACTTGAATGTAATCCAAAGTGGATGTCTTGTGTGGCACACACATACGCACATACACGTACACACACACGATGCCATATGGGACTCACTGCAAATTGGATTCGGTGTTTGTGTGTATTGGAATCCCACTCACAAAAACAAAAGGTTTTACATTATTCATCATTCCTAAATTTGTAAAAAAAAATAATAATAATACATTTAAAAAAAACAGTTGGGTTGTTTACATTTTTGGATTTTTTTTTGATAGGAGACAGGTTGAGCAAAAATGAACACCAAATAACAACCTTTTTTTTTTACACCACATTGAAAACATTAGCTATTTCTCTGAATGAGTACTAAATCCTACCCCGTGGCTCCAATTACTATAACACAGCTTCTGGAAAATTGAGTTTCAGCCAAAAAGTCATTTTCATAAATAATCAATCATGTTTTACTGATTAAAATTGTCCATTAGAATGTCAGCGCGATTAATTAAGTCGTAGACCTATTGTGGTTCAAGAGACGAAGGTTTTAGGAAGAAGCCGTTCCCATGAATCAATGTTTCCACTTAAGAGGCCCCGTTTCCTTTTTAGTTGAATCGGGCAGGTTACAGAGTTTAAGTCTTGGGGAAATTAAAGTTGTTAGGTATCTCTAAAGTAAAAAAACAAAAAACTCCAAATTATCCACTGAGCAGTCTATTTTAAAAAGCTTTTGCGCAGTCATGCACTGCCTTGTAAGACAAATCAATCTGTATGATTCCAGAATCCTGCCACACATGCAACAAATCTGACCTTTAAAGACTAAGCAGATTGGTAATTATCTCCTTTGGGGGAAGGCAGGAGCCATAATTGGTTGGCTCATCTGATTTAGAAATCTGAACTCGTTTTACGTTTTTAAGTAATTATCCTCCTCCGCGTTCACTTAGAGGAACATGCTCGGCTGCTTTCTCGCCAATGTGAGTTCTTATTTTCATTAGAATGGAAAAATTCTGATTCCTCGGGCTGTAAGGAACCATAAATCCATTAAGGTTGACCGATGAATCATCCCTAACACACTCGAAAATTATCCAATGACAATGCAGGGCTCATGGTAAAGGCTATTTCACCACTTTATTATTGATTTGAAAAAAAATAAAAATACACACAAAAAAAATGCTATTCAAAAGACATTTTTACCAACAAATTTGTTAATATTTATTGTGTGCTGATGTCTGGTGTATTTGTACAATAGCGGTTTGCTCGAGGGAGTGGTGAAGCCTGCTGTGCGTGGTGATGAGCAGCCGCTCTGTTTCCATAGCAACACCCTAACTCAGTCAGTCTCTATGGCAACTAATAACGGCATTAGCTGATTCAGAAAATGTTCATATCAAAAAGAATGATCGTTCTCACGGATGCCCATTCCAAGATGGCTGAACGTATCTTTTGTAAATATTCTTGTGATAACCCCCCACCCACCTTCGTCAACCATTGTTGTGTTTCCAATCATCAATCAAGATAGTTACCGTTAATGTTCAGACATCAAACCAGTGTTGTGCATTTAGTTCATTTCCAATTGAATAAAAACGGTATAAAAAAGTCAAAGAAAAGACACCATTTCCAAAACTATGCCACGCAAGTAGAAACTATTATCAGGAACTACGCCTCAAGCCACTAGATTCCTTCACTCGTCTCATCCGTCTCCTGCTGAAAACAAGATGAAGGCACATAAAACAATGTGGCGCAACAGAGCAGCAGTACGTCGCAATGAGCAAATCAAAGAGCGCGAGAGGCCGCAGACAAGAGGCAAAATGGCTTCCAGTGTAAAGTAAATAAGTCTAAAGACACTGACGACACTAAATGCGTGTTTGAAGTCGTCGCTAAACAGATGCTAGTTTAATGGAAGTCGTCAAAAGCGGCGAGCCAGCAAGTAATAATGAACTTGGCACGGAAATTAAGGTAATCTGAAACCTACGACCTCATGAAACCTTTTGGATTAAAATAAGAGGGTTAAGCGAGGTTAGGGTTTTCGTTGGCGACACTTGACAACCATGTCGCTCTTACCTACCCAATTCAGCAGCAATTTAGAAATTATTTGATATTCCCCATTGCAATACACTGACATTGTAAGAATCCGTTGCATAATGGAATTTGCTGAGAAATATTTTTGGGACTCCAGAGAGCAATGGTTTGTTAGTTGTGACATTTCAGACAACTCAAGCAGAATTTCACATCAAGTCAAGTCACACAAACGCAGCGACGCTCTGAAGTACACAAGGTCACATGCAAAGCTGAAACATCATTAATATAAGAATTTAAAGGTTGTTTTTTTAATTACCAGTGGTTAGCTTCTTTTGACAAAATTATGACCAACTTCAAACTATTCGCAAAACATAGAAATCCCATTTTATCTGAATGTTTGCCTGACTTTTTTTTTTAATCAAACATTCAACCTCTCTCGAGTAATGAATCAGCACGTTCAAAAGTATTCGAGCCATAATTTGACTGAATATCGCAAAGTGACGCGTCATGTGTTACGTGTGGCACGAGTCGCCAAGTTCGAGTTTGCCAAGAGCAGATGATCCGAGATTAAAGCCGCTTAAGAAAGAAGCACATAAAACGGCACGCTGTAATGGATCTAATGGGTTAAAAATACGTCGACGAGATGTAACAGTAAAAGGATTGACCTGTTAAGAAACATTAAGCTCACGTATTTGGTTTTTGTGCGTGATTTCTCTTTTCTCTATTTGGTTCCGCACACATGTAGCTAGCTAGCTGTCAACACCGATTAGGTAACAAAAAGTGCGACACCTCAAAAGCTCAAAGACTTGTGAATAATTCATCTTCTGAGTCGCTCAAAAAAGATCTTCACTGCGAATCCCAGCAGATCATCAACAGGTTCAGAGCAGTCGTCTTAACGCAAAGCTTCGATGTGACACAGTCAGCGATATGCAAGGCGGTACTGTAACTTCAATTTTGTGAGTAATCTATCATTCTTTCCTCACTACATCTGGAAAAAAAGTGAAGTTTCAGCAGATCTTCAAGGAAATTTGCCTTTCACTTGAATACGTTGCCTGTTTTCTTGTTTAGGAAGGAATATTTTAGGCCTAAATATTTGGACAATGATAAGAGTTGCTTTTACTGCTGTCACGCGCAAAAAGAAAACATAAGCCGATAGTTGACACAAAACCACAGAAACAGATAAAACTGTAGTTTTTATCTGTTTTCCAGCAACATTTTGAAATAAACAAAACAATGTAAGCCACAGAGAGCATGACCGTTTTTAAAGCCTCAAATATATCTTCATCTCGTGTTGACATACAAGCTCTTATCAATGACGGCGTACAAAAAGCTTCGGCCGAGTAACGTGTATCTAAATGCATCCAAAGTACCTCTCTATATCGTCAGAAAGCTTTTAAGAGGTTGCTTTATTCACACAGTGTGTTACCGTGAAAGAAAGGAGTCATTGAAAGCAACTAAACCCCTCAATAGATTTTCTGCAACTTCACCATACAAGCCACAATGCCAATGTAATGTTTTTGGGGGTTTTTTGCCTATGCTAGCATACAAAATTTATCCGAAAATTATTTTCCGGACTATAAGGCGCACCTAAAAACCTAAAATTTTCTCAAAAGCTGACAGTGAGCCTTATAGTCTAGTGCGTCTTATATATGGACCAAATTTCTAAATTTAAACTGGCCCGAAGCATTGTGTCATGAAGACTATGAATCATGAATCAAAAAGACTATGGATCATTATTTTGTGATTATAAAGTAATTTGTTGCATCTGAAGTTGAAACAAAAAAGATCAAATGGATTTGATTTGGATTAAAAATTTGATATGATGCATTATAGTCTGGTGCGCCTTATATAAGGACAAAGTTTTAAAATGGGCCATTCATTGAAGGTGTGCCTTATAGTCCGGTGCGCCTTATAGTCCGGAAAATACGGTAATCTCATCGTATAAAGAGCCACTCTGCGATTCCCATCCCCGAAAAAGAATAGGCTTGTTACGTTTCCCCATTAAAAGAATAAACGTCTCAATCGCTAATCTGCTTGGAATCACAGCAATGTAGTCACACGTGTAGCAAAGTCAATTAGGACAGGCAAGAGTCATCCGATTAAGAGGTAAAGGTTCAACCTTTTTTTTCCACCAAAACTATCACGTTCTGGTGCTTTCTTTTCAAAATAACTAAAGCAGAGGTCTGGAAGTAGATAGAAAATTGCCACAAAGCCCAATAAAGTCCTCACAGCCCTTGAATACTTGTCAAATGGTTTTAAGTCTTATGTGATAAGCATTGCTTGGCTGTTCACCATGAAGTTATCTACCTCATTAGCTACACGGTGAGATGAATAAAAACAACGCTGCATTATAAGAGAAGTGCACCTGTTTCTGCTGGCTGACTGACAGTCCACCTCCTACATCATCCAGCGCCCACGAATCAGGTGGTGATTCATAGGCGCGGATCTTTGCCACTCGGGTATTACCTTGACATTTATACTTTCAACATGCATCTGAAAGCTTGGTGTTGAACAGGGGGGAAAAAAATTAAACATACTTTGGGGGAGGAAGTAGCCTGTAAGTGCAAAGTAGAACATGAAAGTCATTTTTTATGTAATCTTGCTCAGTCATGTCACACCTAATGGCCGTCTGTAAGCACTTTAGTCTGATAACATGCTTTACATTTGATCTTGGAAGAAAAAAAAGCAGAGAGGTGGTCATCCCAAACATCAAGCCCACCCGCCTGCCTCCCTGCCAATGACTCAATACATTGCAACATCATTGTGCATGCATCAGACATTAACAGTGTCTCCATTCACTGCAGCCCAGTGGACACACACAGATAAATCAATAGTCAGTCCCTTTATGGAAATGAGACGTGAATATGGGCTGCATCAATTGCAGGAAAGCTGTACGCTGCGTTCCATTATCCAGCAAGAGCCATTTAGAGCAATCTTTAATGGACCTGCCACGTTTGATTTGAAATCATATTTAAGCATGTGCACTATATGAGATTTTGTCTTTTGTGTGGTCATGCAATCACGAAATGACTCCGCGCATGATGTGTCCCGTCTGGTGCACTGAAGGCTTCCATATAAATATACGGAGGTTTATTTCATTGAGAAACGGGTGTAAGACAGATCCAAGTTCCCGCAGTACGTGCCTCCTTGCGGGTTTAATGAGGTCCAATGCAGAGATTCTTTCAAACCATTCATTACAAATCAACACGCGTGATTAAAGCAAAATGAGCTCCGCACTCAAATCAGCTTTCCGTGAGACATGTTTACTCAACTGGGATTTAAATCAGGCAAAAATATTGAGGAAGAAGGAGAGACCCAGACAGACCCAGCAAGCAAGAATCAGAAACAGATCTCCTGTGGCTTCTCATGCATGAATGCCCGTTTCGCTGATCAAAAGTAATGCAAAAAAAAAAAAAGGCGGAATTGTGTGGTTTTTTTTTTTTTTTTAATTACCTGTTCGGCGCAGCGTCCCCAATGCAACACCGGCTTTGCAGACTACACAGTCACCGCAGACTGCTTGTACCGTAATGACCATATGACTCAGGCCGATGCATTTTTTTTTCTCGAGTTTTTTTTTCACGGCTCATTACCGTAATACCGGCAATACCGCCGCACCTAAACAAGAGGCAGGTTTGTGTCTTAGGATAATTCTAAGATTTGACAAACTAAATAATAACTACATAAAAACAAGAGGCAGGCATTTTGTGGATGTACGGTATGTGACACATTTTATTTGTATCATTAATAACTCATATTCCATTTCAAGAAACCATTACTGCATATAAATTGCTGTACATAGAGTAAGAATCTATCATATAATAGTTGCAAAATATCTATCACTTTTTTAAGTGTATCATGTTTTAAAATTCATAGATCACGGCAGATTAAACATACTTTCCAGTAATATAATTATTTTACGCATATTATGATAAAACATAATTCAGTCTTGATACCCTAAAATAAAAAAATCACAAATAATCATGCATGATTATTTCACAGATTCACTTAAAATATTAATTTATTCACGTTTTATATTTTCTAGCATATTCAATTTAATATTTATTGTTCAATCATCATGTGTTAAACCTCCTAATTGTATTTAAAAAGATGTTTTTTTTCCTTTCAACAAGTGCTGAGACAGAAACAGCAATCTAAATATCAGTAACTTCAGTGAATAGACTATTATGTTCAACTGCAGGCCGCAACCAGCTCATTTGTTTCCGTGCCAACACTTGGATTTGAGAGCCCTATAAAAAATCATCAGCTTTTGCCTAAACATTGATTGACCGATACACATGTTGAGTGTTGTACAAAATACGTACACTGTACTGGTAGTGTAAGTGATGCGCAAACCAATGTAGAAATCTATTGGAAATACCAGTGTGAAATAGTTCAAGAAATGATAATGTACACAAAAAGAGAAGACGACACATTGAGAAATTCCCGTCGCGGTGACCCAAAAGTAAGTCCGAAGTCTTGCCCCAGGTAAGGCGATGCCGTTCTTCGCCACACTTCTCATGTGACCTCGCAGGTATCGAACGGTGATACAGCTGGTAATGATCATAAACCACAAAATGATACACAGGTAGCTCCAAGTAATGACGAAACTAATTTCTCTGACGAGGAAAATGTCATCACTGAAGGGAATCACTGTGCTGTTGACGGAAGAGAGCAGCAGAGGCCCGATAGTTAGAGCAACGGCAGTCTCGAAGGCCCAGTTGTAGACTAAAATCACAAAATCAAGAAAAGCAACCACCCAAATTGCGACCATGATGTTTCTCTTCAGCCAAATAAGCAAAGCGCATCGTGTGGGAACTATCCGGAGGAAAAAGTAGAAGTTGAGCCAAACGTAGGAGGTCATGCTGATCCGTACAAAGGACTGCATTATCAGCCACAGCAAAAAAGATGCTGTGAAGGTCAGATAATCATCCAAGGTGAAGAACAGCGTTAAAAAGACTGTATACAAAATGGCGCAGCACATGACATATTCCAAGAGTATCTTCAAAGGCAGCTTGAGTCGTTTGTTGTTGTCGCCTTGTGGTTTGACCAAGAAAAATAAAAAGAAAACATTCACAGCAAAGCTGAAAAGAACCAGCGGGCCGTTGATTAAAAAGAATGCCAGCCTACTGATATCAATGGCTTCATCCATTGTTAACTTTAAAAATGACTCAAGCAAATGGAGGAGTTCTTCAACACAGCTTTTGATAGATGGCTTGACAGGGAAAGTAGGGGACTGGTGTTAATATGCGTTTGCATAATGGGCTGCCCCGTCGGAAGAACTATTAATGATGCGTTGCCTGCACAGAGAGAAAGTTGACCCGGTGACAACGACAAAAGAAAAACATTTTCAAACCACACCACGAAAACTCCCTCTCCAATCAATTTTATCATGTTTGTCTGAATAGTCCACACAAGCCACCAGTCGAGAGACGGACATCTGTGTGATGTTTTTATTTAAATTAACACATCCGACTAAAACGCCAGAATATAGAGAATATAAATTGCATCATAATAATAGCTTTACATCCCAACACTTAACACAAATACTACCAGAATAAAAAACATGAACTCCTGTCACACGCAACGCATACATACTTAAAGCCACAGGTTTTATCTTTCAGTGTATTTGATTGAAATTTCCACACATGTCCTGCACTTGGATAATCAGAATAAATAAAGGCTGGTATTAGTTTTCAGTTTCTCCAAACTGAACTTTAGTGGGTTTTAATCAGTGTCAATCCACGGAAGCTTCATCAGTAGACTTGGATGAAATGGCAACAGCACCAAACAAATGTTTTTGCATTGAAGGAAATGAGCTCAACCCATGCAAAGGCACTGAAATGGGCCGAGAAGATGTTTCGAGCCACATTTAACTTGCAAAAATTGTGCACTTACGTCCTATGAAGTCACACATGGTCAGGTGATTTTTTTTTATTTGTCTGCTTCTGAGTCTCGGTGAGAATTGTTTGTTTAAAAGTAGTCTCTGCGGCGTGAATCGTCACTTATGAAGGACGGGTTCCATTGGGCGGGGTAGATACACGAGTGGCGAGATCCCGGAAGACCTGTGAATGGGTACAAACCGTTTCTCTCCAGGTCAGAGTTGCGCAACGCCGGCTGCAGGAAAATGCAGAGTTGTGCTTTAGTTTGGCCTTTTGGATTAAGACAGTCGATAGTGGAAAAAATTCGTACCGAATAGTAAATGTCAGTCATCTGCAGCAGGTTCTTGGTGCTGCCGTTTTCTTGCATCTCGATGGTCTCCCGTCCCCACTCCATGGAGATGCGGTTGCTCTTGGGGAAGTCGGTGTATGGAGACATTTGGAGGTCTCCGTTCTTGAAGATGATCTTGTTGAGGTCATTTTTGTCTCTCCTGGTGGTTGAGACACAAGTTCAAGCGTGACATAGTTTTCCTTCTTATAGTATTTTATTTAACAAGAGAGAGCTTACTTGCAGCAAGTGACAATAAGCACAATGATGAGGATAAGGAGTAAGGCGCCCCCTGCTGGCGATACAACCACAGCAATCAGCTTGTAAACTGCAAAGACAAAATGAAGCATAATAAGCATGTGCAAAGATTCTCTTCGCACGTTACTTGATTTATTTCAATGGGAACGATCATCTCGTGAATCTTAACGCCACTTACAATTCCCACAGTTGAATCCTCCAAATCCAAACATGCACCTGGAAAGAGGTCACCGTGAGAATGTGACCTTAAATCCGGAGTACACAAGTACAACAAATGCAAACTTACGGGACACAGGTGCCATTTTCCAGCTTGTAGCCATCCCCGCATTCTAGAAAAAGACAAAATACAATTTGCGTTTTTTACTGGTCCTTTCTCACAGACTACGAAAAAAAAAAACTAAAAGAAAAAGCTTACCTAAGCAGGATAGGTCATCAAGGTTGTGCTTGTAATAACCTGGTAGACATTGGCATTGGGCGGTGCCGCTGATATCGGTGCAGGTGGAGCGCTCTGGGTTGCACTGAAATCTCTGGGCCATACAGAGACTCTCCTCTAAAAGAAATTAGTGGGAGAAGACATGAGGATAAAGAAAAAAAGCGCCCACTAGCGGTAGAATACAATATTTTCAGTTTGGATGTGATACAAGTTGGTCGTGATGACCAGAGAATTTTTTTTCCCCACCTACCGTGATAAGTGAGTCTGTGGTGCAGCACCACGTGGCAGTGAGACTGTAAAGAGCTGCAGTTTTTTAGAAACATCTGGATGCTGTTGTAGACCTCCACACTGGACACATTGGAGGACTTGGCGAACATGTTGACGGCTGATATATGAACGCCATCCAGGTCCCTATAAGGAGGAGATATTTGTATGAGTCTGTGTTATTTTGTTAGCAGATTTTAAAAAATGAAATTTGTCATTTGGGTTTAAAAGTAACTTTATGAACTCACTTTTTGCTGAGAGTGGAGCGGCTGTAACCACTGAGGTGGGACAAGGAGGCGTTTAGCTGAGTCGGAGAGAGGACATCAGTGAGTAAAACTGAAAGGCATTTTCATCACAATTGCAAGACTCAAGAATATATTTCTCACCAGCTGTATGATCTCCCTCTGGATTTCATGCATGGCAGCGCTCTTGAAGATACTCGAGTCATGTGACATTTTGTTTACACTGAATGTTCCCAAAAAGGTCTTTGCTGTCAAGGGATGACGCAACGACATTTAACAAAACAGAATTTTGCAATTTTTTATTTTTTTTTATGTTACCTTTTGTGCACGTGCGTCCATCCTCCAGGTCAAAGCCCAGCGGACACTCACAATTGAAGGAACCCCTGGTGTTCACACATGTGGAGCCAACGGGGCAAGGGTCCTTCTCACACTCGTCCATATCTGCACACACAATAAATTTGGGTTATTTAGCAAATCTGCATCGAGGTTGGTAGTTATTTTGTAATCCAAATCTAGAACAACACATTTTGAAGAGTCGAATGGAAAAGAGCAAATGAATTAATAACAAGCTCTTATTGGAAAGATATATTTATATAACAAGAATTTTGTGGAACCTCACCCTGGTTGCAAGTGGGGCCCGTCCAGGCTTGTTGACACGTGCAAGTGAACTGACGCCCTTCATAGCTTCTGCAAGTTCCTCCGTTCCAACATGGGTTAGACAGGCAGGGGTCCCCTGCTGGTCATGGAGGATAAAGGAATTAGTATTTGGCAGCTTGGTAAATTATATTATAATAAGCCTGACAGTCAGAAACTGTTCAGTACTCACTTGTTGGAGCTGCCTTAGTGGGTTGGACATGAACGGGTGTTGTTAGCGTCACCCTCTTTGTGGTCACTCGGTCTGTTTGTTTGCGGGTGGTGTGCGGAGCCTCCGTGCTTCTTGTTGGGGTGTTGAGGGTGTGAGGAGCAGTGCTTGGTTGGTTTCGGGTCGGGGTGGAGACGACCAGCGTGCGCGCGCTAGTTTCCTGCTTTGGGGTGGTGACGTCGGCGGGCTCGGCGGGCTCGGCGGTCACCGTCGGCGATGAGGGGGCTTGGTTGGTGCTGGGGAGGGAAGCGGTCGGTGTTGCAGAGGTCTGCTGAGTCAACGTGGGGGCATTTGTTGCGGAGGTCGTGGGAGGGATGGTGGGCTGGGTTGGAGAGTCGGGAGTGGAGATAACGGACGTCCTGCTGAGCTTGAAAGATGAGGTGGCGAGGAGTGGAAAGCTGCTGGTAGACACCATTGAGGTACTCGCGGCCTTGTTTGTTAGTTCAGATCTGTTGGGAGAAAACAGTAAAAATGATGCCATTGTGGATTCATGGAGAAGAAACACTTTATTACCTTTCAGTGACTGCTGTGGCCGTGATGAAGACCTCAGTTGTCTCCGTGCGAGAGTCATACTGATTAGTCGGGCTACTAATCAGTGGGGGCACTGTGGTGAAACTAAATCCCAGTTTTTCCTCCTCGCTCTTAGATGAACTCTCCTCTGTGCTCTGGCTGAGGCTGTGAGTGCTGAAGCTAACGGTCCTAGTAGAAGATTCAGCAGAGGGTTCCACTGTGGGTTCCTGGTAGGACACAAGAGTGGGGCTCCTTACAGGTGGGACGACTGGAGGTGTGGATGAGAAGGATTCATCCAATTGGTCAGTGCTGGACATCCTGGATGTGGAATCTAAAGTCACCTCTGATGTCAGAGGGTGGTGATGTTCAGTCGCATTCGGAGGGCTAACAAGAGTTTGCGTTCCTGTGGACGTCTCAGGAAATGACGATTGAGTGAGAGTGCTGTCTCTGGCTTCTTCGTTCCTGGTGGACGGGGAACTGTGAATGTAGTCTTCAGTCTCTGTTCCCCCTGGTGATGGAACACTCCAAGTGGAGGGGGGTTGGTGGGAGCTGGAGCTCTCGGTAAAGGCTGAGGAGGAGGAGATGTTGTCAGAGGAAGAGGAGGTGACAGACAACAGAGTCCGCTCCCCTGCCCGGCTGATGGTGGTCGAGATGAAAATGCTGTCTGTGAGGACTTGAGACTGGGAGGACACAGCATCTCCTAAACGGAGATGCGAAACCGGACTGTCCTGCGGCAAGCTGGAGTCCTCTGTGGATCTCCAGGACAACATCGTTTTGTCGGACACAACGGCGGAGACATCAGGCAGGTTTAGGGTTTGTAAGGCATCATTCCAGTTTCTCCTGCTACTGCTGGCCTCAGAGGAGGTGCCGACATGGGATGACGTGAACAACTCAGTGGAGCCACTGACGGTCTCCAGTGACCTGGTAGTTGGTTCTCGTAGAGTTTGTGTTTGCTCAGTGCCTGAGGAAAAACAAAACAGCATTGCTATTCGGAGAAGGGATTTCATATTATTATCACTAAAAGAATTATGATGTCACACTACAGAGATTTTGTTCTGATTTTATAAGCAAAAGTATATTCTCTAGATTTTCGCAGCAACAACATAGGTGCAGTTCTACAAATCGTCACTAGGGAGCGGTGAGGGAAACCGCATCCATCCACAATGATGCTGTGTGAAGTTTCACTGCTGCAGAGCAGAGGCAACAATTCTGGGTGGAGAACAATTGGTAGGCGGGCTTATCTACTCGAACAAAGGCTTGAAGGCCTAAATATGGCGGCCAATGTCCCCGCTGGGGATCGGTGGCTTCCTTCCTAAAGCTGAGTGAGCACAAGGCAGAAGACTATCACTCGTGGATTTGGGTTTCACAGTTCAAAGAATTACTTTTAAACCCACTAACCACTGGAATTGGGAGCTGAGTTCCTTTCTTTGACACAATGCCAAAACCAAAACAATATTTTAGATGCTGATGTTGATTTGGGGCAGGCTGTTGTCAGAAAGCAATTGTAAATTGTGTTTGCATGTCATGTTATTGTTGGTACTGTCATTGTGAGTCCTGGAATTTAAGAAATTTACTGCAAATACATAAAAAGTAAACATGCTCTTCAAGTTGATGTCTGGGTGTGTACAAATTCTCAAGCACATGTGATCATGGCAAGCTAGCAAACTTAAATAATATATATGTACTGTAGAACAGACTAAAGTAGCATTGAGTTAGAGTATTGAGAGAGCATATGTTGGACACATGGTGATGGCAAGATCTATTCTATTGTATTCCTTCCAATAACTACTGAATCATTGAGGATTTAAATCGTCACAAAGAAAGCAAGAAAGGCATTTATGTCAGGAATGTAACTGAGAAACAAACGATCAAATAATTTTGTTTTTAACGGCTTTATTGAAGTCCATCCATCTATCCCCATCCCTTTTATCAAAACTCATACTTAGTTCATGACAATCAACGTTACAGCTACCTTATATTCTTTGACAGCGGACCAATTTGACCCGCAACATGACAGGAGGGTAAACTGAATCATTATTGTAATGATGTCTTTTGCTATATTTAAGAGCAGTGTTAATGATCAAACTGTGCATATTGTTGTAGCTGCTTGCATTTATAAATCATGTTTTTATGAACACTTAGGCTGACTATGTTTCTGTATTTTAATAGTGGTCTTTGTGGTGGTGCTTGGCATTAAGAATTTAAGAACCACTAAGTACTAAGATGCACTCTAATTGTCAAGATCAAATGAAGTAATGTAATAATATAATGAGCTATTGAGATTTTATTTCTAGAATACTAGTGCGCGCGAGATTTGCAGTACAGATTGAGGCTGCAAAGAATGTCACGTAGGCCACAGAGTGAGCGACGCATCTTACCCGCAGAGCTTGTGAGCAGCAGCAGGTCCTTTTGGGATGAGGCTGATGAACTCTCACTGGTGGGAGAAGTGGAAGTGAACTCGTAGTCCGCGTTGCTCGCCTCATTGGTGCTACTTGAGGAATAAAAGACGCTCGTCTCCGCATACGGGCTGCTGTTAACGGGGCTCTCTGCCCCGATGGGCTGCGGTAGACTGAACGCAAGCCCCCACAGGAACAAGGCGAGGACGGGCTCCGGCGACCACGTTTTCATAATTTCAAAGAAGCCAGGCCAGCGCGGTGGTCGCTGAAATCGAGGAAAGACAGACCCGCGGGTCTCCCGGGGAAGGAGGGCATGGAGGGGCAGAGGAAGCCTCGCCTTTTAGGGAACTTCCATAGCCCGTGGTAGAGATCGGCCTTATGTCCGGTCCGATCGGCGGGGGAACCGAACCGGGGCGAGGCGACAGCAGCCTGTTATCACTGAGTAAGCGGGAGCAGCGGGCTCCTCCTCCTCCTTTACTCGGCGCACACACAGGCGCGCTCTAACTCACGCGCATCCGATTGTAAACATCAACAGAGTACTAAGTGCATGGATCACCACTTAACATAAATGATTGTATGCTCTACGTCAATAATTAAAGATGATTTGAGCAAATGTTTTATTTCCGTTCCCTACACTTGCTTGTGTTGTCATAGTCACTAGAATTAATTCACAGTTGGCTTTACAATTTTAGGGAATTGATGACTTTTTTGTTGTCCTTCCTACTTAGCACATTCAGATTCTTAAAATGTCATTTTGACACAAAATACTTTATTTAGTTGAAGCATAGGACATGTCTTGGCAATGTGCATCCACTCTGACAGCAGTGACGTCATTAAGTATAGCGTGCATACTTTATGATATCTGAAGATTGATGTGATATGTGGTTTCCTCCCGTTTCTAATCTCAACACCAAATGAGCAATAACTGTTGGAGTATAACCTTTTAATTCGTTTCGAACACATAGTCCTGTAAACAAGTTGAACAGTGACGGTACAATCTTATTTGATGTTCTTCTGCACATGAGGACAAAATTGTCTTGTTTGATTCAACTTCATTGAATAGATTTGCCCTCTCGCTCACACACACGCATGAACTCACATGCACTGCAATAATAACTAGTTAAGTTCCAACAACTGAGGTTGTGCTTAAGTTACCCATGAGGCGGTTGCAACATCACGTTCTTCTTGATGAACGAGGACTGGTGATAGCGGCTGCGAGACGCAAAGTCGGCATTTTCCTCCGTCAGCTGCTTAGTTCTAATACCGACCCCTGACAGAGATGGTGTCACTACAATTTCATCTCTGGGAGACGCCGTCCTCCTGGCACAAAGGCAAGAATGTGTCACTCATGTTCAAATTTAGAAGGACATTACTGAAGCAAAAAAATAAAAAATAAATCAATGCAAGGTAACAAAACCAAATGATACCTGCAAATCCTGTTGAATGTTGATTTGAGCCACGCAGGAAAACTGAATCGAGCCGCAACACCTGAAAATAAATTTGGGGGGGGAGAATTGAGCCCCAGCAGCTGCCAGACTGAATGATGCAAGTGTGAACGTCACCTCTGTGTAGTCCTGGGCTGGTTTTGCCAATGTAGAAGAAAAGCAGCAGTGCAACGACTATGTTTGCTAGTGCATAAAGCCAATGAATGATAAACATGATCAACAGGGAGCTCAAAGCCTGAAAGAGAACACACATATTATTCATTCACAGCAGATGGGAGCAAAAAGATGATGTTTGTGTAGAACTTACACCAAGAAGAGCCATCCAGTGGCTACTAAATTTGGCGTAGATTGAGTCAGGCTTGGGTTTGATTTCTAAATTGTGCTGCTCTGCTTTTTCTCCAGTGGCTGAAAAAAAATGTAAAGTGATTTTGATATCCACTCTATAACCCAAATAAATGTACCGAGACCTAGAAATGGATTGTTTGATCTCCATCTATGAAGCACCTATATGATTTTGGCCGGACGATGGATGTTCACCAAGACAGGTTTCTGCTTTCTCCACCTCAGGTGGCTGAATTTGTTTATTCGCAAAGACATTGCGCTGTGGGTCCAAGCCAAAACTGTCCATCAGCTTCTGCTTGGCCTCCTTGCTCTTTCTCCCACCGTCTGAAGTTTTCTCAGCTCCAGCAACTTCATCGAAGGCCGAGGGAAAGATCCGATCCATGTCCTTGGTGAACTCCATCAAAGTGTCCTTCCTTTGTGGACTTCCCTCTCCACTACCATAACCAGTCGCCGCGGTGTCAATCAAAGGCTCGGACATCTGTTTGGTGAATCTCCGTTGGCTGCTTTTGTCTTGATTCTTCAACTGGAAGGTCATGAAGACGCAGAAGTAGGAGTAGTCAATGAAGCTGTAGGTGAGCATGAAGTTGATGGTGACGATGGGTGCCAGCACGTTGACCTGGCCGATGAAAACGAAGGCCATGCTCAGCAGGCTGGTCAGGCAGATAGCTGCCACGGGAGTCTTGTTTGGGCCTTTCTGTTGGACAACTTGAAATAATTAGTCACAGCAGGGACCACATAGAAAATGTTTAATTGTCTATATATGCAAACGGTTCTCTAAATGTACATTAGCTAGCATTGCCTTCCTATCTGCCGGTTACATCAGTGCTGTTCTGTGTGCTTGGCAGAGGTCCAGAGCATACAGCAAAGCAGAGTCCAGCCTGTCGCCCTTCCTGCGTTTGTTCTGAACCTTTGATTTGGGCCAAGATGTCTCGGGCCTCATTCCAACCCACTGAGAGAGGTCAGACACTGCTGGCAGTCTGAGGGAAAGTGAGGGGCGGATGGGGTCGAGATGTTAACGCTCGGTGTATGTGTGCCACTCTTATGAAGTGGAGTTCACGCTCTCTAATTAGTGACTTTTTTTCCTGACGAGTCCGCCTAACTTTTTCCTCCAAAAATTCACGCTTATTTCATTTGCAGGGAATTTCACTGACCAATATATATGTAATAATTTCACTTTAGCTAAATCAAAGGGAATGTCCGCCCCACTGATCCAACCTACCCCCGTTCCCAGAAAGGCCAGCGCAGGGATGACCTTTTCTTGGGCGATGCACTGCAGGATCCTGGGCGCTCCATACAAGCCGCCCATGCAGGAAGCCAGGGAGGAGACGTAGAGCCCCAGCAGAAACAGGAAACCCACCAAGGAGACCTGAAGGAAGGGAGAAAACAAACAGAGGCTGGAAGAGGATGGGGTGGGGTGCGAGCTACACCCTGTTCAGTTCCGCTGTAGTCAGATCTTAAAAAAACAGCCAGAGCTAACCCCCGGATGAACAGGTCAAGGTTAATGAGTCGCTTTGTGATGTATTTAGCTTTAGTCATGACCGAGGCATGCGTTATGTCACAGAGTGATTTGTTATTAATACTCTGATTGCATGTGTTTGCAACATGTAGGTGGAAATAAACAAAAGTTGGTTGCTAGGCTCGTTTACAAAAGACAAGCCTAAATACATCTGTGGTAAAATTACCTTTTCTGCTATTAAGAAGTCGAAGCGCAGAGCTTCTCTAGTACATATGGCACCAAGGAGGAAGACGAAGACCAGATACAGGAACCACCTGTGGGTCACAGACAGTGCACCGGATTTATTCTACAACTGTATATATTACTGAAAAAAAATGTGCAGTGACATTTTGGGTATTTGAAAAAAATAAAGAGGAATTTGTGTTTATTCTCTTCATTGTTTTTGTTTTTTTTGAGACGTCACTAGTCTGTGATCTTTCCTCATGACTCAGCATGTATCGTCATGTGAGTAGAGCAGGGGTGACAAGCTAATTTTTTTTGCGGGCCGCATTGTAGTCATAGCTTCTTTCAGAGGGCCATTATGACTGTCAACCCAAATAAATGTATGAGAACCTCATATTATATACAGTAAAAGCTACAAAACAAACCGACAAATAACTCATTTTCAAATCAGATGAGTAAAAACTGGTCAAATATTTAAAAAAAAAAATATTAAAAGTGAAGACAATTTGCAATTCTAGTAATGACAGACGAATTTGATACACAATTTGTCTTCGCGGGCCACATAAAATGACGTGGCGAGCCATATTTGGCCCCCGGGCCTTGAGTTTGACACCTGTGGAGTAGAGTATTTTTGTTTGTATCACACATAAAAGTTTGAGAAAGTCATGAGTGAGCACTCTTTTTAACATTATGAGAAAAGTCATGTGTTGCTAAAGAGGAGGAAATGATTTTTTGAAATATGCGTATTTGTCAGCCTGCTAACTAATGCATGCTAACTGTTTACGTTTTTAAAAAATGGAGAAAATTTGAAAGTTTGCAACGTAAAAATGTAGTGCAATTGAAAATCTCAGATTTTTGGGGAGGTGATTTAACATCTTTTAATTCTAAAAATATTTTTTGACCTGTCCTGTCTCTGTTGAGCATTTTTGTATTTTACCATCTTGTGTGCCGCTAAGTGTGTGTTCATCATACGAGGTGAAAACCGCTGCCAGCGTTCCCAAAGGGATATTGTGTTCGGCCCGCTGCAGGTCTGCGCTCATGTTGAAGCCTGACATAACACCTACACGCACACACACATGCAACACACACACACACACACACACACACACACACACACACACACACACACACACACACACACACACACACACACACACACACACACACACACACACACACACACACACACACACACACACACACACACAAGAATGTAAACAACATTGAAAGACTTTTGTCTTGGCTTTAGTCAATGAGCAAGCACGCCCACCTGTAGCAGCAGGGAAGAAGACCCCGAAGATTGTAAAGAAATGTTCTCCCGGGCTATAATCGGGCAGCAAGTTGTGGCTGAGCAGACCAACAGAATAACCAATGAAACCATGCTCTAAAAGAGGAAGTAGCACAAACAGAAAGCCCGTCATTATGGAACCTCGCACCACGAGGACCAGCTTTTTCTGTGCATTGACAACATTTTTAAACTCCAACATGGTTGACGGACGATAATCACGTTTTAAATACTGCTGACCATCTTGATTGGATGTCTAACTAAACACAAACACCAAACATGTGTCTTTACTTTCAAACTATTTAGCGAATTTCTAAATTGCACAGGGACAGATTGCTCTGCATTGCTGGAGGCCTTTGCTTCACCAACACGGGACATTTCCCCCTTGATTATCTTGCGATGGGAAAGAATGTGTTCTCCCAGATTAATGACATGTTTATCCAAAAGGAAGTAACCACCCTTTTCAGAAGCTGTGCAGCTTCCAAGTTTGAATTAAAAAAAAGAGGAGACAGACGACATGTTAAAAAAAAAAAGTCTTAATTATCCTTAAAATAAAGATCAGTTTAGATCAATGAAAATTAGACAAAAGGTTATATTTTTTATAATGTGAATAAAGGGGTGTTAGTTAGAAGCTTTTTTTCTGGTAGTTTGCCAAATGTTGAAGTGCAGTTAAGGACAATCAAGTGACTACATCCATGGGAGGTGTGAGAAAGGGTGGATAAGAACAGAATGGAGTTCCTCTCTCTTGTGTTCAACTTTCGTCTTGAAACACACTGGAATGCAGATTCCATGTGTCTGAGGCCTCTCCCTCTGCTTGACCTCTTTGTCACCCACATTGTCAGGCTGCAAGGTCACAGCGGTGAGGCAGGTCCCACTGAGATGACTGGGAGCTAGCTGCACATTAGCGACCAGCGTAAAAAGCCGTGCTGGTTCCGAGGGTAGGAGGCTGGCCTCTCAACTGAGTTTTTCTTTCTTTGTCATTTTGCAAATATGTGGGTGAGTCTGGTTAACACCCTCAAGCCGTAGCCCGAGGACCACATTGGAGCTTTCTACGGGGAAAAGTCTTCAACTACACAGAAGGGCCTTACTCGCATGACGATGAGATTGTTGTGGTTGCGCAGACAATAACTTGGCAATGTCGGTGCGTTCGGAGTCAAAATGAATTACAAGAGAGAAATTCTTCTCCCATCGGGCTTGACAAAGCCTTGATGCATTTAACCACAGTTGATATAAGCAAATGGATGAACTTTTAACTTCGGGTTGTATTTCAGCAGAAATGGGAAATTAGTATGACTCAAAGTAATCAAGGGAACCTAAATATTGAAACAAAAAATGGAGCGCCAAATTACATCACCTCAACTCTCGGAAGCAACATTTATATAAGCGTGTCATGAACGTTGTGTCACAAAGTTTGGATTTGATTTACTGCACTGGTTATGGTGGGCGCTGAGGTTTGTCCTCCTTCGGGATGGAGCTGAGCGTTCATTGAGTGCATTCTAATCTCGGCTGATTCAACCAGCTAAGGGACCTGCTGGCCCCCTGCCAAATATGAGGTCACAACAACACGTAGCCCTTAACTGGAAAAACCTGGACATGCGATTATTTTAGGTAGTAATTCAATATTAGAATATATAATCTGCAGATGTGTGCATAATTAGTTACAAGATGTGCTTGCCATATAGTTGGATGTCAGAGAATTCCTTTCACACATTAAATATTTTTTCAACTTTAGATTGAAATAATACCTTTCTCTTCCTACTGGACAGGACATAGAACAGGAAATTCTACTTCCTGTGAGTCTACTCAAAAACAGAACCAACTCGGACAAAAATATTTTTTTTCAAAAAAATTCCAAATATATCAAACTGATTAAAAATATTGAAAATTGTTAAGACTTGAAATATATGTTTATGTTAAAGTGTCCTTCAGAATTTTGATCGTGATATCGGGTGGTAGTAGTGCGCCGCCTGCTGGTCTAATCAAATTACACATGCTGAACAGTGACACTCAAACCTACTTACTGTACAGTGAGTGCTCTTTGAACAGTAACTATTTAAAAAATATAATAATAATATTTTTTTTTAAAAAAAGATAAGCAAGAAAAGTGTTCGTCCGTCTTACCTGGGTCAAGGTGCGTGAAAGTACCAACGACAAAGTCCAGTGTTGAGACAGCCAGCACCGTCAGTAACAGCAGTTGGAGTCGCACAATCCACTTGACACCTGCCAGGTTGATTCCAAGCAGGGCGAGCAGTACAGCAGCTGACATTCCTCGCACCGCCCACTGGCTCTGAAGAGCCAGCAGCTGTGCTACCGACTCCGAAAAGCCAGTGATGTACAAGGCGCCGGCGACGCACTGTGGCAGAAGATGTGATCACACAGACATGACCCCCCCAAAAAAAGGTGTCGATCCAATTTGGGACTCACCTGTCCAAACACATAGAGAAGGCCCATGGTGCCCCCCACCCTGGCCCCAAGGACCGTGGAGATCATGGAGTACACACCTCCACTTCCCACTCCGCAGTACTCACACACGCCAATCCCAGACATGACTGTCACCAAAGCAAACAGAACCACCATGGAGACCAGGAGCATCCCGAGCAGCACACCTGTGTTGCCCTGGAAGATAAGTTAAACAAAACTGCAAAATTCATTTCTAAAAAAACAATAATAGTATAACAGCATGTACTCACCACTAAGTAGCCAGTACGCAGGAACAAAACAACACCAAAGATGTTAATCATGCACGTGGTGAAGACACCATCCCAGGTACCAAAAAGAACCGGCTCCCAAACAAAGAGTTTGATTCTCCACCATGGTTGACTGGACTGCTGAGAACCCTGGACAAAAGCTTACTTTATTAAAACCCATATTGACGTCATCATAATCATCATGCAACTGCAGGCCAATATGAAGATGTGCTTTGAAAGTATATTTTACTTTCCAGCATGTGGCTCACATAAGAATAATGAAAATACAACATTGGCTACCGCCACGTCAAAGCCAAACATGTATTTGAGCAGAGGGCGATGTCTTTAAAACAAACAAACGTAAACCCCGGTTTACAAGTTTCTATCCTCTGCGATAAAAGCGTGCATGTTTGCCTTGAGTCCTTTGCAGGTTTAATTATAACAAAACCACACTTTAGAATGACTAAACATGTAATACTTTTTAAGAAAATCATATTTGAAAGCTTACTTGTGCATCCTCGTGGAAAAGATCTTGCTCATGAGGGTCAGTGTTGCTTGGATTTGCCTCCTTCGGCAGGCCTGCTCCAGCTCCTGTCTGATCACAGGTGTGCACGGGTAAGGACTCCATTGTAACCTATAATGCACAAGTACGTAAGTGAGGAGCAGAATGTGAGCCATAGACAGGTAGGAATATTCAGGTTCCACGTCCTTGGGGGCTCAGGCAAGAAAGAAAGACAATGCCCTTCACCCTCAAACAATTAAAAAACAAAAAGAAGACGAGGGATAATCAACAATGTTTTCTATTAAATAACTTATAGACAAAGCTAAAAATAATTAAAGGGGCTCATTGGGGAGATTCCCGAAACCCAGTTATGTTATTGATGTGGACCAGTACCAGTTGTTATTCAGAGGCCCCCTTCCATCCACCATCAAGTAAAAAAAAAAAGGGGGGGGGGTGCGGTTGTCTGAGTTGTCTGCCTTTTTTCTTTTTTTTTACTGGGTATTTGAATTATGTATTAAAGAATAACATTTAAGTCTCTATAAGAAATTGTGTCAAGTGTATTCTGCAACGTTACAATAGCAGACACTCAAATTAAAGCACAGCCGAGAATTACAGTTAACGGAATGACATAACTATCAATAAGAAACTAAATTAATAAAATAATTAAGGCCCTAGTATATTAGGAAAAATCAAAACTGTGCCTTCGTGACATAATGTGGTTGAGTAATGGTTAAACTGATTTAAACCTACCTTTCAAAAAATATAATTAGTCCATGATGGGGATAAAATGATTATAAAAATAAGACTAACTTTTCCATGATCCGAGCGTATGTATCAATGTGGGCAGCAAGCAAAGAGACTGCAGCAGGTGTGCAGCAGAACTGAACGTTGCTTACTTTGTTTGCAGGGTGTTGCTGCTTTACACGATGATCCTCTATTGGTTTTGGCAATAAATCTAGTAGCTAGCTTGCCAATGAACACAGCTGAAAGGAGGCACATGCATGTCAGTTTCCTTATCTTTTTTTTTAGATAAATTAAAAAAACAAAAATAAAGGCATAGGAAAACTAATCATCAGACACTAAAAAAAAAAAAAAAAATGAAAGCCAAAGCCAAAAATTCCAATGTATTTTTTGGGAAACATTTTATTCATGTGGACATGACACAACAATCAAGAGAACAACTGAATCAGATTGTTTACAAATCATCATATATTGCAGAATTCTAACAGTATGGGCTTACTCAATTGAAATTAATCCGCTACATTTAAAGCAACACCCCATTCGTCAAACGGGTTCGCTTGCTCCGACAACTTTGTGACCATGCAGATAAACCTTTTTCATTGACTCCTTCCCACAGTGAAGTTATGAGAAGATGTCAGGCTGAGATTCACATTGAAATAAGATGACACAAACCACTTTTACAGAGACGACTGAGTGTATAGTGAGTGCTTATGATGTACCATACATATCAGTGCCTTAAATTTCATGGTTCAAAAATAGTATACTGTATATATATATATTTATATATATTTTTTTCAGTTAGAAAGACATAACCCAGATGTTTTTCCATACAGAACTGGTAATTTTCACTAGCTTATACAAGGACACTTATGGCCAAAAATTGGGAGGGGGAAAAAACAAAAACATGGTGCTGCCATTTTAACTCATAAAACTCAACCACATTTTTATTTGCTTAATTGAACTCAAAATCGTCCATAAACGATTCATCTTTTTTTTTTTTTTTTTTTTTTTAGCAAGTACAAGAATTATTCAGGTCATCATTGTGCTTAAAAGTGATTTACAAAGGCCATTTACAACCGGAAAATTTCAAGCAGATTTTAGTGACGTGTCTTTTATGGGGGGGAGAGAGTTCAGGAAAAGTCATCGAGATGTCCGATCCACTGCATTAAATTACAAGCATAACCATCTAAATTCACCTTAACCTGTCACCAACACACTATACAGAAAAGACTTTCTTCGATATCACTGATTACATCCTTTATATACAAATCTTATAAGGAAACCGATTTATTGTCAAATCTACTCAATGTGGCAAAAAAAAAAAAAACATTAAAAAAAATCTTATGCTTCTAGAGAGAAACAATAGTTTTGCACAAACAACACACAGCTATAAGGGTACTCATCGGAACTCAAAAATATACAATGTATTTACAGGATCTACATATATAAAAAGGGAATGTAAAAGGAAAAAATACATTATTTGATGATTATTGGTGCCGCCTGTCCCTGATTGTCAATGGAACTTATTGTGATGGCCTAAAAGGTCAGTGTTTAACACAATAGCACCTTAAGCATCACTTTGAAACCCCTCAGCAGTGATTTGACAGGGGTGAAAGGAGGGGGGGGGGGGGGGGGGGGGGGGGGGTCACTCAAACATTAAATTTAAAAGCATAAGGTTTCGGAAAAGTCTGCTCTAAAAAGATTTTTTTATGTTATAACATCACTATTCTTTATTTGTATAATTTGTCATAGGGGGGCGCTTCCATCACATGGTTGTTTCCCCAAACAGACGAATCGTCTTCGTTTCAAAGATTTAATGCAAAAACATTTTTTCAATTAGTACAGGATTTTTCCACACTGTGATACAAAGTACTACATTCTTTCTGTAGTGAAAAATGTGCAAAATTGTGCAGACGTCCAGCACAATCTTATTAAGTCATTTCACTACAAATTTCTTCTAGGGAAGTGTGGGCACATCTAATTTTTGTGGGCGGGCGTGTGTTTTCACTTGCCCCCCAAAAAATGCAACAAGAGTCAAGTGGCAACATCGTTGACAGTATTATAGTGATGGCGTCGTCTCAGGAGGCAACAAGTGAGCAGTTGTACAGCTGGATTAAAAAAAAAAAAAAAGATTTCAATCTTCACTTTTTTGATCAATGATCAACTAGGGGAGGTAGCCAACAGCAAAAACCAAAACTGGTGTGTGAGTAAGCAAAAGTGACAAAAACATAAATATGTATACCAATATGGCATCTTTTTTAACTGTCTTATTAAGGTTTGATCTACAGCAGCGTGGAGTAACAATTGTAAAGTAAAAATATTTTGATTGACAAATACTTAGGCTGAATGCTACAAACAAATGCAGATAAAATAAAACATAACATTACGAATCAATCATGTTTACTTAATTTCCAAATGTACTAACCTTTTGTATATACCACCTTGTGGTATAATGTTAAAAATGCGACACGTAGCATTTAGCCTACAAGTACCAGTATGTTCAAACACATTTGCAAATAAGTTTAAATGTACTTAAATACGTTCAAATGTTTTCACAAATGAATTCAGTCAAAATACTTTTACTCCACATCGGCAGGTCCATGCTTCTGTATTTATCACCTAATCTCTCAATGCAAATTCTAACATTTTTAAAAGGGCGCTGCCAATTTTAGCAACAAATATGTGTGAATAAAATCGCAAGTACGTTCGAACGTATTTTCCAGTCAAAATACTTTTACTCCATATCTGCCGGTCCGTATTTCTGTATTTATCAATGTAATCTCTCAATGCAAATTAAAACATTTTTAAAGGGGCACTGCCAATTTTATCACAATTACCAGTATGACAAGAGCTCAATTACCACATAAAAATATTTTTTGTCTATTTTTTTTTTTTTTTTTTAACACCAAAAGGCCTAAAGAAAGAATAGAAATGCAATGAGATGTGCTTTGGCAAAGCAGGTGAAATGGGATAAAGTGCTGCAGAAATTATTAATGTCATGATCGCACCACACTTTTCTTCAACCAAAAGTTTCGCTTGATGAAACGTCTGGGGAGGAGTTCAATTGGGACCTGCTCTCAGTGACTCTCACTAAAGGAAACTCGGAAAAGTCTGTGCCGTGCGATCGCAGACTTACTTGTCCATTGGCGCCTGTGAACTGTGACGAGGTACCAGATCTCGAGGTCTGGAAATGAGACTTGAAGTTTGGATCAAAAGCGCTAATTTGAAAGGTCTGCAGTGTTGCTGGGGAGGAGTCCGTCTTTTTGGGAGGTGACACCTGTTCCAGGAAGTCCTCATCAGAGGGGGACACCGTGGAAGGGGGAGTGGTTTCATCGCCCGAAAATGAAAATGAGTGCTGAGAGTCCCCCACCAGAAGTCCAAAGTGTGGTTTCTCCATGGTGGATCTCAACGGGGAACTGGTCCCCGATTTGAACCTACTAGGCGACGGAAACTGTTTCTCGGTGGAGAACAGCGGCTGCCCGGCTAAGGTTGGGTTTTCCGTCACCAAGCTGAGGCTCTGGCTCGTCAGGTAGCTGTCGTTCTGACTGGTCCTCTCCAACGCCTGCTGGAGAAATTTGGAATATTCTTGCAAGAGGCTGGCCTTCTCGCTCGATGGCTGAGTCTGAGCGCTGGCGACGCCGAGGCTCTCGGCAGGGCTGCCGTCCGAAACGTCTGAGGAATTAATAGATATGCTTGAGGTCACCTCAGTATCGGCCACGCTGAAGGAAATTTCCGACTGGCCGTTGGCTTTGTTGGAGTAGTGGTCCAACAGAGTCTGAAGAACCTCATCGGGCAACACGTTCCTATCATGAATAGACTTAATCTCGGCGTTAATGGGCTGAGGTTCCAGAATGGTGGCGGGGACCGTTTCGTCGATGACCGCCGACACCACCGTTTGGGTTACGGTGGGCTGAGAGGAGATGCCGCTCGCGTTCAGGCCGTAATCGCGAGTGTTGTTGGCCGCGTGAAGGTAGCGTTTCTTCTTGAGGAACTGCATGGCGTCGTCGTAGTTTGTGCTGCTGGACGCAGGCTTTGTCGGAGTTTCCACTGCTTCCGTGGTGGTCACTTCATCTAGAAGGCTTTGCTTGTCCACAATTTCAAAGGTATAATGTGTAACTTTGTTGTTTTCCTCAAATGAGGACAGAGTAGCCAAGCAAGGAGCTTGTTCGCCAGACTGTTTGAATCTCCTCTTGGAGACCTTCTTCAAGACTAGTTTAGGGGTCGACGCCTCGTCGGGGGATAAGTCTTGCTCTCGATGTTGGCTGGTGGTTTCTTCCGGAAGCTCCACTGAGTATTCCCCGATCACATACTCGTGTTTGACTTTGGAGGACACGGCAAATAGAGGCAGAGCTTCACTTTTAGTGAGTCTCTCCTCCTCTTTCACTTCAGTTTCTTTAACGGTGGCCGTGAGATCTTCTGCTTGGCCACTAGTGGACGAGCACGAACTGTCGGATTTGTTTTCGGAGCACTTTTGTCGCTTCTTCTTGGGTAAGGCGCACTCTTTGGTGAGAAAGGGGCTCAAGGCATCCGGTTCGTGCAGCGCTCCACTTTTACTGGCAGCCTTGTTGCTCTTTCGTTCTCGGTTTTCGTGGCACATTCTTCTGTGCTTTAAAACACGGTCGGTTCTGGAGAAGTACTGTGGATGAAGAAATAAAAAAAAAAAAAAACATTGAACTGCAGCTAAAACTAAAGTATGATTAAACTTCAAGCAATTTCTATTTGAGGGGAGTTCGCTATTCGAGGACATACAGAAATCTGATCCTCAACCTCTTTTGTATTAAATTCTTAACATACACCACATGAAAGCAGCCAAAAAAAGTAACCTGGTGACAGTAGTCGCATTGGTAAGGCTTCTCCCCGCTGTGTGTCCGTTTGTGTCTCTCCATGTGATACTTCTGGATGAACTTCATACCGCACTCATCGCAGCGGAAAGGCTTCTCGCCTAAAAATAATTATATACTTAAAAAAATAAAAAGGGGGACGTCGCTAGGGTCAAATAGGATTTTTGGGTTGGACCACTCACCGGTGTGGATTTTTTCATGTCTCTGGAGAAGGTATTTCTGAATGAAGCGCATGTCACACTGGCTACACTGAAATGGTTTCTCGCCTATAATTAAAAAAATAATAATAATAATACATAGCAAGAGTTTAAATGGAATTTCATATACATTTATTTTAATTGCACGTTGATTATTTTTGTTAATATATAAATACCTGTGTGAATGAAGACATGCCTCTGTAGATGGTAGTTGGTTCTGAACGCCGCATTACAATGATTACAAACATGGCACTTGGGGCTTTGGATGCCAAATGAACCGTCCTCATTAATGCTAAGAATCTGTAACGGCAAAATGACGCAGAAGATATATCAGTAGACGTTTCAGTCTACCATCAAACGTACTTGGCTAAGAGAAGGCTGTTGACTTTTCTTTTCTACCTTTGCTGGTGAACGCTGTTTCCTTTTCTTCTTCTTAGGACACACAACCAGGTCCTTGACTACTTTTTTGTCCTTCTTCATCTGTAGTGGGTGCTCAGTCAATTTTAATTCTTGCTTAATGCTCAGCTGTAACAGAAGGAGCATAGACAAGAGAGGACATTCAGCTTGACCCAAACCAATGTGATGATAATTAACCAATCACGAAGATGCCTTACAAGAGAGCAAGTTCTCATGGTTCATTCAAGCCCCTGCAGAAGCTGCGCTTAACATTGCTAATATTTTTACAGAACTTATGCGCGGTACACACGCATTCTCCTGACTTCTGTAATTAAATTTACAAGATGGGGTCACATGGGGATCAATGTGAATATTTTTAGATACTGGGAATGTCTAATAGAACTGCAGTGCAGCGAGAGGCCATAACTTGCCTTTTTTTTTTTTTTCCCTCCCCCTATTGCCTTTAGCTTTTGTGTTACTCACCATTAGTTATCATGAAGAATGTGCCATAACAATACCAGTGTTGGTTCTGAACATACTTGGGGGACTAAGGCCTCTCTCTTTCTCTTTCACAACTGATAACATTCACTATGGCAGCCTGGGATTTTATGCAGTCTCCTTTATTGACTACAAGTTGCTTGTTGGTAGTCTATTTTTGGAGCTCAGTAAACAAAATGAAATGCTTTGAGTCTAAACCAGTGCTTCTCTTTTTGCTTTTCCCAGGAAGAATATTTCACGCTCCCCAACGACTATAAATAGTCTAAGAAAATAATAATAAATAAATAAAACTTTTGCACAGTGCTGTATATACACCGGCGCTTTTAATCGGCATGAACTCACAGGCAAGCAGGGCAACTTATGGGTGAGCTTCAAGGGGAAGTGCACCCCCACCTCTCCTCCATCTTCATCATCTCCTCCACTATTCTTGGACATTTCCTGCATCATCAGCTGCTCGGGAGGTACCAGGTCATGAGTCACCAGGGAGCTCACGGTCAAGTTTTCATCCTCATCCTCGTCGTCATCATCTTCCGCCAACAACGGGTGGTCCGCCAGAGATCGTTCCCCGAGCGTCATCACCAGCCCGACTCTGCCGCCGCCGTCTATCCCGCTACTGCTGCACTTAAACAGCATGCCCTCCAACTTGTCCTCAGTGTTCATCTTACATAGAGTAGCTTACTGTAAAAACAGGAGACATGAGATAACTGTTACAATCAAAGTTAAATATTTGCACTGATGATGTTGATGCATCCATCCATTTGCTATAGAACTTGTCCTCATTAGGGTCAGGTATTGCCTATTTGTTTGAAAGCAATCATGCAAACGCCACACAAACTAAGAACCTCAAAACTAGTATCCATCCTAAAACTAGTAGAAACTTGTGTAACAGGTCAACGATCTGAGAAATGTTCTCCACACTGGAATAAGACAAGAACTACTTTGTCTCACTGAAATAGTGATATTCTGTTCTTGCAACTCATTAAAAATACAATATGCAAGGCCACAATATTACATAAGTTATGCAAACATGGATTGAATAAAACATTTGAGCATTCTGTACAAGTAAGTGGTGATTTGCATGTTTCTAGAAGCGCTGACAACACACGTTGGTTAGACACTTAGTAATTTCAACATTCCACTTGTTTTGACGTTTCTAAAACGAGACACCACTTGCGAGCCATTAATGTAGAACCGTTAGCGTTTGCTAAATTAGCTCATCGGGATTTTTCCTTGACGTTTGACAATAATGCATCGAGTAAAGACATACTTGGGTGACAGAATAGCAACTGGAAACTCGGCACTGCTTGTTTGCATGAGTGTTTCCAACCTCTGTATTGTTGATGTAAAGTGGGCTCGGGTGATCTGGTTGCTAAATGGCTAGTTAGCTATGCTTGTCAATGCTGTAAAGTTTAGAACACCCACTCGGAAACACGGAGTAAATTTCAAGATTAAAGTTATCTGACGACTTAAAGTGAGAAAAAAAACATTATTTTGAATCATTAAATATTACACCACAGTTTCGTTACAGTAAATAGAGGCACATTTATTCAAATGTAATATCAAAGGTTGATTTTCTATCAAGTACATCACCACGTAGATTTTATTTTGGAAGTGTGCCCGGAAAATGCTCACTGATGTTGTGGAAAATAACTCGGCCTGCTAGAGGGTAGCTGGCTAGGCTTCTAGCAAGTTGCAGCTTGTTTAACGTCAACGGTGCATATAACCACTTGCGTTGTTTCTCGCCACATGCGACAAATGACCTCTAAAATTGGCGTGTATGTAACGCACATTCAACAACATCCGCTAGAATTATTGACCAAATATGTAAGAGGTGCGCTTCACTGCAGCGCTAGTAGCACCTTACCTTTCCTAGCTCACTTCGCTCAATAGGCCCCATAGACAGTAATCGGTTAGTAAAACTCGATAACTAGCTAGCTCACTGAAGCTCACACGACACCGCAAGTCTCAGTTGGCACATAAAATGATATTCAAAATCTCTTCTTACCTGCAACTCGCCCTTTAAGCCCGAGTAGCTGTCATGATTGCCTTGCAGGACTCAAGTGTACTCAGTGTGCGGAATAATCAGATATCTCACGTTTCACGAACACCTGAAAATATGGATTTGTCGCCACCAGGTGGCTAGTATGTGTTAGTGTACTGAACAATGTGAGCTGTTGCTCTTTAGTTAAACATATCTCTAACCTGTTTGTTTGTAGTATTCTGTAGTATTCGCACAAAAATATATATACAAGTTAAATTTATGAAAAAAAAACTTTGGGGGGGGGGGATTATTTCGTAGAAAAAATGGGTTGTTTTGAACAAAACAACCAAGGAAAGACCCAACTTCCCGAGTTGTTAATTTTTTTAAACTAAAATTTGGTTGTTTTTGAGCAGCTTTAAGGTGTGTAACATTAAAGATGCCCTAAATATCATGCAGAAAGACAAACACTTTAACAGTATGTTTATTTCTGCATCACTACTGCGCATATTTTTGACGCCCTAACAGGTAGCCAAAATGTTACAAACGCTCCAAAGTTTGATGCAATGCAGTTCAACGCAGCAACAACCGCAAATATAAAAAGCACAAACGTGAAGAGTAAGTTATGTTTTTAGACATCTGTACAATGCAGATGTAGGCAACCCCGCGTTGTGGCAGTGTGAGTGCTGTTATGAATATGGCGCACACGCGCGCCACGAGGAATCCTAATCAACCTGTTTGCAGCAGCTCGGCGCGCGCACGAACACTTGTCCAGCCCCTCATGTGGAGAAGTAACTTATCTTTTTGGATCTAAGCCCCCATCCGCTGCTCACAGGCAGTCTCTCTCCTCCCCGGCTGTGATTGTAAGCTGTCACCGCGTTCCACGCGTCTCATCTCGTCTCTTCCCACCGACGCGAGAGTGGAAGCGGGGACAGACAGCCCACCCACTCATCAACACCCCCCACCCCCCTTGTGCAGCCTTTAGTGAGGGGAAGCCCCTACCACGCTTGACTCGCTGAGTGGATCTCCTGCGTCGCGCCTGTGCGTGCGTGTAGCCCGGGGCTCCGTCTTCCTCAACAGTTGCCACCGGAGAGGAGGAGGAGGAGAGCGGGGGAGACAACAGACTGAGGACGGAAGGGACGCGGAGAGCCACGCAGCTCCTGCCCCGGCTTCTGCTCCTGACATGCAGTCGATCATCTCTCCGGTGACCAAGGCCATCCTAGTCGCACTCTTCATCTTCGCCATACTCCTCATCCTCTACGTGATCCTCTGGTACATTTGCAGGGACGTGGACTGCGACCACGGCATTTGAGGATTCCTTTATTTTAAAAATCAAACAACAAGAGAAGAAAAAGACGGAAGGGAATTCGCGAATGGAGGAGCCCGGGGTCACCCTGTGAGTGCGTTTTGCCCGTTTTCTCATTTGTGTGTTTCTTGGTTTTAAGTTGCGTGTCAAGGTGGGTGCGCGCTGTGCGTAAATTAACCACCTGGCACCTCGAGCCCTTTGCCCTCCCGAAATTACCCCCCTCCCCCACTCTAAACTTGCGCGCAACATCCACCGCCTCATTAGTAACGGGAATAGTGGAAGTGGTGTCACCGGGATGCGCGGTCAAGGCGTGCTTCGGGTCGTGCAATGACCGCCAGTGACATTGCGGTATAGGAAGCACGCGAGTCTCTTAAGGTCAGGAACCAGCAATGTTTACCTTGCTTTGACAATATTGCCTCCCAGTCCCTCTCGGATGCACCATTAGTTCATGCTCAGTTCATCTTGCTCTGCAGAAGACATCCCACCTAACCGGATTATCTCTATTTGGCTCCTCTTCTTTGGAATATTTCTTAAAATATGTCTCCTAAGTCCATATCATGAATATTCCATCATGCAATTACATCCCCTTGTCATCCAATCCTACGTAATTAAGCTCTGCCCACATCCATTTAATGCTTTATGGAAGACGTTTCCATATTACAGCCACATTCGACCCCAGTGCCAGCATGCGTATTGTCACATGACCCATAAAACTGTTAAATGCGGAGGCTGAAATGTGATTGACATTCTCACATGTGGCTCCGGAGAGCCTTCAAATCCAGATCATTTGTACATTTGCATAGATTCCAAAGTGGAGGCTGCGAAGGACACGTCAAGGGCATGCGGCTTCTACAACAGGAAGCTTCGCATGCCGTACAAATTGCGAGCTCATTTCAGACGTCATCTTTTTATGCTCCTGTAAGTCTCCGAGATATGACACACGTGCAGATGAAAAGATGGCAACGTGATAGAAGCTGCCTGCAGTTTTGACACCTGTCTGCGCGTTTCCTCATCACTATTCCCCCTTTAAACAGCCTGGAGGCAATAAAAAGCAGTGCAGGTCACAAATAAAGTGAGAGTTGAAGATTTGAAACTGCGGCGCCACCACTGTGGTATTTTAAAATACATGAGGAGCCCAAGTGCAGATGTCCTATTCGACCAGAATATAAAACGACCGCCGGCGTTGCAACTAACCTGTGCTACTTTTCAACTTTCTCTCAAACACACACATAGTGTGGACATTAAATGGCAGCTCAGTCTCCGCCAGTTCAAAGTGTGTGTTAAAATAACAATATTGTTGTGTTTGTCGGGATGACCGACACAATTAATTGTGTGAATTTGAATTTGCATTGTACACATGATTTATCCAATTATAGTATATGATTCACAGAGCTCCTCCCCTCCCCCAACACAAAAAAAGTCAGAACATCCCAACGTTGATACACCTTGATAGAGCTCAAGTTCAATCAAGATTGAAGTCATAAAATATGTAAGATTGAAGGTGAATTATTGAAGCGGCAGGAAGTTGCTATTCTGGCCGGCTATGATGATACACAGCCCAAAAAAAAAAAGCGTCTTTTAAATAAAGCCTACTGATTTAGTCCTGCCAGTTCAATATAATCAATATGGCCGTCACAAATATGGACGTTCTTTTCGATCAACAGTTATCCCAAGTGGGACACAAATTGATATTCTCGCAAAAGTCCGAGGAGGCCGGGCGAAGCCAATGTCACAAAACATGTCATCACCCTCAACTCAAATTGACTTTTAGGAAGATAGTTGTCCTGAAGCACGCACACCTCAAAGCCATAAAAATAGATTGCCAGTGACTCAGCCGTTATGTAAAGTCCATCTCTGATAGGGCCGCTTCGGGAGCGTTATGTCAGTTTCGCTGGATGCCACTGAAGCTGAGGTGACACATGTCTTCTGTGTCCGTACACACACACACACAAAAAAAAAAAAAAACACACACACACAAGCACCTCCTTAATTTTTTCACTTTCAAGTGTACACACCCATGCGAGCGCATCCCAATGTGATACACTCAACATGATGGAATCCCTTCAGGGTAAACCGCTACATTATCAGCATTTTAGAGCTCACTGGGAAGAAAACACCACATCACATTTAAATCACATCCGACACCCCTCTGGCCAGGTAGCTATCCATATTGGCGGACATGCATCCCGCACACAAATCTACATCCAGAGTCATAATTGAACATGTTTTGAAACATCACACTTCCAAATACCGCCCGCCCCCATCCACCGACCCAACCCGCCGCCACTATTGCTTCTTTTAAAAAGGCAGTGATGCATACTTGCTCATCATCTGCACCGACTTCCCGTGGGAACACTTTAAGCCGTCTTATAATGAGACATCTTAATCATCTTCTATGCAAATACATTTCCTGTCTCATTAACACTTTGTTTTTGTTATTCATTTCATTCGGAGGCTTCCCCACCTTGAATTGGGAATCGCTCTTATTATTCACACGGGGATTTGAGAAGAGTCACAATTAGCCTTTGATAGGACACGCTGTAAAATAGTTGTTTGACATTTTTACTGTGTTAAGAATCTGCACACAGAGGTGTGTAATCATTTTTTTATTCTAAACAATAATGGAAGCTCGATTTAACAAATGACCCCAAATTTGAATCAACTATTATGAATCATCTGAATCAGATTCTTGAATGTATTTTCTTCTGTTTCCCTTTTGAGTCACATGGCGGCCTGTTGTCTGTGTTTGTGTGACTGGATGACCAGGTTAAACGGAGGGGGCGGTGAAGGGCCGGATGCCAAGGAAGCAGAGCGTGCACACAGCACCTCGAAGGCTTTTTCTGCCTGAAGTCCAAGATGTGGAAAAAAAAAAAAAGACAGAAAGGGAGAGAAAATTGCTCTATTTTCTTACACGCTAACAAAATCTTTTAAAGGCGAACGAGTGTGAGAGAAAGATTATGAATGTGTAAGTTAATGACAGACTTAATTGGAGCCAGCAACTATCCCTCCCACTGCTCCTTATTCTACATCTACTAATGAAAAGTCTCCCACTCCCTGAAGACAAAGTAGGGGAAAAACTGTGCTTGGATTAAGATGATGAGTACACACAAGATCAAACACACACACAACACATTCATTCATGTATGCATCTACTGACACATGTAAAATAGCTACAGGCGTGCTTGTTTCACGAAGCTACTCCATGCAATGTGACTTCCTTCTAAATAGAAACATGCACATTATTTACATTCATGACTTCACATTTAAACTCATCGGAATTCATGTCCTGAATACTTCCTACTAGATATGGCTGGTCACAACATTAGGAACACCGTCAATATGCTGCGGGTTTAGGACAAGCTCTCAAAAAGCATGAACATAGATGTGACATTTTCTTTCCTCCAGTAGCACAGTTAGATTTGACTTGCTATCTGACAAATAAGAGATGCGGGATTTTCATGCCCACCGGCGAAATACAGTCATGCCACCTGTTGCAACAAAACACGCAGTCACGCTCTGCCCCCTTCTTCAGACTATAAATTGTGGCAATCCCTGCGGAGGTCTCTGCGTGCTTATGTGCTGTCTTGTTAGTGTCTGAGCTGTGAGTCCCTCTTTTGAGAGTCTGACTTTGTCCCTGTGAGGAACTGCTGCGAAAAAAAAAAAAAAAAAGACTGCCATAACCTCTGGGTATCTGCAATGAAATGTGCAAGTAAGACCAGATCAACTGACCTCAAACTAGTTCAAGTAGAACAAACAGCGCCTCTGCTGGTTGCAGCCAAGTACTGCAAGTCATTAATTAACCACCATCAATTCAACACATATTTTTAACAATCAATTCATTAATAATTCATCGACTGTCTATTATGCCCATGAAAACCACAAGGCCATTTTGGTTGAGAATCTTTTTTTTTTTTTTTTTTTTAAACACACAAACACTCATCATCATATCCAATGGCGCTACTATGAGCCTCAATTTACAAAATGAGATGAGTTGAAATTTGGAGCTAGCCAGTGGTTGTCATGAAAACTAGGTGACTGTTGAAGCTATTTTGATGCTGTTCACATATTGTGTACATCACACACCATCCTTGTCATGTCCTATTTCTACAAGTATTTATGTGTGTGTGGGAGGGGGCGGTGCATATATGGAGAGCTGTATCCTTGACGTCCCATCATCCCAAATAATCATCCCACAGTCATGCGTGAGATGCAATTTCCTTTAAACAATAGCAGTCCGGCTCGCCTCGCTGACCTTCAACCTCTCAGGCTGTGGGAGAGCAAAGACTCACAAATAAACAGAGCACACACATCCACTCAGCTCGCATTAACAGCGACACGTGTGGAGGCAAAAATGAGCATTTTGTCCAAGCGTGTGGTGGTGGCGACACAATCTCTTGCTACTCAAGTCGAATAATTATAGAAACCATGTCATGGGCATCAGAGTTAATGGATAGCGGGTGAGACAAATCAATCATACTGAGAAGAAAAAAAGTGAAAGGATGCTGGAACACAAAAAAAACCCCATGTCCTTGAGAGGCCATTTTGGCTGGCCTACTTTGAGTGGCGTGATAATTCAGGTGGCTCCTGTTGGGCACGCCAATCACAATCTCGCCCGGCAGTAGGTTGTCCGTTCACATTTGCGCTAATGCGGCTCTGCATTCATTTGCTTCATATTCTTCCCGATGACTGTAATGATGCTCTTATTTTGTCTCCTTTTGCGCCAAGCGCTCTGCCCTCCGGTGTTTCTGACAGTGTTGACGTTCAAATTTAACATTCATGATGGCACGCTAACAAGATTTTTAGCATTTTGTGGGGGTAATTTGAAAATGATTGCGGACCTCTACCAAGGTGAAGTAAACTTTTGTGCTATTTTCTGACGCCGTCAAAAGCACTGACCTAGATTTATATCTTACACGGAATAGTTGTATTTTATTTTCTCTACCAGTCTATCTTCATTTTGTAGCTTGTCATGCATGGCTTGCCCACCTTTTAGTCAAATGCTAGATTTCTATTTATTTATTTATTGTCGACTCTGTAATCTAGCTCTGACGAGACACGCGGCCCTGCTGCGGAGACATGCTTCGAGCACATCTTGAGAAACGACGGCTCCAACAGGTCGCTCCGCTACTTCCATCACATGTGATCTCTCTGGCAGGGGGCAATAAGATTGTCAGTGAGATGACAAAAGCAACATGATGGATGTATAGGGGAGACTCATTGGACAGTGTGTGCACTCCTGCCACAATGCTGAGTGTCTTTCATCATATGCTCACTCCATCCGTGTACCTACGGATTCTTTATATTACTTTAAACCACGGACACCATTAATTTGCACTTGAATCACTGAACATTTGCAGAGCTGCAGAGATCCTGCACACTAAAGTACATTATGTGATCATGCACCGTGATAGCTCAGAATAGTTATATGTTTAAAATGACTCAATGTGGTGTCTATTAGTTTTAAAGCTCATATGGAAGACTAAGTTATTTAAAGGCAAAGTAAGGAAATAAAAAGTACTAAAAGAACGTACAGAGCAAGAATATGATTTTGGGTGGAAAATTATTCAAAGGAAGAAGGAAACACAGTTAAAAAAATTTTACATTAGTTCACAGTTGAGCTAGTCTTCTCATGGCCCTAAAATGAAATATTGTAGCTTAAAAATGTGTCTTCGTGTTATTATTGAGAGGAAGGAAGCGAGGAAGGACGCGAGAGGTTGCCAACTTCATATTGGAACGCGTCCCACACACTCGCTCGTATACGTAGCCGCTCTTCTTTCTCTCTCTCCGTCTGCAAGCTAACTACGATTTGTACTGTGCACGGCTCAATCAAAACAACCGATATAATGATCTCTTCTATAATATTTCGTTTGGTGTCAGCTATCAAGCTGTACCTGCTCGGCTTGAAGGTTCTTGTGATTCAGCTGTTTACCAAGCGTTTCAAGTTGCCAGGTTGGTTCAGTCTTGCTGCTGGTTCGTGTTTGACAGCTCGCTACCGGTCCCAGCCGTATATGATTCATTTAATTCTTTTACTGCAGTATTTATGCCAAATTTAGGGGAAAGGTGTAACATTTCTTATTGCTGTCAACGTGGCCTCGTCTGCTTTTGTTGTCACTCCGGGCAAAGTTTAAATGGCCTGTTTTCATAATGCAGGTTGGTTTGAAATAACGCATAAGACGCCCATTGGTTGCAGTCATTTATTTATCAGCCAATCAGCACAGTTTATAGTTATTACGTATTAGCTTCACTCTTACGACACGTTCGTACGATACTGACGCAACCGATTTGGTGTGCGCATATCGTCCAAAGTCAACTACAAGCTCCAGTTTACGATAACGATGAAAAAAAAAATGCACGGATGAATATTTCAACAACCACAAATTCTTGCCACATATTTAACAGTCACCTCACATGCCTTTAAAATCTCCTCCAAATGATGTCATCCTTATCTCGTGACATTCCATCTGATAACCATGTGTCCTCTTCTGCCTCTGCCAGTGATGCCCAGACAAGATGGCAAGGTTGCCATAGTGACGGGAGGAGGCAGGGGAATCGGCTATGAGGTTGCCCGCCACATGTCCAAACTGGGGGTACATGTTATCATAGGTACGGTATCATATTCCACTTTGCTGCCATGTAAACAGCATGAGTACAGCAGATAACTGGATAAAAACAGAGCGCCTTCAGATATTTTTTTATTTTATATTATATATTTTACATTTCATTTTTATTTTATAGTTTTATTTTTTTTAAAGATTTTGTTAGGCCTCATATCTCTTTACTTCAAGGTTAATACAACGTTCTTCATTCCAATCACAAGCTTGAAATCAAAATAAGGCTCAGCTTTAGTCATTCAAGTTGTATTTACTGCAAAGTCAGTAGAATTAATTCAGAATAAAGGTGCATTTGTGTACTCTATGGTTTTGTCACACACACACACACACACACAAAAACACACACACACACACGCACACGCACACACACACGCACACACACACACACACACACACACACACACACACACACACACACACAAATCTAATCTCCCCAAAACAAATTCCAATCATGTGACTTGATTGGAATTTGTGAAGATTCAAGCTGCTGTGTGAGTGTTTTCGCTTTCAACCAGTAATGTACACATTGACTTTGGAAATAGGGGTCTATTTTCGCAAATGAAACAATCCTCGCAAGCATGGGAAATGACCTCCTTCGTGCTGGGAAAGTAAGCGTGCACAAGCATCAACCTCGGGATGCTCAACATCCTCTCACTTTTGCATTTATGAGGCAAAACCAATGCAGTATAATTCAACAACCGCACAGTAAATCCTCCTTTTATGACAAATATAATCTTCAGAACGCTTTTTGAGAAAACGCTTAGTCCCTGCCTGATAGTTTAAGCAGTGGAACTATCGGAATAATGTCAGACATTTTTTTTTCACATTGCTCTACCAAATAGAGTTCATTTTGCAAACTTTCGAGAGATATTGCTCACAGAACTCTTCAACTCATTTTGATCCAATTAGGAGTTATTGAACTATTAGAGCTCATCAGAGCTCCGCAGGTAGTCTTGAATTGGTTGCTTTTTTTTTTTTTTCCAAAGCTAATCACCAATTTCTTGGCAGAAAAAAAAAATCTATCTTTTGTTAATTTGCGTCCTTTTTTTCTCAGCTTGCAGGGATGAACAACAAGGTCTGGCATCCATCAGAAGGATCCACAAAGAGTACAACGAGGCTAAAGGTGAACATGTGCGCATGTCTGTGAATAAAAACAGGAACACTTAAGAGCTTTCCCATTGGTGTTTATACATTTCATTGAAATTTCACAAAATTTCAGCATTGCGGCACACATTCAAAAATGGCGGGAACATTTATTCAATGAATTCTAGTTTCCATTCCGAGCATTTTCCTAAATATTTCTATTTCTTGAATCCAAAAGCGGCTGAAGACCGGTTGGCAACAGTCCTACTTCCCCGTCAGTGGCTGTCAAGCTCAGCGTCGGCAACCAATGTCGCTCGTGTCATTGAAGTCGATTTCCTTGAACGAGACTGCGGCGGGATTGATCACTTCTTTTGTAATTGGCAGGCACTGAGGCATTAGGGACAAGGGGGTGACTGCTGCCAGATGCTTGTGCACTGAATGAAAATGTGTGTATGTTTGTGGTTGAATGAGCCGGTAATGGATTCTCATTAGTATGTGCGGCGGCGCACTTAACATCTCTGTCCAAACTCCCTTTGGCACGCTTCCTGGTATTTGCACCAAATATATTGGCCTTGATTAAATCAATTTGATATGATCCTTCATCTCTTTAAGGGGCAAAGCTATTTTTGCGTTTGTAGTTTTGAGCACAGACCCGCACATGAAAAACATGATCTGCTTCTGTGACTGTTGTTTAACAACAATTAATGTGCAAATTTGTGTGTCAAGCTTTTTGAAATTGAGAACTGCAGTTTTTTATTGTAAGTGATAAAAGGGTCTAATTAGCGTTCAATAATGCAAATATTGCTAAATGCTAACATTTTCACTCCAAATAGTCCAGTAGGTCAATTTTCCAATTTTTTGAATGAATAACCCAGTGGCATCTTTGGTTCACATGAAAAAAAAAAAATTACGAAGCAATTTAGTTTGGATTATTCAGGCACACAAATACAGGCTAGACACAGATATAAGGTACTTATGCATATTTGCCACAGGGAGCTCTGTCTGTCCACTAACTTTAGTCACGCTGCACTTGAAAGTTACACAATCCCCCTCAAACCAAAAGCTTGGATTAAAAAAATGTGAAGCGAGAAAACCAGTGCATATGTATGTGTGTGTGTGTGTGTGTGTTTCTGTGTGACAAGTAATGTCTCTTAGCATAAGCACAGTTCAATGAGCATCGTAGATGACTGCTACGAGCGAGTTCTGACAATTCAAAATATTTTTACATTTAGTAAAAAGTTGAAATTTGTTATTTGTATTATCATGATAAAAAATATTCTCATTCCAAAATACTCAACAGTGGACTTAAAAGGTTTGCCTGTCATCCATTTTATGTAATCACTTGCATTCCAAATAAAAGATGGCTGTTCTTGCAAGCAAATAATTGCAGCTGAAAGACACAACCGGTCTTGATTTAGGAAAGTGTCATTGCATTAACACGGCAAACCGGGCATTGACCGTCACGCCGCCCGCCTCCTGTCTGCTACATCAGCTGAATAATAACAGCCAGTGGAGGAGTGAATGCTGGCACGGGGCCCAGATGTAATATTCTTCACTATCTCCGCGTTGTTTATCAGACATCTCCAAGTGAAACCATTTACTTCCTTGTCTGAATTTTTAGAGGGGCTCTCAAAGGGGCGAGTTCATTGTTCCTTTTCCTGTTGGCACTGTTGAATTATAAGGATCAATATTATATCTCAATATTTGGTGGTGAGAGACCAGGCACACTATTAAACACAAAATATGTGTTTTGAATGTAAAATGAGATTGTGGTGAGCGGGAGGACAAATGTGGTGTGTTTACAGGGTGGCACATTTTAATATCAGCTTTATATGTAATCCAGCTTAATCATATTTACTACGGCCACAACCGGGTCACAAGATGCATTTTGTAGCCAGGTGGATTTATGCTAAGTGACACAGGCGCCGTCGTCCATCATCTTTTTTTCCCGCGTTGATCTGAGAAAATTATTTCATCCTGCGTTGAAGATATTTGACAGGTGCAGGAAGATGAAAGACATAAATTGAAGTCTAATAAGGTGCTGCTGGAAGCCAACTTTCATATTAATTAGCGGCTGTTCAGGGTAGTTTACTCTGGATGTGTCCAGATATTCCTGGCAGGCTGTGTCAAAAAACAGCTGAGCTTGTAAAAACAAAATATTACTTCAAGTTTGCTGTCCATCACTGACCTTGCGACAATGTTTCAAAAGGAAATATTGATAAAATCAAAGCAAATGGTTGCAATAATCTCATGTATTTCTTTCTGCATTTTATACATTCCATCTTTGAGAAATCGGGAAAAATGTAATTTATTTTGTAAGCTGTGCTATTTGTGAGACCGAGTCGCAGATTGATGAGTTTATCTCGGGGAGACATCAGCATGCTGATATCAGCTCAAGTCATCTGTAACATCCCTGATTGTCTTGCTTTGCCTATTCCAATTTGTAATTGTCAAGAAATTCTGTCACGTTTCAAAGTGGTTATATTTTTTACCCCCATTTAGTCACAGTACATAGTCACAAAATATAATCTATAATGGCTAAGGAAAAAGGTGCTTTGTTTTTTTTTTTCAATGCAGTATAATTTTTGAAACTACTCGAAATGTAGCACAAGTAGTCTCGGGAAAACATTGAGCTCTAAGATCTACGGCGACAACGATGAAGTGAAAGTTGCACTCAAAATGTTCACAAAATGTCCAAACGAGCGTGAAAATTCCCCAGAAAAAAAAGACACGGTCATTATCGGACGAGATAGCTGTTCCACATGGTCATCAAATAATAAAGCTTCGAGATAACCAATGGAGTAATTGTATTTTTTTTTTTTTTGAAGAGAGACAGAAAGATTAGGAGATGCTGAGTCAGCAAGAACATGAAAGCGAGGCTAGTTTTCGTCTAGCCATGATTCAATGGTGAATTACTGTGCTTTAATGATTTTATTTTTCTTTGTGTGTCATCAAAACTGGTAAAAAAAAAATAATAATTTGAAGTTAGCTTTGGTCTTCTTGGAACAATATCAACAAAAATGCAAATTAAATTAGCTTTGCTAATTTCTTAGGCTAATTGTGCAATTGGAAGAATAATCACATTTTAGATGTGAAAGATTTTTTTTTTTTATTGAGGACAAGAGGACATCTGCTCACCGCAGTTTATATCTACCGGCGTGGTTGAATCGGGCCGAAGAGATTCTTATATTCAAAAGCAGTACCGTTGTCAGTTCAAAATTATTCCTTTAAAAAAAAAAAAAAAGCAGAGTGTTTGACTGCAGCGTAGAGGAAGCCGAGGCTTAGAGAAGATCTAGAAAGGAATTAAAAGCAGCCTGACACCAGCAAGAACCGTCCAATCGATGCCATTTTGCTCCCATTGGGCTCTCTCGATATGACTGGCTTTTCTTGACAGGGGTCCTTGGGGAGGCCAATGAAGGAGACAGGGGAGCGCTGACAGATGGGACACACACATGCACACACACTCACACAAACATATTTGCTCTCGATGTTTTGAAAACTGGTTCTTCGTTTTTACATGTTTGTGTATGTCCGATTTTGGCCTTTCGATTTAATCCATTCATCTGTTTTCTATAGCTCTTGTCCCATGCCCTCTCATACCTTAAACCTCATCTAATAGCGTGTCACACTATGATAGGAACAGGAATTAGGTTTCAATGTAAAGTGGCCATGCAACAACAGGCGGCTGGAAAAGATGATGAAAACTCTTTGATGTCTTACCGGCTAAATGGTTAGCGGAAATAATCCGTTTGCAATGGCTCTCATGTACGTGCGTCTCTTTCTGTGTGTGTGTTTTCTCTCTAGTGGAGTTTAAAAAACTGGACCTAGCATCTCTGCAGTCTATCCGTCAGTTTGTCCAGAGCTTCAAGGAACACGACTTACCACTCAATATTTTGGTCAACAATGGTGAGTGTCGGTTGTGGACATCTGCAATTCAGTGTACCGTATTTTCCGCACTATAAAGCACACCGGATTATAAGGCGCACCTTCAATGAATGGCCCATTTTAAAACTGTGTCCATGTATAAGGCGCACCAGATTATAATGGCCCATTTTAAAACATTGTCCACATATAAGATATATACATTTGGCCCGCGGGCTAGACTTTGGACACGCCTGCTGTAGTGACTCAATATTGGTCCATATATAAGGCGCACCTTATTATAAGGCGAACTGCCGGCTTATAACAAAATTGGAGGTTTTTAGGTGCGCCTTATAGTGTGGAAAATACGCTAACTATTTTTCTTTCACAGAAGAAAGTAAAATATCCCTCAGTATATTCATTTTCTAATATGTTTGTTTTGCATGTGTAGCGGGTGTCATGCTAGTTCCCGAGAGTTGTACCGAGAATGGATTCGAAGTGCACTTTGGTGTGAACTATCTGGGCCACTTCCTATTGACTTTGCTGCTCTTGGACACATTAAAGCTCAGCGGCAAATCGGACAACTTCTCAAGGGTGGTCAACGTCTCCTCCTCTGCACACCGCAATGGCGAGATCCGACTCGATGACTTGAATAGCAGGTAGGTTTTCACTCGATTAGCACACACACGAACAAGCAGAGACCCGTGTCAAATGTCTGACAGCGTTCTTGCTCGGCAGACAGTGCTACTCAGCCCACGCCGCTTATTGTCAAAGTAAGCTGGCGCAGCTTTTATTTAGCTCCCACCTCCATCGGGAGCTGGAGCAGGGAGGTTTCCCCGTCAGTTCGTGCGCCGTTGACCCTGGCGTGGTCGCTACGTCTCTCTACCGCCACCTCTGGACGCCCCTGCGCCTGGCACATGGTGTTGTGGCCCGCTTGCTTTTCAGGGTACGTCACCTGCATGCATACTAATACAAATACACAAAGTGAGCCCATCACAGAAAAACAAAGCGCTTCTAAAAATCTAGTGTGTTGACGTTGCGTTAAATTTGAAAACGATCCTTGCGTAGCTTGAAGCTGAGGCCACGAGCTACTGTTACTGTTCGGGATTTAATGTAAGGAGACTTGTGTGCGTGTTTGAATTCAAACTGCAATTGTCACGGGGACTTGCCTGTGAGCACAACCTTTGGGGTGGTTCTGCCCCTCATACACAAACACATTAATCACACACACTCATGCATGCCAGTTGTTAACACGCACACACACACTCACCATTCGCGGCCAACATTGCAATGCACAAACAGTTTTTCTTGCCTGTCACAACATCTTACATCTCAAACGGAAAGATTTAACAAGTATAACAACCATGCAACCAAGAAGCTGGTTTTTTTTGTAATATTATAATCAACCTGAGGAAAAGTCCCCACAGTAGTGTTAACATGCCACAACATTCAACTTAGCACAGAGTGATATGTACGAAAAAAACAAAAGATTTTACGGTTTGCCCTGGTGTAATGCGAGATAAGTTTAGTTTCAAGCATTTCAATAAATGATTGTCACACACAAACGGACTTAATCTCCGGATAGAAAATATGAATAATTAGGTTCTCAAGCTACCCCAACTAAAAAATAATAGTGAGCAAACAAGGAGCTGAGAATTTGGAGGATGGTTAAATATGTATCTAATCACTTTATCATTACAATACCTCTGCCTCTCTTCCTAACAAATAACATGTTTACAGTTTGATGTAAACTTTGACTTATGATTGTAATTTGTTCTGCGGCCATGCTTGTAACTCAATTGTATGTCAAATCAATATTCCCCACTACAATGAATTGAAAGCCATTAATCCGTTCCAAGCCTCCTCCCAAAACACCCCAATTTTATGTGTGTATGAAAATACCACAATGTCGTACAAAACATAAACCAATTTTATTCTGACAAATTGTAAATCGAGGCTCTCTGTATATTTTCATTCCCACAGACTCCTACTGAGGGTGCTGCCACCGTCTTGTACGCTGCTCTGTCACCAGCACTGGAAGGCGAATGCGGAGGAGGCTACTGGGCCAATGGCCGCCGAGACGTCACTACCCCACTGACATTTGACCCCCGGATTCAGCAGCTCTTGTGGGAAACCAGCCACAACTTTCTGGTTCCACAGTAACTCAAACTGTATTTAATTGTGCCAATCAGCTTCTTTATATTTAATCGTTGCGATTTTTGTTGACAATCTTACTCTGGACTGGAAACTATGACTGGCTGTTTGGGGGTGAAAACACCAAATTTTTTCTTTACTCCCGCCAAAGAAGGGCTACAATGAACGGAGCTTTTTCCCCATTGTGAGCTAGCAAACATTACACCTACATGCTAGGCCATCGCCATCGGTCCACAGCAGCCTGCCTTAACAGCGCTCTCCTGGTCAACGAGGAGGTTAATGAATTCTTCCTAATGCTTCTGCATCTCACTAATGTAATTCTAAGCAAAAAACAACCAGCTTTTAGAAAGTAGATTTTGGCCCACTGTTCAAAAATGTCAATCAAAGTGTAGCACGCACTCTGGATTTCTCTAAAGCGCCGTCAATACGGCGGCGCCAAGTGATGTCATCATCTTGGGTCATCTCGTGATGGCTTGGAGCACTTTGCTTTTTAGTGCATTTGTTGTCTTGAAATGGCCACTTCTGAGTGTTCACGTTCTCTTCTTCTTGTCAGGCAATTAGGTGTGTTTTAAAAATAACCAACAAATGACCTTCATTAACGACTCATGGCATTTGCTATTTGCACTTCAACAGTGTTGTTTTCGTCAAGGATGACAAAACGGTTCCATTGATGGCCCTTTTTTTAAAATGGCGACAACAAAACGGTGTCGAGCTAAACATGGCGCTTTGTTGACGAACTGACGAGACGGGTGTGAATTTTTGCACTAACGTAGCCAACAGATGTTCTTTCGACGTTCTTGGAATATGTTTCATAAGATTAAAGTTTTCTGCATGACACCTGCCGCAAATGAACTTTAAGCTAGCTTCGGGCTAAAGTTAGCTTTGTCGTTGATTCATTAGCTTTCCATTATGCGTGTTAGCAGCTATAATGTGTGGAACAGGCAAGGACTTCTGAGTTTTGTCAAACTTGTCATACTGATCCATTTTCTGTGAGTGACAAAACTACGTAACTACGACGAATAAGCATTTGTCTCCAGAAGATTAAGACTGAAACCAAAATGGCAAAAACAACACTGCACTGAAATTAAATATAGAATAGTAGGGTATTTTACCCTTCCCTCTTCTAAAAAAAAGGTATTGGGTTTGTTTTAGGATAACACCATTTTCCAAAACCAGGATTTGTGCCGAGACAAAAATAGACGAGAACGTGAAACAATGGCCGCTTGAGTCTGCCCCCATTTTCCTTTGTGACCTGTGTTAATCCGTTTTACAGAATCAGTATCTGTGTGCATGTGCTTTATACACTATTCCAAAATGAACTTTAATTCTGCCTTCGGTTTATGTTGATGGTTTGCACAAAAATGGCGAGATCTTACAGATCGAAGAAGAGCAAGGGAAAAAAGCAATTTTTGGTGTTCAACATTCAAGCTGTGATTGGTTCCTTGCTACTTCCACATCTTCATTTGGCGTTGCTCCGAGTGCATTGTGCGAGTGAGATTTCCCGGTGGGGAGAGTCAAGCTCCATCAGCTAAGCTCATGCGCACACACACACACACGCAAACACACACACATATTCGTTCATAAACATTGGAAGAACATCCAGGCACAGTTCTCTCATCAAACAGACAGTAAACAAAAACAACTGTTGTTAGCCACTGTGATCTAACATTTCGACTGTGAAAATAGAACATTTTATCTCCCAAACGATCATCACTCTACGAGTGTGTAATGATATCCATTCATAATTATGTTCAGTTATGTGTGAAAGAATACGATCAATGTGGAGCTAATCGCCAAATAGTAGCTCACAAACAAGGACGGGTGGAAAACCAGTCTAAATCTTTTTTTGTTTTGTTTCCAATATATCAATATATCTGTCTACACTTTTTTTTTTTTAAATATATGTCACATTCACAGATCCGTCTTCACAATCTAGGCCATGGTGTGTTTGGGTGTTCAACAACATGTTTTAATTATTTACAGTAACGTTGTCTGGCACCACTCCTGCTCGTGACATCTTTCAGACGAGCATCTCGTAGAATGTGAGCTAAATAGGCGACCTTTTAGTTTGACACAGCAGCAGCATGAAAAACAAACATTGGCTGGATTTTGGAGAGCTTTCTCCACAACGTATTTCTGGAGATATTAGTGATGCTGAAATCACTCTCCATTATTCAGTTCAAGCTTGTGTGAGGGTTTGAATGACAATGTCCTACGTCAAGCGTTAAATTAGGCTTTGATTATCCTCGGATGACAGAGCATAGCTGATATGGGTATCCATATTGATTTTTTTTTTTTTTGCAGGTATGCTGGTGTTTTCACAGCTTTGCGCTCGTAAATTATAGATCGTTATCAAAATAGCAGGTTGCACACTTCATCATCATCATTTTGGAATTGGCCCAGGCAGAATAATTTTTGTTGTTTTTCAATTCTGCATATTTTTCAGCTTGTCAGCCTTTTTTTTATTGTTTCCCTATCCTCATTTTCTCAGCCTCGGAAAGCAAGCGAAGGTTGTAACTCGAGGGCTCGCTTGTTTGATTGTGTGGCTGCTCATGTAAGAGGCTGCCTAAGGAACAGGACAAACATGCTTAGGTCACTCTGGAGCAAATAAACCTCCATCCTCTTTCACATTTCAATAGCGCTTGTTCCTGAGCATTATTTGAAAAAGCATACGAGGTTTTGTAAACTAAATCTGGTTTGGAAAAAAAAATCATACTCCAGTCGGTGTTTTTATCTAAAGACGATGATTACGAAGCTCTGTTTTTGTTGTTGTCAGTATTGGATGACCTTGTCGGGAGGCAACACACAGCGCCGTCTCGAGTGTGTTCGACACGGACAAAACACGTCGGGTGGGTGTTGAACTTCAAAGACCAAATGAAAAAGAGCAGCAAACGCTTAAGTCGACTGTCTGTGATCATGTCCCAAGTGTAATTTACTCGTCCGTCATCGTTTCAAAGTGTCGCTGAAGGCAACGGACCGGAGAAGCTCTTTGTAGTCTTCTTCTGATTGACCTGGAATTACATTTATATTAAATGTTCCCGGCTCAAGTTGTGTAAATCATGAATGTGTATAGAGAGAACATATTATTGTATACAAAGTGGGGCAGCCAGATGAACTGAATTTTCGTGTCTCTCCTTGCATTCTCAGCTTTGATGTCCAATCTGGTGCACAGGATGTTTGCACGCTGTCCTCCTCAAATCCAATGTCAATACTCAGTCCATCTGGGCCCCTGTTGATTTTATGAAAAGTGTAAAAAAAAAAAAAAAAAAAAAAAAAATAAGGTTTTATTTTTTTAACATGATTTTGTTGTTGAGCTCTTTTTTTGTTGCCTTGTAAAAGTAAATCTCTCCCCATAATTAGGTAACTGTGAATTTTTAATGTAGAAACGAACTTGTTCAAACTGTGAAACCGTCTTGTCCTGTGCATTGCTGTAACTTTTAAGGGTGTGTGTGTGTGTGCCTGCGTGCGTGCGTGTCTCAAAAATGGAGTCCATGTTTTTTTTCCGTTTGTTTTTTGTCGACGCTTGTGACATTCCAGCAGTAGCCGCCACCTTTTCTATTATCCAAAGCCTCTCAATAAACATATCATGGTGTCACGCTTCCTCTCCGTCTTTGACAATGTGTGTGAGAGAGAATCTTGTCAGTCTGATGACATGCGGGATGAGACGTCGAGCCCGAGGCGCGGTCTGAACTTCAGCACCAGATCACACACCATCAGGCTCTCGTTTGCTATAAGCGCACTTGAGTGAACTCTTCCTCCTCCTCAAGTAGCGTGTGCAGGCCTAGTACATCATTTTTTTATTTTTGTTTGACCTACATCGTGCAATATAAATTTTACCATGAGTTGTAAATCATATCGACGACATTTATGATATAGAAAATCTTTATGGTCTTTAAGAGGTGAACCTTGCGAGGTGGCATGTGGAATCAACATCTTGTTTTTTGCCTACTCAGTAAAAGAAAATAACCTTGAAATATCTGAAACCTTGAGCATATAAATCAAATGACTCCGTGTCATCAGTGGTCGTTACCCTTGGGCGAAAATGAGAAGGCGACGACGGTGACTGCCTCCTTGAAGGACATCGCTCGTGACACACCTGATTAAACGACAGATCAGACATAAACGAGTCTCGTAGTATTTGACACCAGAAAGCACTAAGAAGAAAAATATCGAGGCGTTCTCAAAACGACTGGCTGCCCATTGTAAGCCTCCTTGTTGGAATGAGGTACTTCCTCCATTAGCTCTTTGAAACAATCTGAGGACATGTCCTGTCAGTGTGTGTGTGTGTGTGCGTGTGTGTGTGTGTTCTTAATTGACTGTCGTCAGAGGTCACTCAAGCAGGAAATAAAGCTGGGAGCGAGACGGAGCCACTGGAAATGACAAAATGATCGTCTTTATTCATGTCCCTGTAATTGATGATCACATACACAGGACACTTTTTGTAATAATTGAGTTTAATTCCCAGGGTGTTATAAACACACTTAATGGCCCATTGTGCACGTGTTAAGTGGTGTCTGAACAAGTGATAGAATCCTCGTTTTATAAAATTGACGACTTATGATATCGAAGGTATAATCAGGGACAAAACTGGACAAATATTGCTTCTTATCAATTTAACAAGTAATAATGTATGTTTATTTTTCCTACATGACCTATTAAATACTCGAGGTATGACCTTTCACCACTCATTCACTTCCATTGACGGTTATAGACATCAAATATCCACTTTAACTGAGCTGATAGTCAAGGGGTTAAGCAAGGTACGTGCATCCTATAATCAGGTTGAATTTTTGTATTTTTCCTCTCTTCTGAGTCAGCAAATAGTTTCCTGATGTGAATAAGAATGATTTCTTGTACTTTTAGGTCTCGTCACATAACACGAGAGAGTTGGGAACAATGTAAGGCCCTTGAAAGGTGAACGCTGATAGCAAACAAATGAGGGGTCTCTAGTCCCATGCAGCTCAGTATGTCCTCAGGACCTCATATTGGCATTTTCTAAGTGCAAGATTAAGGCAAGCCATTAATCTTTCAGACAGCAGCCGTTTGTGAGAAAGACCCGACAGATCACGGCTAAATGATACATGGGACCCTGTCGCCATTCTTGATGGAGGGATGGATGAAATGACCTGAAAAAAAACATCTTAACAGGCCTTAAGACAACACACGGCCTGAATAACACATCACTGCTGTTGTGTAAAAGCAATTATTTGGTGGTGAGGAGGAAATGTGTCACTGCTTTTTCTTTGGCTGAAAAACGCACCCACAATGGTTGCTGCAAAACACACTCGGGGGACAACACAATAGCTTACACCTGCGTAGACTAATAAGATAATACGCGAGCTGGAACAAACAAATGACTCTTCTACCGTGTTCCTGCTTGGAGGATTGGTCTTATCACATTACTTTTTGCCATTTATCACACTTGACCCAAACATCTAATTTCTATTGACGGAAGGTTCGAGGTTTGGTCACATTGAGGAAAATGTTCGTGTTTAATTGAGGCTGTGTAGACGCCATGTCCTCGCTTCTTCCATACACTCTCAGTCGAGTGCTGTATAGGAAGGGATGAGATTTACCGTCTAAAAATGTCCAATGAGGAAGGGGGAGGAGGAGGAAGGAAGGGATGAGAAGTGAAAAGATTTGTGAAAATGTAAAAAGACAGGCAAGAGAGAGCGAGAAAGGAGGGGTATACTATTTCTTGCTATGAAGAAAAGAGAAATGAGGCTAGATAAGAAAAAAAAAACATCAGAGGGAACAAAAAAGTCGTGCGGCTGCAGACAAAATCAAATAAAGCGAGCCAGTGGAAAATTGGCCGCCATTCTGTAAGCAAGATGTATGCATTTGTGCGATGACAGCAACGACCCAGTAAATCAAATAATTCGTTTAAGTCTACCTAAAAGGGACAGTTCGATTTTCTTGTTGTGTGAGGGCTCGTCAACACACACGAGGCTACAGACACACACACACACACACAAACACACACACACACGCAGGCAGGCCCATCTGAAAAGCGGATGGCACAACAATCTCCAGGGCACAATCCCTCATTCCACCCACTCATCTCTGCTGAGAGAATGGAGAGACAGGGAGAAAGGAAAATAGAGAGGTGGGAGGGCAGAGATCTGGAGAGAAAACGCCACAACGAGAGGGTAGAGACCCGCATCTGCGGGCCAGACGAGGATGAGAGGAGGTGGAGGAAAGGAGTGAAGGGGGGGGGGAGGAGGAGGGGGAGGATGACACAGCGAAGAGGCGAGAAAGAGGAGTGTAACGTTTGCGTCACATCTGCAGTGGAGAAGTGCCTGACGCCATCAAACGCCTGCTGAATGACAATCTGCTCTCAGGTGCCAGAACACACTTTTTGTTTTTTTTCTGGGGAAAAAAGATGCACTTTGCCTTCAGTGTCCTTCGCTGTCCTTGAAACTCACATGCAGCAAGCTAACAAGCTCTTAAACTGCATTTATTTTATTATTTTTTTCTTCAGATGGCAAGTTAATAAAAATCAGATTTCAAAATAAGACAAGCTCAGTTGGGACTTTTTTTGCAAGGCTGATTCATACCGAAAGCGAAACAAATTCCTAATAAACCATCAACAGGTTACGGCCCCTCTAATGATGATGGCAAGGGGAATTAATTTGAAAGCTGCCAAATGTCATCAGCAGCCTGCCTCGCCACACATTTAGCAAAATAAATACAATTTGATTAACAAATTGAATGGGAGGGGAAACATTACATTTTCATCGGGGTCCAGACTTTAATTACAGCTTGGCGGCATTATTATCATCGAAAAGTTTAATATGCGTTCTGAACAAGATGGTGCTGAGTCATAGCATGGAATGGGCTCACATTTTAAAAGCTCTTTCTAAAAAGGCACCTGAGAGTCAAAAGGCAATAAATAAGCATTAACATTATAAAGTGCCCTGCTGTGTCTTGCGGGCATCGTTAGAGCGCTGGCGTGGCATTTTGGAAAATCAGTTATTTGACTTCCGTCCTGCGCATTGAGGCGATCAATGTGGGTTCATTCTCTATTAAGGGCCAAGATACGTTTAGCTTAAATGCCACAAAAAGACGGCAATCACTGTTAGCCATTGAGTACAAAGACATCGGAATCAATCTTGTAAATTGAATTCATTAGTGTTGATAACTTTTTTTAAATATAAGGAATAAAAGTAACACACCTTGAAATATTTGGACTTTGTTACTGTGCCATCACTTACAGTCATTTTATTCGTTCTTTTTTCCTTTCCATCAATTTGATCAATTGTGATGTGCAATTAATCACAGGCCTAATCAATCAGTATAGAACATTAATCATTTAGGCTGACCTTCATGGATTGACTTTGAAAGAAAATCATGCTGCAGCTGCTTTAATTGCCGTTTTTAACTAAATCCAAATAAACAAACCAGTATGGGTTGCGCAATTGATTGCGTGGCTGACACTTCACATGCGGAAAATAACGGGCGGAAAGAATTTTTAGTGATTTAGCTGAGTGATAGCTAAGCCGCTAATATGACAGATGGCAATTATTTTTCGCTCACACCCGTTGTGATCAGACAACTCGAGAGAACTTGAGACAAGTGAGCGACCAATCGAATTATGGTGTGGTTGCACCTGTCAGGCACTCTCAGGACCCGAATCTGCTTGATCTGTTGGAGCTAGAAAAAGAAACAAAACCAGTTACTGGTGGAATTGGAAATGAAGCAGGTTGGATTTGATGTGAAAATGGAGGGTAAAGGCTATAAGAAGATTCATAAATAAAAAGCAGCCGTAATGTTATTTATGTTGCCATGGCCTTCTTCCAGATGATACTTATCTGAATTCTCTCTATTTACATAACTGGAAAAAAAACTCTCATCCAATGGCGGATGCTGATTTGATGGTGATGAATTGAATTGAACTACTAAAATAAATGAGTATTTTATAAATGTATCTGTTTTTGTGCGACTCCCATGTAAAAACTTTCATTTCACAGCAATGCACAGTGCACAAAAAGGAATTTTTGGTTCCAGGAATATTCTCCTTGCTCAAGATCACTCACTATCTTTTGTTCTCATCCTTCCTCTTGATCCTCCTTCCGCGTCTTAATCTTGTCTATCTCTCTGTGACTAATCTCTTGCTCATCCTCAGGATGGAGGAGACAAATTAAAGTCAAAGAACATTCAGGTATACTCAAACATTAAACTACGGCTCATTTTGATATATATACGTATGTATATATATATATATATATATATATATATATATATATATATATATATATATATATATATATATATATATATATATATATATACTTTACTTTGTATGTTTTTTTCTTCTCCAGGTGTGCATGCGTGCACGTGTTTGTATTCGCGTGTGTTTGAAATGCATCACCTCTTCCTGTTCCAACAGTACTTGAACTTATTTTCTTTCTTATTTTGCCTTTCTGGAATTTTGCTGTCAGTCAATAGTGCTCTGCTCTTGCGCAACGCATGTGTGTATGTGTGTGTTTGAACAAGGAGAGCAGCTTTGCATTTTTTTGGTTGTCTTTTCTTTTTCATACATTTTATCTTTTTGTCTGCCTGTCAGTATTTTTCAGTATTTCAGAGTTTTTTTTTTTGCTCTCTGTGCATAAGCACCCCTATAGTGCAGTAATGAGGCGTATTGGTATGACAGAGACTTAGGAAGGTCATGTTAAATGGAGGAAAGAAGATGTGAGGCGTATGACTGTGGGCTCCTAATCACAAATCAGAATAAATTAGCATAGTAGTCAAGTATCATCCTGCACAAAGGGAGGGAGGGAGCAGCATAGTGCATTTCTTGGATAACGCCGATCAAACCATCGTGGCCCAAGTCATTGACAGCTAAGTTAGCTAAGTTCATACTGTACGTCTTTTCTTGCCTCAAAAAGTCATGATACAAACGAGTTTTTTTTTTTTGTTTATTCTCAGGTGCTTTGGGATGAGACACATTCACCCACGTCAACATGTCTTGACCCATGTCATGAAAACATCAGAGGCTCTCCGATGTCAAGGCAGTTAGCGTAGCGGGCCGGGGGCGGCTTAACCTCGACGGAGAGGCTGTTAGAGTGCAAACAATAAAATTGGTGTTGATGCGAGTGTTTGTTGAGACCCTGCGGTGCTGAGATGGCTCTCTGCGTGAGGAGCTCTTTCAAAACACTCGAGTGCATGCACCTTTGAGTGCGTTTCATTTTTAGCACGTGTGCTTTAACTCGCGCTGAAAACATAACGGCTATGTATTTGCAAATATGGAAACGTTATGGCGCACGAGGAAAGAATCGGGCAGTGCTGCACCTGTGAATTAGCAGTCTCCTTCCAGCTGCGAAGTCAGATAGCACAGCTGCCACTCAACTATCGGGGCCATGCTGATAAATTCATGTGGGCCAAGTTCTGCGGGGAGGCTATAATAGTGTTAATGGGACGAGGGGCTCGCCGCAGACACCGTGATTAATGCGGCGTCAAAGTCCCTCTGGTCCAGCCAAGTGTTCACCTTTTGTTCCCCTAACAAAGAGGTCTGAAATGGAATCTGCCGAAGCAAGTGAAGCAAAGCTTCTGCGTAACCGCTAGCAATAATGTTGGCTTTCTTTCAATCACAAATCAAATTGGTTTTGAGGACAAATCAACACTTAAAATCTATAGCCAATCGCAAATCTTTTTGTGCTTTAGGTGAAGCATGCCCTGAGATAAGCGTTACAACTAACCCTAACATGAGTTAGCTAACCTGAATTAGCTAACCCTAGTTAGTTCTTGTCATTTGAATTTCCAGATTTTTCGCTGAGTAATTATTTGTTTCTCTATCTATACATTTTGTGTCATTTTTGTTTGTTGACGTGGCATGAGATTTTTCTGAATAAAGTTCGGAAACACGGCAGTACGCCAACATCCTGACCCGAGAGAAAGCCAGATTTCCATTTCGTACAAGAGAATGTTTTATTTTATTTTTTTTTTTGTCACTTTGTCTTTGTTCTGGCTCATTTGAAAACTTACTGAAATAAATTAGACCACCTCAACATTCAGACATTTTTTGACTGCAACACTTGGTTGGTCACATTTGCGATGCCCCCCTCCTACCGTTTATTCCGCCTCATCTCTCATCTTGCCAGACTCCCACTTTTATGCATTGGAGTGCCTATTATTATGCTAATCACTGAAAACAGATATCATGATGGGTTTTCCCTGAAAGATCACTTTGATGTGACAATGATTTGGTACATGTATACACTTGGTTTGGATTTAAATCACAAAAACTACTTTTGTTTTTGATTGTATAAGCAACACATTGTTGTGATTTGTTAGATTCAACTTCCAATTCCAAGGTCATTTTGTCTCATGTCTGTTTTATACGGAAGAGGATTAGGGCCAGTGAAGAAAAAAAAAACGAGGGGTGACTCTGACTTTTTTTTCTCAGAATTCTGACTTTAATTGGCAGTAAAGTTCAAACCCTTTTTGGGTTTTGTTGATCTTGATGAATTTGGTATTGTAGGAAGTTATGTATGTTTGGATTACAGATTACAGAAGACAATAAACTTGTATAAAATATAAAATGTGCTTTCAGTTGGTCTTGAATGAAAAATTGCTGCATTGATTGTTTAGAAACTATTTTTGGCAGACAAAAGACAACAATGGAACATCTAGATTGGAATAAAAACTAAGTTATCTGCACAGAAATTAATCCTCCGTGATCTTAGTTTAAGCAAGGTGAATTGATTTAAAGCCTAGTATGAAAAACAAGACATGTTGTGTACTCTACCCAAAAATATGAGCATGCCTTTTTTTTTTTTTTTAGGAGAATATCAAAATGTAAACAATAAGTTGTCCCCAACCTCCAACTGTGCTTTCCCTCGTCTTTGTTTTGGCAGCAACCCCCGAAGAGGATCTTGCAGCAGGCAAACGCGGTGACTCTGCTTTCATAAGCAAGTCATGACAAACTCACCAAAGCGCTCTCCCTGCATGACTCATAAACGATATTGTTTTTTTTAAATGCTAATGAGTTGAAGATTATACAGCGTGAAGAGCGAGGTCGAGCAAGGAAGAGTAAGCTTGATGCTAAAAGCAGAGAGAGAGAGAGAGAGCAAGAGTGCTCCTCTATATTCTCGCTCACTCTTTTTCCGCCGGAGCTGACAGTCACGCTTTCCCTCTGAACGTATGAGATAGTTTTCAAATAATCTTTCCTTACCCGCTTTAGTATTTATGACTTTGCGATGACTCAGAGTGGAGGGGGAAAAAAGAGGGAGTTTTAGATGGCGACGCCTGCAGCGTTGTGGAGAATGTGCTCGCTCGCCGTCTCTGTGGCGCAGTGTGAGGAGGCTAAACAAGGTTAAAGAGAAGGTCAAACGCAGATGGACTCACTTCATCTTTCGCCTGTCATTCCGACCGTGCGAGACAATGTTCCCGGAGGGTACACTCAATTATTTGTCCAATACGTAGCGCCTTCCATTTTAGATTGAACAGAAGAGGGAGGTGGGACATTCTGACTGATCTTGTCAAGAGCCTCCTTTACTCAGACCCCATTTTCTCATTCTGCAATGATTTTCTTTCTTTTCCCCATCATCTTATTCATATCCCCCATATTCCATTTAAAGATGGCCCCCCGTCGCCTTTCCCCTGCACCCCCCCATCAGAATTTCCCCACTCATACCATTCCTTGTTTTTCTGCCTTTTTCCATTTTCTGCTGCGTCTCGCTGTGGTGAAGGTCATTTCTATGTCGGAGGTGGGAGGGGGAGGGGCTGATGCAGTTTAGCGTAACCGTTGTCCCGGATAACACCGGGAGCACGGATGCACAAAAGATAAGAGCTAGGAACAAGGAAAGAATGGAGAGTTTCCATAGAACGTTTGTCAGCATAATGAGGAGGACACCATGTTCTCACACAGGTGCTTCTCCTCAACCGGCTGGTGAAGAAGCTGCACCTGCTTGAGTCGAAATACGTGGTTTTTCTCGAACTGGATTTGCCTTCTCTAGTAAACAGACACATGCAGACATTATTTGCTGTCTCAAAATGAGGCGATGTAAAATTAACAGTCTGAGCCTGAGTAACAAATCGATCAATGTTTCGAGGTTGTGTTCTTTACCTCAGATCCTCCTTGAGTAATCCTCCGTCCGTCTGAAAATGGTTATATAAAGGACGAATGAACAACAATGATAAGTCAACGGGGCAATAAAAACAACTTGAAGGACGTGGCAGATTTATTACGGATTGAAAATAAGAAAACAGTATTTGTTAGTTTTGTTCTTCTCAGTCCACAAATGACGGGATTTTACATGCGAAGCATCGCTAAATTAAATAGTGTAAAATTCAGATCAGCATTCTTCTCTTGCTCTTATCAGCAAAAATATTGCATTCCATAACTAATTTGAATATTTACACATTTTAAAAACATTATTTTGAGAACCGCAAGTTGGACACTTGGTTTGATTTGCGGTGCATGGAATGCAGGAAGGAGAAGGCGGCTGTCACTGGTGAAAGGCAGGTTCTCCCGGGAGTTCACGGCTACGTGAACTTACTTTTCACTGCCTCAGAAACTTTGTCAGTGAAAGAGTTTCATACTTGAGCCATCTCGTCTCACCGGTGCAACCGAAAGTCTGAGCTATTCTTCATTTGTGGAGAGTATTGCCAGGGAGACGGGCTAACTCACACAACAAGTGCAGGACAAAATTATTATTAATTTAATTATGAATGATCTTATATTAATTATTAATTATCTTATAACTGAGTCAGTGCTAGAATGAGGACAAACATAATCAAACAACAATTTAAATTGAAATAAAAGGGAACAGAACCCTCACAAATGTAACAGCTTTTTACTATGACAAAATGATTGCTATGAAAAAGGTCATCAAAAGAGCAAAACTCAGATTTTGGCTGTTTCTTCTAAATTAACCATCCCTGTCTATCTTCTGATCATCCCAAACAGCTTGTGGGCTTTGCACGGCTCCTTGCGGGACAGTCAGTGGGGTGACCTTGGCATTTACGCACTAATGAAAACAATCATGGGAAATATGTTAATGCTCCCGCTGTGGTTTTCTGAAATAAACTGTGATCTTTAAAAAAGGCCAGATGCTCTTGTGAGTAATAACCTCCAGCAGATGAATCATCTCCCCATTAAGGTGCTGTAGTTGACCCCTTCACGCAAAAGCTGCAGACTGACTATGACTACCACTCCATCATTGGGTAGCGATTATTATGCATGATAAGCATTCAGGTACAACGGAAGCCACGGAGGTGTAAATTTCATTAACTTGATAATGATTCAGTCAGAGCAAAAAAAACAAAAAGTGATATCGCTCACTGTGGAATAAACCTGAACGAATGATTACATCAATTCAAGTGTATCCAAAATGGCTACTGGATTATTGCTGATCATTTCCGTGCGGGAATATTTATTCAGGCAGTAACCGCAAGACATAAACATACTGCAAATGAGATATGCTAAAAGGCAAAGAGCACCTACTTTACAAGTCAGATGTGAGATTTCAATGGCGGAATATATGTTGCTGTATGAATAAAAGAACATTGTGTTAGGTTTCATTAAATTACATGACTGACTGCCTTGTTGTGATGTCTGATTAAATGGAAGGGTTGGAAAAGTACCATGGTTTTTAATACACCAACAGAAACAGCTGTTTAAATATTCATGAAAATATTAAACTCCATTTTGATATTGAAAGTTTGTTGGTCGTCGTGAGTCTCTGTGCTATCGGGCTAGCCAAAGCTATCGATGCGAGGCTAACGCCAATGTTCATTTGCAGTGAGTTTTTTTCTTATTGTCAATGAGATTTTTTGGGATGATTACTATTGATATAATCATCTATAGAAAGCGCACTCAAGCTAATAAAAAGTGATTCAAACCAAGAAGCTTCTAATTTAGAAAGCTATTTGTCTCCACCCTAAACCCACATCAACAATTTCCAAGTGACAAGCTTTTTATTTGCCCGCTGCTGGTTCAGAGGCCATGTTTGAGGGCCTTTTTTTGGTAAACACAATTTAGATGTCACCTTCAGTGTGGCTGCCGTGCGTGTATTCTTGTGCGTGTATGTGCCTTCCACAGCTACTCGTTAGCGGCATTGACGTTGTGAAAAATCACTTTAATAAAGAGAAGCAGTTGGCAGGAGCTGTTCCCTACGGCTTGCCTAACGGTTGACGTCAAACACTGCATGTATTTGCTCCTTTTTTGGGGAGGCTGGGAGAGGGAGCATGTGCGAGGAGACTTGACAGAATTTGGGCGGAAATATGTCTGCCGGACAGCTTCACTCTGTGTGTGTGTCTGTACTGTATGCGCATGTGTGTGTGACTGTATTTGGCCATGCTAAGGGGCAGGACAAAGATACAAAAACAGAATCGATTGCAAGTGACAGAGAGGAGGAAGGGCAAAAAAGTCATTATTAAGTAGTGAAGTGTATCCTCACTCTCACACTGCGACACACACACACACACGCACACACACAAACACACACTGACTAAACCTTGCCATAGGTCTTCAAGCAATGTATATTTTCAACTCATTCATGGATGGATATAGGTTTAAAAACCATTTATATAATATAATATAATATAATATAATATAATATAATATAATATAATATAATATAATATAATATATGTAACATAACATAATATAACAACACAACATAACATAACATAACATAACATAACATAACATAACATAACATAACATAACATAACATAACATAACATAACATAACATAACAACATAACAACATAACATAACATAACATAATATAATATAATAAGCGTTTTGACTCTCTGCTTATATTTATATAATTTATTCCAAAAGGGTTCTCATGTCTGCATTGAACATGCATGAGAGTGTGCACAGCCAATCGTACGCCAAGTGCAAGCACGGCCCAAGTGATGCTTCCTAACGTTCCTTTTTTAGTGAAAACGTACTAAATTTACACCAACCAAAGAGCTGAGAGCTTTAATAAGTGTGACTCAAACTCACAAATAAAGTGTTCTCTGAAATGGCCCCAAGTTGTTATCTTAAAGTGGCATCCTGGAGCTGGAGGGTGTGAAGGTGCGTGACTTCCGGAACAGATTTAGCGTGTGCCCAAACCGTGTTGTACTCTCACACATACTCAAGGGAATGCAGACAGGTGACTGCGTCCTCAACGCTTGCACTCACACAAAATACACACATGGCCTCAAGCTCTGTGTGTCATAATACTCATGAGACTTTTTGTTCTCAGCTTTTCATCTTCTTCCTGGAGGATACACATGTAGGATAAATAACCATGTATAGTGGCACCAATTCCACAAGATGGTTTTCCATTTAATAATACATTTAGAAATTCTTATCTGTGTTACAGCCAGAAAGAAAGAAACAGGCAAGATAGATGCAAAATGCATCACAGGTCGCTGACCCCGAGCCATCAGTTATTTTGGGATTGTATGTTTTTCTGGTTTCACTCGAAGGAAGAAATCCAGATGTCCTCAGATCACCTACAGAAAATTCATCTGTCAGTCTGAGGATATCAACTTTTTTGCATTATCTAATCCACTTTCATTGTGAATGAAAGCTTAGACGTGATAAGGTATTTAAAGTTAAGTTCAATAATTCAGTTGGGGATTAATTTAAGATTTCATTTGAAACAATAGTCTGGGGGAAATTTCTGGAAAGGTTGGGCAAAGAAAAAAATTAAGACATATGTATATGCAGCCATTAGTGCCAATTTGTTCTATCAGTAAGTCTCTACACAGGTCAAAGTGTCACCAGCTTCAGAACTTCATCCTCGCTCATTAAGTTGACTCTTTGTAAAGCTGCCCTTGTGGATTTGACATATTTTCTCATTTGCGGCGGTTGGAGGTCTGATTAATTCAGAATTATCGTGAGGAAGAGAAGGCGAAATTTGCAGTCGACTGAATACGGAGCCGGGATCCTGCTCAACGATGAACTCAGGGTTGATTCCAATCACTTTAATGCTCACATTTGGTATTTCTTTTCATGCTTGAAAACATTTTGCGGGCTATTTAATTTCATCTCAGGGTATTTGGTGTTTACACTTTACCACAAGACAGAATATGGCAAGATGTGCCCATGTAGGTAATTTTGTTGACTTGGTGTCATTTTGTTGACACCATTCTGTCAATTTCCTCTTTCTTAGCTAAGAATAACAGTTGTGATACTAGTACATGCCGAGCAAATATAAACATGACATGAACCAGTTTATATTCACAAGAATGGAGAGACATCATCTGTTTCAATCAATTGAAATGAATCGTGCTTTGAGAATACAGAGAAAGTGTTCGGGAGCTAAATTCCATGAACAGCCATAGCACTCAGTGTTACTGTGAAATATTTATAACTTCTGAGAAAGTCTTCTCTGGAGCTTAATGAATCAAACGGTCAAAAGCTCCGACAGCACACGAAGGCACACTCCAGACTGTCCCATTAAAACGATCACTTAATGCCGATTTGGTGATAAGCCTCCCTTTGTGTTATGTGGCTGAAAGTGAAAAAGAGGAACACAAAAAAAATTGGCCTCATATATATTTTGAGAATGGTAAGAGGTTCTCAAAGGATTTAGGATTGAGACAAAAAACTGAGTTCATCATCATGAAAACAAACATGTCTGCACCAACAAAGACGCACCAACAAGTGCCATTAAAAAATCCGAAAAGTGCATTGGAAGTTTCTTGGTGACCTAAATACTTTCCATCTAATTACACAGAACAGACGCAGCTGGGCAGGGAGCGAGCCGATTGGTTGACACAGAAAAGGTCAGGTGAGGAATGACAAGACCAGGTGAAGTCTATGACCAAAAAATAGTAGAATATCCCATAATGCATAACGATGTAAAAAAACAAAATTTGGTGGGAACATCAGGATGGATGAGATGAACAGTGTAAATTTGGAATGGACATTGCATCATAATTTAAAAAAAAAATAAGTTTTTTGTGGGTATTGAATAACCACATTCACAATCAAAATAATTTTTTTAATGAATGTGATAAAGGCATATTCATTTACTTCTGGGGCAACTGTCATGAATATTATTTCCATAAATGATTCCCCCGAAAAGATCATGCTTCTTTAAGTCCCAGAACTGCATCATAAATTTTGCCTGTGAGACGATACTGGATTTTGGTGAACCCGGCGGCAGCCATCAGGGCACTGTACTCAGCCCCTGTTCTTTCTCGACCTTCCGTCTGCACCAGCATGTTTAGCGAGTAGAGCTGCGCGGTGAGCGGGCCGGAGCCATCCTCATGCAACAATGCTTCCACTAGCAGTATAGCGCCTCCTGTAGGAGCAATCAGTAACTTTAAAATTAATATGAGTTAAAATTTTTAAAAAAAAGTAAAATTAGCAACTATTCTATATAAGGCGTTTGATAATGTCATTAAAACAATATTCAAATTTTTAAATGTCATATTTGTTCATTTCAATGTGCGGTTACATTGTGTCCATGAATGGAAACTTTTTATTTAATTTATCTAATTAAAACTCATTTGAGAGGTTCTATAAATAACAGTTTAAGAACTCCACACATTCAAAACTGATGTCGAAGCAGGAAGAAAAAAATCCCAAACCTGGTTTGCAGGCTCTATGGACTCTGCTGAGCAGTTCTACGCAACGTTCATCTGTCCAGTCGTGGAGGATCCTGGCAAGAATGTAAAGATCCGCCTCGAGTAAATCGTCTTTGAAGAAGTCCCCTAAATGAACACATATTAAAAAAAGAGAGAAGTCTTTTTTTTTTTTTGCCAGAGTGATAATGAAGTTACCTTCAATGAAGCTTATCTTGTGGTCAGCCTCCTTGACAAAATGTTCCCTGGATGTCTGCACCACCTTGGGGAGGTCAAAGATCGTCACTGCGCACTCCGGGTAGGCCGACGTGCACTGCTTGGCTAATGCTCCGCTGCAGCCTCGGGAGAGAGAACGAGAAAGCACAAAATTACTTTGAGTCACTGCAGCATGAAGACACACAACCTTAATTAAAATGGTAGGAAATCACTCACAAATGGACAAATAAAGTCAGTGGGGTAGAACAGATGCTCGCAGGTATGTGGCCATTATTATTTATTATTGCATAATTTGTATTCAGTTGTGTAGCGTACCCTCTGAGGACACGGTTCAGCTAACATTCATGCCAGTAAAGCGGACCAAATTGAACTGCATTTGGAGTGACAGAGAGACAGATGCGTCGTACATAAACAAAGCGGCGACTGTCCCGTTGGAGAAGAAGAATCGTTCAAGCCGAAGAATCGGAATATGCATCGTCAGTAGCGTCAACGACATTTGTTTACACCGAAATAGCCAAATGTTGATGATCACACAATCGGGATATTGCGACACTGTTTAACACTTGAGCCCGATCCGTGTAAAAAGTGCTGAAGTAGCACACAAGGGCAAAGAGTGGGGCGGTTATCGTCATACTTTTTTAAAATCAACCTCAATCTGAGGCAGATGGACAGGAAAAGGAGTGTTTGAATTTGATGGAGGGACAGAAAAGCAGTGAGGTGGAAAACAGGATCAAAAGATCTCATTTTGACAAAATGACAACCATGTGTGTGTGCATGTGTGCGTGTGTGTGTGTGTTTGGATCCTTCATTCTTTCATAGTACGGTCCAATCCTCCACTTATGCCGTCGTATGTATCCTTTTGTCAATTATCTCACAGTCCGGTCTTTTGACATGCACAAGCATCAGCCATCACATCAAACAGGGGGGTCAGAAGAGGTTGAAAATCAAAGAGCAACGTTGCGAAATAAAAGCAAGCTCTACACGGCATCACAACATACGAGACCCAAAGTGACCTGGATGAGTCACTTTGTTAATGAGCTCCTTTTATGGGAGCTTTGTGACTGTTGCCGTACGTTTTATGGCTTGTTGTCTAACTCGCAAATGCTTGATGAGACCGTCCTCGCAGAGTTATGATGTAAATTCTAGCTCACTAGAATGGCAACCTACAGAAGGTCCAAATAAATAAATAAATAAATAAATAAATAAAATGTGTTTTAAATATAACCAACAAATCTGTGTGGGGCACCTTTATTATAACAATTAGTTGATTATGAATAAGCGCCCTCAGGTCCCCGTGAGCGGCGCTATAAAAATCAACTCAATTATTCCAATTAATTCTTCTTCTTCATTATTTCAATGATGCATGCTGCGACAGTGGATTCAATATTCATCTCTGCAGCTTGGCACAAAGTTGGACAGACGGACAGCCGGAGGAGCTGAGCAGCAGGTGTGTGCAGACCTAACAGATGTTGGGTGAGAGACGAAGACTTAATGGGACGCTGTGGTTACGCCCTTCGCACCCCTGCTGTCCGCTCACACTCATTTCGGCGGAGGCATTCCCATTATTATGCATAAATATCAACGCACACACCGAGCCGTACAGACGAAGGATGTCCTCTGTGTTTCCCCTGTTTTAGTGACTTCACAGCGCTCCCTTGTGGCTACTCGAGTAATTACATAATATATATTGGGTTATTTGGTAGAAATAATTTATTGGTTAAACAATTATACATTCTAAGATTGTTTTTTTTTTTCCCCCACAATGGAACAGTGAGCTACTTCCTGTTTTGATGCCATTAAGAAGAGTGATTATGTGTCAACTGTCACGAAGGCCATTTGTATACTTAATTGGAGTCTCTGCAAAGTGTGACAGGACAAACGAGACAGCATGAATATGAATGTGCACCTCAGCCGGCTGTCTCTCACTTAACGCGACAGTTTGAAATGTTAATGGCCGTGCACCTGCTGACCCCACCTAGAAATGACTTTGCGGTGATTAGCAAAACACACACGCGCTTACCTCCGAGGTCACAGATGACCTTGAAAGGTGAAAGGTCAAAGGCTGTCAGCACATCTCGACCGCAGATGTTCCATATGGAATTCATTAGCTGCATGAACTTCACCATCTCCTCGTCAGACCTCAACACACACGTGCATAAAATGTAAAGACTTGAGCAAAAGGGTTTGAAACTTTGGATGACACACGAATGTCCGGAAGAACTTTGAACGTACATGCTCTGATTTTCCAAACGTCTCTGTCTCTTTCTCCTCGCCTTTTTTTTTTTTTTTTTTTTTTTGGTGTTAGAATTCCAACCATATTCCAGACTTGACTAAATTATTCAGGTGCATTATGCGGCTGGTTAAATGGCAAGGAGTAAACAAGTGTGTGAGTCATGCAGCCAGCTTTGAATCATTTTGTCACTGCTCCAAGAAAGCCCTCGATGACTTCCGCGCTTGTTTCCCGCGCTAATTTCCCCTCGGTATTCTCGAGGGAAATCAGCAGGGACGAAACAACCGCAGCTCCTCATTTGGCCATTGTGAGCAGGTGTTGATATTTAGTTTTTCAATCAATTAGCGGCAAATTACAAATTCATCATTCCGAGGATGGATGACATTGTTCCTGCACGTTTCATACTTGAAATACTCTTGCATTGGTCTTTTTAAACGGTGCCATTTTGGTGAGATGATCAGATGCGATCTGGCATTACCAAATGTCGACAACACGGCGCAGCTATGAGGAGCGTACAAATAAAGAAGATCACACTGAAAAGAAAAATTCATTCTCATGGAACAAATGATTCCGAAAAATAATGCGATAGCGATTCTATATGCGATATTTTTTTTTATTGTTTATTTGTATTTTCTTAAGCAACTCACCACTGAAAATGCATTTATCTCTGTTCGGTGATAATAGAAAATATTAAATATCAATGGCACTGATTTCCCTGAAAAAAAAATTCAAATAATGACATTGCGTGTGCAGCGCCACCTTGAGGTGAGTGAGTCCAATATTTTGTTTCGTGTTATGTGTGTTTATTAAAGAAATATTCTCACCTGTAGAGAGCCTGAAACAAGTCTTTGGAGCTGACACCGAAGGCTTTTTCATATTGATTTGTTCCGTCCCTGTGACATGCAAAACGGGTGATATTTTCAAACTACACACATCTTGTTTAAACTGGGTGGATTTAAATATGTGCAATTTTGACTGACCTGACGGCATCTGTCAGATAGTGCCAACAGAGGTAGATGGTTCTGGAACTGTACTGGATGGAGTGGTAGAGGGTTGCAGGACCAGAGCGGGTCAGGTAGAGGCTGGCCTGTTCTGTGTTACTGTAACACACTAACATATAGGGAAATGACAGCAATTGAGTTTTCCAAGGGTCCAAATAGATTTTGTAGTGGTCTACTTCACCTTGGTCATTTTGCTGGTGCGTTTCAAGCAACTGAAGGCCGCAACAGGCCGCCAGCAGCCTTTGGGTGCCGTCCAGGCTGGCACCGACCGCTTGGCTGATTTCGTCGGCGGACAGAGGGCGTCCTGCACAGGACAACACGTCGAACACGCCCAGCTCGCAGGCTGTGAATAAAGTCTGGTTCGGAAGAAAGGATAATGTGAAGGTGAGAGGAGGAAGGGGGCGGGGCTATTTTGCACTGCAAATTTATACAATGAGACTTGTAATTAAAATAGACTGCCCAGAACAAATCATCTGCTTTTAGTCTCTCAAGAATAATTATTCTGATTTCTGTAGCCTTTCATGGAAATATTGACACTCTTGTGTTCAACCAAGACTTTTGCAAATGTGCTTTAAAACAAGCATTAATCCTCGATGTGTGATATTTACTTTTTAATCTCTAAACATTACGGAATAAATAGTATTAATTTGATGAGTAAACAGTAAACAAAGGGGGAATATTTTTGCAATAAACTTTAATGCAAAATAACATTTTATCCAATTATTATTCTTGACAGAATAATCATAAAATCACATTTTTCTTCGAGGTGGCTTGACTTTTGTCCAACTCCATTTTTGTATTCATACATTTGAACCCTGTGACTTACCTTGGAGACAAGAAAGCCTTCCATGTACTCGAGTATTTTCCTGGGGTATTCCCCAGCAGCAGGTGATGCCGCTGTAGTGTCCATCACATGCCGACCCGCCATATGGACCCTAAACTTTCTTGTCCTATGAAAGAAGCCGTCCCCTTCAGACGAGTGGAGACCAAACCAGACTAACAATGCCCATTTTGCAATGGTAGTCGTGGGCTAAGCTGATTAGAGTCTGATAACCCGGATTAGAGCAGGGCCTTACCCGCCACTGGACCAAGTAACAAAAAAAATCTCTGCAGCCTTGTTCATGACAAAAAATCCAAAATCAGTGGCATCAAAAAATAATGGACAAAAAAAAAATCTTTCATATACATTCAAAAGTTTCCCGCAAAATCATACCATGACCAACAGATAAAAATCCTGGAAATTTTAATGTGTCTATCTAATGAACATGCTCCAGGAGGCTGCACAGTACATGGATGTGACAAATCTAAAAACTTGAGTCCCTTGCAATCTTATCAAGAGCTACGAAGTAAGCACAAAAGCCAAAGTCAAGACTTCTTACATTCCTGTTGTTCTGGGAACGGTGCTGCTTGCTTAATCAGATTTAGAGCATAGTCACAAGTCGGTCATAGTAACAAGAGAACTTTTAATAAGAAAATCTTTAAGAAAAAAAAAAAGAAATGAAATGCCTCTAAGGAATTAAAGATGTGTTCAAATTGTTTTATCCTGAGATTTCATGGGCTGGTTCATAAGAGAAACCTAGAGAACATTCAGAAAGCTGACATGTTTTCAAGTGGTCAGTTCACATTTGGAGAGGAGCAGCAAAGTGGTCACAACTTCCGAAACACTCGGTGGATTTGTCAAATATTGCCTGTTTGATATATTTTTGTCAAATGTTACAAATGTCGCATGAGGTTGCCAGTTTTTTTTTTTTTTTTTGGGGGGGGGGGGAGTGGTACTATCACCTTAAACTGGGAATTGAACCTGTACTAACCGTTGCAATTCAAAAAGCTAATTAAGCTAATTGGGGAATCACATTCCTCAGCCTCCCTGGTAAGGTCTATTCAGGGGTGCTGGAGAGGAGGGTCCGTCGGGAGGTCGAACCTCGGAATCAGGAGGAGCAGTGTGGCTTTCGTCCTGGCCGTGGAACAGTGGACCAGGTCTACACTCTCGGCAGGATCCTCGAGGGTGCATGGGAGGTCGCGCAACCAGTCCACATGTGTTTTGTGGACTTGGAGAAGGCGTTCGACCGTGTCCCTCGGGAGGTTCTGTGGAGGGTGCTTCGGGAATACGGGGTGCCGAGCCAACTGATAAGAGGGCGGTTTGGTCCTGGATCACCGATGCCAGAGTCTGGTCCGCATTTCCGGCATTAAGTCGGATTCGTTCCCAGTGAGGGTTGGACTCCGCCAAGGCTGCCCTTTGTCACCGATTCTGTTCATAATTTTTATAGACAGAATTTCTAGGCACAGCCGAGGAGTTGAGGGGGTCCGGTTTGGGGACCTCAGCATCGCGTCTCTGCTTTTTGCAGATGACGTGGTGCTGTTGGCTTCTTCAGGCCGTGATCTCCAGCTCTCACTGGAGCGGTTCGCAGCCGAGTGTGAAGCGGTCGGGATGAGGGTCAGCACCTCCAAATCCGAGTCCATGGTCCTCGGTTGGAAAAGGGTGGAATGCCCTCTCCGGATAGGGGATGAGATCCTGCCCCGAGTGGAGGAGTTCAAGTATCTTGGGGTCTTATTCACGAGTGAGGGCAGGATGGAGCGCGAGATCGACAGGCGGATCGGTGCAGCGTCAGCAGTAATGCGGACTCTGTACCGGTCCGTCGTGGTGAAGAGAGAGCTGAGCCAAAATGCAAACCTCTCGATTTACCGGTCGATCTATGCTCTACCCTCACCTATGGTCAAGAGCTATGGGTCGTGACCGAAAGAACGAGATCCAGAATACAAGCGGCCGAAATGAGTTTCCTCCGCAGGGTGTCCAGGCTCTCCCTTAGAGATAAGGTGAGAAGCTCGGTCATCCGGGAGAGACTCGGAGTAGAGCCGCTGCTCCTCAATGTTGAGAGGAGCCAGATGAGGTGGCTCGGGCATCTCATCAGGATGCCTCCTGGAGAGGTGTTCCGGGCATGTCCTACCGGTAGGAGACCCCGGGGACGACCCAGGATGCGCTGGAGAGACTATGTCTCTCAGCTGGCCTGGGAACGCCTTGGGATCCCCCGGGATGAGCTGGATGAAGTGGCTGGGGAGAGGGAAGTCTGGGAGTCCCTCCTAAAGCTGCTGCCCCCGCGACCCGACCCCGGATAAGCGGAAGAAGATGGATGGATGGATAATTAAGCTAATTTCTTCTACTGTTCATAGTTTGTTTTATTTCTTGTCCTGATGCTACGTCAGTGAATGCGGAATGGATTAGCAACTTGTAAGTGCAAACGACATACACGCTTCTCGTGCACGTCTGAAACAAACACTGCCTTCGAGTCAAAAGCAAAAAAAGAAAAAAAGCGCAGCTGGTTGAAATGTGAGAAGAGGCGCGCGTTCATCTTCTGGAGTGACTCCTGTCCCGACTGTAGCTGCGCCTCCTGTACTCTCGAGTGTAGCGACTCCTGCCACGGCTGCTGCTCCTGGAGTCGCCTTTGCTGTATCGCCGCTGGTGACGGTTCTTGCGGCTCTTTCCCCTGCTGTAGCTCCTCCCGCTGCTGCTCCTGCTCCTGTCCCGGCTGGAGCTTGTACTTCTGCTACAGTGGCTGTGGCTGCGCCTCCTATTGTGCCGCGGGGTGTGGCTCCTCCTGTGGTGGCTGGAGGTCCTACGGTAGCTGCCGCTCCGGCTCCTCCTCCTGCTGGAGTGCCGCTTCCTGGAGCTGCGCTCACGGTCCTTGCTGTACCTGCTCCTCACCTCCTCTTTCTTCTTCTCTTGCTTCGTCTTCTTCACATCCTCAGCCGCCTTCCTCGCCTTTGTCCCTCTACTTTTTTCTGACATTTCCGCAGGTTTGGATACTTGTTTGTCTTTACGCTCTTCTGCCTTTACTCCGTTCAACTGACCCGGGATTTGCAGGGACACGTTCTCCTTGCCAGGATGCGGAGCCTCCTCGCCCTTTGCAGCGCTACCCTGCTCCTGCGCGTCAGGAGGTCTTGTGGGCTCGCTGCCCTTCTTGAACATGTTGGAGAGCAGCTTCTCCCTCAGCTCCTTCTCCCGCCGTTGGAGGTCCAAGGCCCGTTCCTTCTCCAGCTCAACCTTGAGGAGCTCCTCCTGCTGCTTGCGACGGCAGGCTTCCTGCTCCTGGCGACGGATCCGCTCCTCCTCCTGTTGAGCCTTCTCCCGCTTTTCCTGCTCCTCACGTTCGGCGCGCTCTTTATCCAACTGCCTCTGCTTGGCCGCCTTTGAGGGAAGAGAAGCAATTTACAAGGTTAAGAATAGAAAGACACTTTAGCGTTCAATCTAGTGTTCTTCAAGCGGTACCTTGGCTCTGGCCAGCAGCTCAGCGATGAGTCGGATGGATTCCAGATTGCGCTGAGCCAGGAGAAGCCTCCTTTCCTCCATGGCGATCTTCATCTGAAGCTTCTTTTGCTCCTCCTCCTGCTGCTTCCTCACCTTCTTGATGTTCCTCCTTTCCTCTCTCTCCTGCAGCTTCTGCTCACGCTTGCGTTGCTTCTCCTCCTTCTTGCGCTCCCGCTCCTCTTCTTCCTGCTCCTTCTGTTTCCTGGAGAAGAGCACGTTTGGACTGGGTCAATATCTGCTGAACGAGCATTACATACGAACAGGAGGGGGTTGTCCTACCGCTCCAGCTCTTTACGTCGGTCTTCTTCTTCTTTCTCCCGCCGCTTCTGCTCCTCTCGCTGCTTTTCTAACTCCTGCAGCTTGAGCCTCTCCAGATTTCGCTTCTTCACAGCTGACTCGCCGAGATGCTTGGTGGTGTCAAATGTCACCTGGAGAGATTTCATTCATTGAGAATTCAAATTTCCAAGCAAAACAAAATGGACTGTGTTTGACCACTTTATCAGTAAACAAATGCAATTTGGGATTATCACCACTCTTGTCTCTAAATACAGATATGTGCAACAGATCTTTAATACTCGTTTTAATTAAACCCTCCCAACACAACTTGAGCAGCTTTCATTCTCATTACATTAAAAGGTCTTAAAGGAGCCCGGTGACTCTAAGATGAAACCAGCTCAATGCTTGTGGCCTCCCACACGGCTCACGTAAGAGATCGAAATGACTTGCAGTATTAAAATGACTAATAGGTGCACGCTGGTCAATCAGTTCAGGATTAGGAGCAGTCTGTAATCTTTTCAAAAGAAGGGGATTAAGCGTACCTTGATGTTGCAGGCCACTGCCTTGCCATCATCTCCTTTCAGCATCAGCTTCATGCCACGTAGCGTATCCATGGCCTTGGTGAAGCCGTCATACTCGTGATACTGCACGTAAGCTTCAAAGTTCAGATGGCCCCCGAAACTAAAAGTATTAAAGTTCTTGTCCAGCATCTCCTCCCTGTACGGGTCCAGCATTGGGATGTCCACGTTTCGCACCTGAACCAACAAATTGTTTGTTTCCATCGTTATTGAGGACATCACAAAATAAAAATTTGAACTTTCACAGGATCATGCATAGTGGAAATAAAATTTAGACAGTAATAAAACAGTGTACCTTGCCAAAGGCCTCAAAGACAGCAATGAGAACCTCCTCACATGGCCGATCTGGCAACCCACTTTGTTTCTGGCTGAACCAGCGGCAGGGAAGCCCTTCCAGATGAATCGTGTCGGGTCGCTCACCCGGTAGAGTCTCATTCATGTCTTTGGCATCACGAAAGAACGAGTCCCAGTCATGCCTTGTTGGGAAGTCCACTTTGTTTTCCACGGCACGAACCTTGAGAAAAAAAAGTTTGAATCATCAAACTGTTTGGACTGATAGAGTAAGACAGGGACTTTTGTTTTTCCAAAACAAAAGCCAAGCTCACCTTCAAAACATCAGTAAATCCACTAAGTTTGATGCTCTTCCCATCCAGGCGGCTCAATAGACTTTTAACAACAGTTTTGTTCTCCACTTCTCCCTCAAAACGAATGAAGTCCATGGTGCTTTTAGAGACCCGCAGGGTTGAAAACTGGTCGGGCACTACCATCGCCTTAACTCTCTCCATTACCTCCCAGTTGGAGATGCTCTTTCCCGGCAGCTTGAGCTGAGGAAGCGTGACACTGATAGTCATTTTAGCAATGGGCTTCAAGTACATGTTGTGCTCAGCTGAGAGGCACACCGCCTCGGTGGTGTCATGGACGATGGTGGTCATTGTGGCAGCCAGCATGAAAACCTGCAGGAGGTTTGAGAAGACTATTATTGTTAGAAAACGCAAAATAATGTTAGAAACCAAGCATCAAGCACTTGATAGGCCATTCCACTTTGGATATAAATTTAAGATGTTTTAACGTCGGAAATGTTACCAACAATATATGGTTTAATTTTGAGGCAATTATTTTAAACCCGTAGTAAAATTGGCTACGCGCCGGCTGCGAGGTATCTAGTAAATGTGGGTTACAAGCTACCCTGGTTAGCATAGATAATTCATTGAGTCTCACTTACCTTGAAACCCGTCCGTGTAATACGTACGGAGCTCTGAAAACTTCTCTTATGACGACAAATTCAAACTGTGGCACATCTGGTAACCTCGAGGTAAAATACAATGAAATGATTTTGAGGGCAACAAACGACCCGCAGTAGCAAATGAACACAAGCTAAGCAACTTCCGCGTCATGTCAACTTTGACCCAAGAACGAACCAACGAGTACTCGTGCAACACTACGTCGTTACAACAACAGCGCCACCAAACGGAATTCTGAGCATTACGCTTTTATTATTTTAAAATAAATAAATAATAAAACGCAGTTAAAAATTAATTTTACGATAAAACCATCAAATATAGAATTAGATTGTGATTAATCTCATATTATTATTTTTTATTATTGTTGGCTGATTTTTGTCTGTCGCTTTATGTACTTGTGATTGACAGGTGGACCACTCAAGTGGAGTCAGATAGCCCCCAGCTCCTTGTCACCCTCAACAGGTATATGAAATGGATGGTGAACTAAGCTCTTTTTTTTTAGGGGGCGGGGCAGATCACATATTGACTGTCCCAAAATGTATGACCACATACACAATTTTAATGGTTTTGTCTGTATTTTGCAATTGTAGTATTATGCAGTATTGCACTTGAGCTGGAAGTACCAATTCTTTCTTGCTCCATCAACGTGACTCACTGGACTGAATATGGCACTTGGGGACAGAATGTGAGCTAAATTGAATATGGATTAATCCAATGAGAGAGCCCCAATGGCCACCATTGCCTGAAAGGATGGCAGGGAAATTTACATAACAGGCATTACTCCATTCGCAGTGTATGTAGGTCAGTAGCTGCAGTCAGACAGCCGCTCTCTCTCTTGCATGCGCTCTCACCCAATAAGCAGTCATACAAAAGCGGCCTAAAGCAACTCTAAACCCAGAGTGATACTTAGTATTGCAGTGATCTCCCAAATTAATTTAGATGAGAAGATGGGAGAGAATATAGCAATGTCTGTCCATAACAGATGTCAGGCCACACAGCTAAAGGACACAACATTTAAAGCCCTGGAGAACATGACACACACATAATAAATGTGAGCAGGTGCGCAATGATGCTTATACAAAATTGAAAGCAGTGTTAACATAGTCAGCTGTGGCTATTGTGCAATTGCTGGACATCAGATCATCAATTATTCAGCATCACCAGACAAGTGCAGACTGCAGCAGTGAATGTTAACTAATCTTGGGACTTGAGTTCATCATCAAACACAAAGCAATTTGATATTGATGCTTTATTTCACATTTAAGGATGGGATGGATAGACACAAATTGGCTTTTACCCAATAGTAACTTCACAGTTTTTAGGTAAACATAGTACACTTGTAGTACAGATTTTGACTTGACAACAACATAAGGCCATATGCGTACTATAAAATACAAAGACAATATTGTGGCAGTGATGTGGTTTAAATGTAATTATCAGGTCATTTTAATAAAGGCTCATGTACAACAGACAAGACTTCAACAAATCACATTATAATTCTAAACGCTATTCACATTTGACAAACAGCTAACAATTCCATTTGTACATGCAAATCTACACCAAGTTAAAATCAAATGCATTCCAGAGTGTTGAATGTGACCGCGCTTGTTTGATTGCATATTTTTGAATGTGTGCTACGTTGGTTGTCAAGGTCCCTGAACTCACCGTGTCATATTTACTGGCATTTATTCAGCAGGTGTCAAAAGAGGCACAACATGAAAGAAGTGGCAAAATGTGTCACCGTTTCCAATCATGCTTGAGTTTTAGGTGTACTTGAATTGATAGAAAAAACAGCTCAACAATTAATTAGCAGATTTGAGGAAGAAAGCTGTATTGCCTCTATAAAATATAAAACAGTCTGGTCAGAGTAGTGTTTAAATTGTGCTGAAAATCTTGAAAGTGGCAAGTGCAAATAAAACAAATGTATCGGAGCATAGAAGTACTGTAAAACAACGGTCAATAATTAGAAAAAAATATCTGTGAAAAAACTTTGTGCAGCTATATTATGTACCAAAACACAATTTTTGACTTAGTGATCTTCCACCAATGTGAAATTACAAACTTCCCTTCCCTCCTTCCCATTAAAAAAAACACATTTAATGATGCATTCACTGTCTGCCTAAAATAAATAAATTAGATAATGTGTAGCAAAAAAAGGTACCTAAATAAGTTAGTTAAGGATTGAACAAAAGGAATAAAAATCAACTTCATTTCTTGGAAAACAATTATTTATGACTTTAAAACTTTTAAAAAGGCTTGTCCATTCAAGATATTATAAAATTATAAAAATCCATGAATGGAACTCTTAATAAATAATTAGCTGCTTTTTAGCGGCTTCATCCAAACAGGCTGGAGAGCGGCCGTGTTCGCTGAGGGGTGGCGGGAAGTTCCTCTCCTCTCCCGACTTCACCCGCGTCCCTAAAGGAGGCGCTGTGTATAATCTGCGCCCTGTGTCGCCCCCGATGCAGCCGAGCGTTTAGTCGGCCCAGGGACGACTTCCTCAACATGCCCCCCTTGGTCCTGCCATTCCCGAGCGCCTCTTCGGAGGCCCCCGATGACTGGTTGAGTAGGCGCAGCGGGTTCAGGTTTCCCTGAAGCACTTTGGGAAACCTCCAGCCACGTGTTACACCACCACCTACCGCTGCGTGCTCGTTGTCGGACCCAGCCCCCGGCGGGGGGCCTATTCCTTGGTCCCGCAGGTCTGCAGGCAATGGTGCAGGAAGGTACTGGATGGCTCGCCTGCCGCTGTAATCCCTCACCTCGGGGTCCGCCTCCCAGTCGGACATCAGCACGCGCATCACCTGACCATCCAGAACGAGCATGCATTTAGAATGCTTCAAGAAAAAATAATAATAAAACTTGACACACATTTTTAGTATCACACGATAAGCTGTAACTTACCTGAATGTGTCCATGTATAGCTGCCAGGTGGAGTGGCGTGTATCCCGCACTGGACCTCACATTAACGTTCACGTAGACGCCGTTGTCCTTGGCGAAATTTAGCAGCTGGGAGAGCAGCTCGGCCTTGCCCTGCTTGGCAGCCCAGTGAAGGCACGTGAAGCCCGTGACAAAGTCTTTCTTGGCTACCAGGCTGGCCTCCACAGCCAGGAGAGGGTGAAGGCTCTCCCACAGGCAGTCCGAGGCACACAGCATCCACTCGTGCTCCATCGGGTCCAGCGCCACCGAGGCGCAGTCCTCGTCGGTGGCCGAGGAGAGGAGAGACGCCGAGTCGCCATCGCTCCTCATGGAGTCTCGGAGGCGCGGACCTCGATTTATGAGAGATCGGCGAACCTGTGCAGAGGATTTTTTTTAGATTACCAAGCACACCACACCTTCATCGTAGCCTCACCTGAGGAGAACAATTCATCATCAGCTCAATGAAGTTCCTGCGGCTCCCTTTGGGTGTGTTGAAATCAAGAGTGTATTCCAGGCCTTCCACTGTGTTGTCCTCAGACAGGCAGCTGGTCAGCAACGCCCGTTGGGACCCTTTGGACACTCTGCGGGCCGCTCGGACTTGATGATGGCTTTGGGAGCTGGCAGGATGGTCTTGATCCGGCACCCCGATCACCGGAGCCGACTCGCGTCTTCTCCTCTCTCTAAGCTTGACCTCGCCGGTTCCGGGAATAGTATTGGACTGGGTGGGTTCGGACTGCTTGACATCCATACTGCAGGATGGTAGACTAGAAACTCCTATGAGAACATAGAAAAACAAAAATTAATGTCATTTGGAGGGAATGCGAACATCACAAAGAAGATTGGGGCCACACATAATTTAGTTTGCTGCCAAAGCCACATAGCTAATGTTTTTTTTCTGTACGAGGCCTCCAGGGTAATAAGTTTGGACACCCACGCACTAACTCTCAAGACTCCTATTCCAGGCAGTTTTGCTTACCTTTACTTCCTATTGGTCTTTAAAATCAATGCACAAATAATGCTTGTAATTTTTTTTTTATAATGCTTAGAAATACAAACAAAACAAATATTAACTTTGATCGCTGTGCATTTTTAGACTTCAGCCGAACAGGACAGAAACAAATAAACGGTAAAGCAATAAAACGCTAGCATTAAGCTTTCAGGGGGTGGAAAAAAAGGACCAGATGGGCTCTGGGGAGTAAACCCTACTTGCACGTTGTGCTGGATAATAAAACCAGCAATTAAAGGCTATTAAACACAAACGTATAAATCAATGTGTTTATTTCCAAACAAAGAAAAAGAAAAGGTGACGTTGTTAGTAGACCACAGCCGAGCCAATGCAGTTTGATCAAGACTCACCTGCTTGCTGTTTGTTGTCAGAGTCGCCACTGACGAGATTGTTGTTGCTTGGTGTCTTGTGCACGTTACCGTCTCTATCCAAGCGCGTTACAGAGCGCGCGCTACAATCCTCATTCAAACGCACATATTGCACGCCGCTTTCCACTTCCACGACACCGAGAGCGTCCACGGCGCGCCTCAAAGCTTCCTCCCCCTTCAACGGGTCACTTCCAGCACCCCACCTCGCCGCGAAGTGATCGATCAGCTCCATCTGTTGGACTCGCCCTCCTCGCTCCATTAGGAACTCCTGCACGGCTTCAACCGTGCACGGGGACGCCGTCATTATCATTATCTAACCAAATCAATTAATTACACGGCAGCAAAACGTTTGGAAATTAGTCCGTCGTCATTTTGCGGTCGTTGACAGCCGATGACAGCATCTTCACTGGGCCTCCTCCTTTCCTCCATCATTGGCTGATCAGTTTCAAGACATGACCGCCAGGGGACGCACACCACTATTAAGCCCTCTCGTCATCGTGTTACATTACAGTGCTCCACGTAAATTCCCAAACTATTGGAAATTTTAACCTCATGCTGTCGAACCTGAGTGAAGCGATTTTATGTATGACATTTTATTTTTACTATAAATTCACATAATGTGAATGCATTAGAACTACATGAAACATACTTCAATTGCTGGTTTTGTTGGTCTACAGGGTAGACAAATTTACCACACTTTAAATACATTGAAAGCGGCACATTTTAGGACTATACCAATATGAAAAGAAAGGGGATTCTTTTAAGAATGGGGTTGTTAAAGCAATATATCGAACATATTTATCTTCTTAATTTTTATTTAGGAAAATTTGTATGATTTAAATCAAAATGTAAAGTGTACCTCCTGTTATTTTAAGTAGATGCACAGAGACCAGTTGACACATAAGCCTGTCTTCTTTTACTTGGTCCAGTCTGTCCGTGGTGAGACGGTCCCATTCAGGAGGATTCTTTAGGGGGGGAAAAAAATTGGACTTCTAATAAGTTTGATTGTATTCTGTCTCGCATCTGCGGGAAATCCTACATTTAATCGAAAACTATGGCTTCTTCCGATGTTGCTCCGCAACTGGTTTGTATTGATCTCTATTATATCGCTCTTATAACAATCCTAGTCGAGCAGGGAGTGTCTGAGGCTACAATGAAGTTAGCCAGCCTTTCAACTAGCACAACTTTTCTCTTTGACAAATGAAAGAACGCGCCCGTTGAATCACAACGTAACTTAACAACAAAAATCAAAATACGTGCATGTAATTCATGTATTACGTGTTCACGCCAAGATTAACCAATAAAATGGTTTACCGGAGGGGCGTTAGCTGGCTGAAAGAAGCAATCACGTCATCCAACTGGCTGAGTGACTGCTGTGAATTTTGGGAGACGTTGGTATTCAATTGCACTGTGTCAAGAAAACTTCAAATATTTAATGATCGCCCCCAACAATATAGTCAGAATACACATTGGTACTGTAGTAGATTATTTCATTGTTATTATATAGTAACAGACAGACATGTTTCAATCTGAATGCATGCACATACTGTATGGTGTAAGATTATAACGAAATGACTAAAACATGTGTTGTGATATTTAGGATAAGGGAGTGCGGCCTCTCTCCCTGGCAGGCCACGTGGGTTTTGATAGCCTCCCAGACCAGTTGGTCAACAAGTCCACCGATCAGGGGTTCTGCTTCAACATCCTCTGCATCGGTATGCTGTCAAATCAAAACAAAGCACTACGATTAATATTATTTTTATAAAGGCTTTGGTTGTCAGTAGATTTTCTTTGTGTCTTCAGGTGAAACCGGTATCGGCAAGTCCACCCTGATGGACACTCTGTTCAGCACCAACTTTGAGAACTTTGAGTCGTCCCACTTTGAGCCTCAGGTGAAGCTGCGGGCTCAAACTTACGACCTGCAAGAGAGTAACGTGCGACTGCGCCTCACCGTGGTCAACACGGTGGGATTCGGAGACCAAATGAATAAACAAGAGAGGTCAGTGCGAGCGAGCGTGGGATTTGTGTGCGGCCATCGCTAACTGACCGTCTGTCTTGTAGCTATCAGCCGGTGGTGGATTACATCGACAGGCAGTTTGAGAGTTACCTGCAGGAAGAGCTGAAAATCAGGCGCTCGCTTTTCAACTATCACGACTCTCGGGTGCACGCCTGTTTGTACTTCATATCCCCCTCGGGACACTCTCTCAAGTCCCTGGATCTGGTCACCATGAAGAAACTGGATAGCAAGGTAGGAAAGCAGTACCTGATTGTATAAAATAATCAATGCTGGTTTTAGTGTTTCATTAGTTCGACACTAATGCGGCAGCAGAGATGCTTTGATCAACAAATTGAATTGCTGCCCTCCAAACCGCATTCAAATCATGAGGTGGTGAAAGAGTCGCAAATAATGACTACGGCGGTGCTAGGAACCTTTCCCATGCTCTCTTGTGTGTCACTGTCGGGAAGTGCCAGCAAGCCGCGATTTGCGTGTGAAAAGAGTCACACACACCAAAAAGCGGTGGAATGTCACCACACACGCTCACACGCACACACTCGAGTTATCCTTTTGTGTCACTGTACAGACAGACAGGCGGAGAAAGAGACATTTGTGGGGTTTTTTTGTGCTCTGCCATCACTTGAGTGTTTTGTTTGTGTGTCTGACCCTGAAGCTCGAGGAGAAAAAACATTCTTGTTGACAAAATCACACGGTCAGGAATGTGGGGTGGCTCGGACAGCAGAGTGAGCTGCTGATCCACAAATAACATCGGGAGACATTTTTTATGCGCTTGCATGCTTGGCCAAGTTTCCTTCCTCTCTTATTGAGTCTGCGTCTTTAATGGAATATTAAGCAACTTCTGACACTCAAGTGTTGACCTCAGTACCGCATCAATGAAGTTACTTGAACGGTACTAAAAAAGACACACTGTGTTAAGTTTTGTTCTGCAACGTCATCGTTTAGGTCAACATCATCCCCGTCATCGCCAAAGCGGACACAATCAGCAAGAGCGAGCTGCACAAGTTCAAGATCAAGATCATGAGCGAGCTGGTGAGCAACGGCGTCCAGATCTATCAGTTCCCCCTGGACGACGAGGCCGTCGCCAAGGTCAACACGGCCATGAACGTAAGCGTCCTCCTCTTCGCCGGTGTCCACGCAAGCTCTGCTGTTCGTTTCGGTAATTTTTCGTTTCTGTCCTTTAGGGCCATTTGCCTTTTGCCGTGGTGGGCAGCACGGAAGAAGTGGCCGTGGGCAACAAGATGGTGAAGGCTCGTCAGTACCCCTGGGGGATTGTCCAAGGTCGGTTTGTGGATGAGCGACGTTGGGCATGATCAAGTGTCTGACATTGTCTGCTCTCCGTCCCATAATATCAGTGGAGAACGAGAGCCACTGCGACTTTGTGAAGCTCCGTGAGATGCTGATCTGCGTCAACATGGAGGACCTGAGGGAGCAGACGCACACGCGCCACTATGAGCTGTACAGACGCTGCAAGCTGGAGGAGATGGGTTTTAAGGACACCGACCCCGAGTGCAAGCCCGTCAGGTGACCGCCGTCGCAGCTGGGTGCGGGGGTTCCTAATAAATCGACGGATGTCTTAACACCTGCTCGTGCAGTCTGCAGCAGACCTACGAGGCCAAGCGTCAGGAGTTCCTGGTGGAGCTGCAGAGGAGAGAGGATGAGATGAGGCAGATGTTTGTGCAGAGGGTCAAGGAGAAGGAGGCGGAGCTTAAGGATGCAGAGAGAGAGGTTAGAGACAGTCATCCTTGAATGAGAAAAGAAATCCATTGAGAAGAGATATTTTTCACCATCCACCTGTTTTCCCTTTTCACCTTTTAGTTGCAGAGCCGCTTTGAGCAGCTGAAGCGGCTCCACGCCGAGGAGAAGTCGGCACTGGAGGAGAAGCGGCGCATGCTGGAGGAAGACCAGAGCTCCTTCGGCAAGAGACGTGCCGCCGCTCAGCTGCTGCAGGCCCAAAGCTTCACCGCCAACGGCAAGAAGGATAAAGACCGCAAGAAGTAAAGAAAACTTACTTTCCCCCTTTTTTTTCCTTTTTTTTTTTTTTTTTTTTTTGGTGGCCTCTAAAATTCCACAGTATGCCACAAGAGGGCAGCAAAGAACCGGTTTTAGTAACAGATTTCTTTGCATGTCTCCAAATCGTGTTCAAGCTGAAAACCCTTATTGACTTCTTTTTCCCAAATCCACACTTGCTCAAATGATTCAATTTAATTTTTTTTCATGAGACTTATTTCTGCATATTTTCACCACACATTTAATTTCTTTCCTCCTCCCAACCAGTTCTGGGTTCATGTGAAGAAATCGGGATTTGAACTCCAGTCTGACCAACATCATTCCCAAAATCCTTTGTGGCCAGTCTTGAACACTAATCCGAAGTCTCCCATCAGCATCAGCACCACCGCCAGCAACACACAAGTGTGTTTTATGTGCCAAAGTTAAGAATACGTTTTGCTTTTTTCCTTTGAAATAATGTGTGTTTTTTTTTTTTTTTGTGTACGTATTCTCTATGATACCTCCTTTGTTGTTTTTAAGCTTGCTGTGGTTTTAGAGGCTCTTGCTTGTTTATGTGTTGGGGTTAATAATGGACCTATAATGATTTTAATGGTACATTCATGTCTCTGATCTTGTAATCTGGTCACCAGCAAAGTGGATGCTGAGAACAAAGCAGCATCTTTATTTCTTTCTATGGACACCTTTGATCATTCACTTTCATTCATACTTAAAAATGTATCTGCGTCATTCTTTGATTTGGATAATTTATTATCAACCCTTTGAGAGTGTTTGTGAAAGCAAGCAAGGCCTCAACAAGTTTTAACTTACAACAAAGTTGTGTTTACTTATCTTTGAGTTGGTTACAGCATATTTACATACACTAAACTAGACAGAATGTTTTGTTTTGCTTGCTTTCTCATTTCTGCTGACACGTGCGCAACAACGCTGAGTCATCGGAAAAAAAATGAGACGCAAGATAAAAGGCAACAATATTGTACTTTGATGCACTCGTGTCTGGGACGAAACGTCGTGACACTTTACACTCCACGTTCCACGTGCCTTATGTGTGTCCAGCCTTCAGTAGGATAAACAAAAACACGCAGCAAAACACACCGATGCCTAACGGGGGGAAACCTTTTTATATTTGTACTACACTCGTATTTATGAAATAAACAGTGTTACTCAGGAGGCTTGTTCTTTATTTTTCTCTCTGTTTTATTTTCGACACTGTATTATTGTTCGGCTGTACAGAAGAAGCATTTGGGAATTTTAGTCTGGTTTACTTTGTTACGCAATACTTAAATCTTGCACTTAAATACTCCATATATAAATTAAAATAAAACGAATAAAAGTTAAATTAAAAATGAACAAACACATTACAACTAATAAAATAAAAACTGACAAAAAAAATAAAAAATCAGTATAACAGACACGAATCGGACAGACAGTGTGATGCAATTGAAACATTCAATTGAAGGATTCAGCTTTGCTTTATAAGACCAGTTAAGACTGCCGCGCTTTTAAAAAAGATGCAGGAGGAGACACATCCTCCCCGCCGTGTCTCACCGGGTATGGCGTCAAGTGTGAGGATGAGGATGGATTGCCTGCAGGAGGCCACAGCATCTCTCCGAAGGAGGCACCTTCACCTCCCAGTGTGGGGTAAAGCTCTTGGCTGGGAGCGGATGTCATGGGCGTTCCCATGCGTGGCTTCCCACAAAACTTTCTTAAAAGATCTTAAAAGAAAATCGTACACGCAGGCCTTTTTTGCTCGTCACTCTAAATGCTAATGAGGCTTGGAAAGGGGCCTAGAAGTTAATGGGGGAGGAGAAAGGAGAAGGAGACTGAGGGGAAAGAGCAACTTTATCTTTATTGAATATCCGTCAGGTCAACCCGGCTTGTCTTTGACTGCGGGCTCAGCGAACGCAGCATTAGGCAGACCAACTCCAAATAAGAAAGACATTTTTTTTTTTTAAATCAAAGGCATTTATTGCGAAAAATGCACTTGACATGAAAAAACAAAACAAATCAACCACGGGTCATCAGTACAAGACGATGCATCATGATCACATGGTAGTGCGCGCTGAGTACGGCCAGCGCAGAGCATGACTTCAATGGCACCAAAGGCCTATAAATATTCTGCACAATATAGAATTAGATAGACATTTTTTCTTTTTTTTTTTTAAAGAGACCTGACTCAGTCCTGATAAGCGTCCACGGCGCCTTTTTTTTTTTCCCTCCATGTGCTACATACCGAGGCCTCCCCTGAAATACACTCATTCTCTCACACAAACACACACAATCGTCTCCCATCGAGAAATTATTTCACACTCTGTGCTTTATTTCCACATGTTGACATTGTTTGGGGAAATTTATGAATCCACCCCCTCTTCAACTTTGACCTTAATCTACTTTGCAGTTGCACCAGATGCACAGGATTACCCACAATGCACCTCTCTCACCATCGAGAGCTTGCAATTTTTTCAACAATTTGACATGCTTGGAAAAGTAAAAACATTTTGTTTTTGCGACATGAGGGTTCAAATTGGTGCAATATTTATTTTTATATCTTCTGCAACAATTTCATGGAGGGGGCATGTTTAGCCAATCAATAAGCGTCAACTAGGGCCGCAATTAAAAATTTGCCTCGCTCACACTTTCCACTCGCATCCCTTTGAGGATATTTATGCACATTTCGATCTTGCCTGTTTGCTGTGAGTGGAAGCTCAACCCAAGAAGTCACAAACATACACTCACACACACACACACACCCTCAAGTTTGGCTGTGCTTCTATCTCGGGGCGGGGGGGAAAGGTAGATAGTGTGACAGATGTAAACTAGCTTGGACCGACTCTCAGGACGTAAAAATTCATAAAGCAGACTGTACACTCACTGAAGCAAACCTTGTACAAAAATATCAACAAGTTCCAAGTTGCTGTCAAAGATTTGGCAGTTGGAGAATGAAAAGCTTCTGTTCACCCCTTTGGAGTTTTTGCGACTCCTCGTCAACGACTTGCCTTTTTTTCACATGGCTGTGCTGCTCTTTAAACTATTAGAATTTGTGAGTTTTTTTATTCGGTTGAGAAAAAAAAAAGCTGGTTTGAAGCTAGATATTTGTTACGGCCGATGATGGTAATCACATGGAGTGCAGTTCGGCTGTCGGAAATGTCACCAAGTGCAATCTTATCTCTTGCTTTCATCGAACACACAAAAAAAACGATTTCAACAATACAAATGAATCATCCCAAGAGTTTGTATACTTTTTTTTTACATTCATCAAGCCATTTTTCCCTCACATGAAGCCACTGTGTGCATGGGGAAAACATTAAATAGAACAATAGCAAGATTTCAGATTCAATAAATATAAAAAAAAAAAATCAATGCTGAAATTACTTGTTGCACCTTTGTAGGTTTTTTTTTTAATACAAACAAATCCAGTGACAGATCACAGCTTGGGACAACACAAATATCAATCTGAACATTAAGAAAAAGAAAAAATTAAGAGAGTCAAACAATGCTACACGCATTTGTATAAAGGTGTAGCGATTAATCGATAAATCGACAAGTAATTGATTATCAAAGTAATCCAATTATTTGTAAATTGATTAATCGTTCAGCCACTCGGTTGAATTTTAATTCATCAACGAATATCGAGTTTAAAAAAAGTAAAATGTGCTTATTGCCACAAACACAATGAACCTGGTTTGGATCTTTGCAAAGAAAGAACGCACCAGAGAGGAGGTCTGAGGTCGCAGTTTGAAGCTTGTGCTGGTGGACGACACCTGGGAAGCTTTTCTTTGTTTCTTTGTGTGCTCTTCGAGTGTGTGCGAGCGTTTATCTGTGTGCGGATCTTCAGTAGTCATAGAGGACGGGAAAGTATGGCCTCCCTTCTGCCTGCGCTGCTGGATCGAGAAGGACTTTTGAAGATGTCTTGTGCTACTGTCTTTTATTTTGATTCTGAAAAAAAGAAAGTCCACAGGGAGAATTTTACCGCTGACACTTGAATTTCTGTGATTTTTTTTTGTTGAAGGTTAACAGCTCCTTAAGGCAGATTGGAAAGCCCAATATCAAGCCAAGTGATTTTGTGTGTCTTTTTTTAAAAGCTCTCCACAAAGCTTCCAGGAAACAGGCCAGTTTGTCCCGTCCTTTGCAGGGTGCCTTTGTACCAGCCGTCGTCTCGTTTTTTGTGGACGAACACCACGTCTCCTTCCCGAAGCTCGATCTCCGCCTCGCTCTGGGGCGGATAAGGAACTACCACTCGGTACCTAGCCGACACATGAAGATGAGAATTAAGTCAGCTGATAGAAGTGATTTTCTACATCTTCATCCTGTGGTTCTGAAACCCACCTTTCCCTGGACAGGGGCTTGGGTTCAGGTCGGAGTACCATGAGAACGCTGCTGGCTCGCGTTGGAGGGGGCGACATTGGAAAGTTTGTATCCAAGGAGCCCGATTTTCTGTGCAGAGGTTCCAACCCCACGGCCCCGGCCATGTCGATCTCGACGGGGCAGGAGCCGGCCCGCCCCTGAGAGACCATAGGACACGATCCGGAGCGGGCGTGGTGGTGATGATGGGGGTGGTGAGGGTGGTGGACGAGGTCAGTGGACGACGAGGGATCGTGGGTGGGCGGGGAGGTAGGAGGTGAGCGTGGTTTCTTCTTGGCCGCCGCCCCTGACAGGAGCTTCAACAAACCTCCAGCTTTTCTTTCCTTCTGATGGGAGGAAGTCAGGGAGGAGCAAGAGAGCAGATATGATTACTTTTTTTCTACAATTAATTATTTTCGTCATATATTCATCAGTAAAAATAATAGATTTAAAAAATTAAATTCAGCACAGTATGTGTGTCGTCACCTGTTTTTTTTCAATGGACTCGTCAATGATTTTTTGTCACAAAGTTGCTGTTCTTCTACAAACCGCACGGTGGCAGTAAACACCCATTGACGCTAATGTCAAAGCAGCATGAAGCATTATATCATTTACACAAAATATAATTTTACATTTGAAACTCAGTCTCACGGAGGGAGAGTTTGATTTATCCATCAATAAGGTCATATGATAAATCGTAGTAGAAGGTAACCTGCGAGAATCCGCCACTGAGGATGCCAGACCATCCTGCCCGCCCATCAACCTAAATTACTGAACCATTTGCTCACCCACGCGCAACTCTCTCAGTATGCGTTTACAGTAACTTATCCCAAAAGATGAATACAGAGGCTGACAGATCAAACGGCTCAAGGTAACCGCTTGAATGTTTCTTCAAGAACAGAAGACGAGCAAAACACTTAAAACACGGAAACCATTGGGTCATTTTCGTCAAAGGCCATTTTGGGGTCATTATGACTGCGGAGACATAAATACACAATTGCATCATCATGTGTTTACAAAGACGCTAGAAATGGCTATGTGTTGAAATAAGACAGCAATGAAGATAGATTGGAAAACTGTTGTGGCCTTAGGAACAGAAAATGATTGGAAAAAAGTGAAGACTATGCACTTTTTGTAAATAGTATTTTGAAAGAAACATTAAGTAGAGACACATGATTTGCTTTAGTGGTCCGCCGCTGGTCATAATTGGGGAAAATACACTTACTGCTTTTAATAAAAAGTTTTCTTCTGGCTTCCTGATGTTCATGTGTGTTTTGTGTGCCTGTTTATCGTCTGCCAGACATTATCAGATGCGCTTCATCATTTCCCGTAGATTCAGTCAGCCTCTGCTGCGTCATGGCCAGATTGGCCGCTCAGAGCAACAAAAGGTATCAGGTGTGATGAAAGAGGTACAGCGTGATAATGTGATTTGGAACAGGAGGTGACAATCCAATTGTTGTGGAATAAAATGTGCCATGCCCCAACAAATCTGAAGCTACACCAGCACCTGACACATTGAACCTAAGACTTAGTTGATAAGCTTCTAACAAACGAGAGATGGCCCAATTGGACAAACACATAAATAGAATAAAAATCAAATCTGTAGCCGTGACAGGAGAGGATTCATTAATATCTGAGCCTCATAAAAAAACAAGAGCGGTCTTTGAGTGGGATGGTGTAAACAAGCCTGCTGTTCCACTATGGCGGAGCTGTTTGTCAGCTCGCCATGTAGTTAGATGAGCTGTCCAACGCAGCCAAGCCAGCAGCAAAAACAAAAGGAACCGAGACAGATGCGAAGCTTTGCTCCGCCATCATTCAACGCGAGCATGTCCCGATTTGACACCCCCTCCGAGTTTCCGAGACGGAGTTCAATATGAGTGCCATAAGGCGCTTTTACCGAATCAGGTACAACAATCTTCATTTTCAATGCGTCCTTAAACCATAAATGATTCAATAATGAGCTGTGATACGTTCCACTGCTTTTGCTGGAGGGCTACAGCGTGGGCCAATTGCGAAACTATTACATTTGCAGAACGCTCTACTTAACAAGCAACTTCTTTTATTTTTGTATGTAAGCTGGCAAAGGTTGTTTTTAAGTTTGGCTTGTTTGAACAATATGGCTGCCTTGTTGAGGTGAAATACATCTAGCCATCATTTATTGAGCTTGAAATGGACACCGGGAGGTAAATACAAACAAGCATTGACACTCATAATTTAGAAACATACACCCACGGTACAGTGAGGCCTGGCAACGACCCAAAACACACAACACATCCAACCAGCCAAACCCGAGGAATGGAATTGACCTTTTTAAGGTATAGCGTCCAATCAGTGAAGCTGATCCCACACCTAAAATCAATTTACTAATTTGGACGCTTTTTCCAGCACTGATTGGACGGCCAACACATATCACACCCAAAAAAAATAAAAGACAATTACCGTATTGGCCTGAGTATAAGACGACCCTGATTATAAAACGACCCCCTCTTTTTCAAGACTCAAATTTGAAAAAATACTTTTTGAACACCAAATTTATTTTTATACAGAAAATAATTACAATTATGCTTTGGCCTGGGGAGTTAAGCTCAGCATTCATCTAACCCCCACTTTTTCAGTCTTATTTCAATGCAAAAAAAAACCCCACCGTCTTATATTCGGGCCAATACGGTAATGCCCACAAGATATCATGGGGGAAACCAAAACACTCACCTTCTCGGTTTTGGGGGCGAGAGCGCACTGCGTGGGTGCGAGAGAGGGGCCCGGGGATGGCGGTTGCAGGGGGCTTGCCGATTCCCCATTGAGTAGCACCGCTGACACGTTAGGTGGCGTGAGGCAGGACAAAGGAGACGACAGGGGCAGGTGCGGCCGTGAAGCGGGAGACGACAGGGGCGAAGGCCCCAAACTGGAGCCTGGAGACGTCATGGAGAGCGGGCGACCTGATTGGCCGGTGCAACGTGAAGGGGAGGAGCTCTGAGAGCGTAGGGAAGATATCGCCACGACGGGGCGCTCCGGACTTCCAGCGGGAGAACTATGAACTAAGACACAAATATATTTTCTGAATTAATCTAAGCAAGAGGACCTTTTACTGACAGCAGGCAGCCATTAGTCCTCATTAATTTTGGAAGGGAACATTTATCTCCGTATTTCACTTCTTTATAGACACTCAGAAATAACACGCTTCATAAAACCAGGGTTCCAAAGTTATTAGCACGATCATCTCGCGGCAATATTGACAGTACGTTCTTCATATTTTTCAACACTTCAAGGCGAATTTGACACTAAACATAGTAGGCAACTTTTTGGAGAGAAATGAATAATGGGGACAAAAAAAATGGGCAACAAGTTCCCAGGCAGTAAGCAGCTGTTTTAAAACTAATCTCACAGACCAGGAAAAAAAAAAAACTCACAACACGCATGCAGTTTCCAGCCACCTGCTGCATAACACTGCCAAAGTGGCTTGCTGCTGCTTTGTAATGTCGTCCAGATGTGTGTGCGAATGTGTGTGTCTGTGTGTGTGTGCGTGTGTGTGGATGACACAGCCAGAGACCGAGAGAAAAAGCAAGAGGCAAAAGGCTCTGTCATTACGCCTACATCGAACACAAAAACAAAGTGATGTCATTCGGCAGTGCGTTTCTTTGTGCGGCCCAGTCTCACAGTGTCAAGCAGTGCTGCGTGTGAGTGTGTGTGTGTTAACACAACACTCCCACACCTGCTCCACATCATCCTCACAAGCCATGCAGACCTGCCAAGGTTCATTTACTAGCTGCCAACTTTGCCCTCCAGCGCCAACGTTTCTATTTTAAAACAGTTTTTGGGTTACCTTAGGCTCACATTACTTGGCAAAAGTTGATGTTGGTATTTTAAGATCGGAAGTAGCATAAGAAGATAATTTGTGCACAAAATCGTCCCACATTGTCATCATTCATTTGAGCAAAAACGTTTTCCGGCCGATCGTGACACGAGGCCACGTAATTGCGTAAAGGTGACGGCAATTGTGTTTGCAATCAAGCGAGTGCTGATTAGACAGGGCTCAGTGGGCAGACAAGCTACTCCGCTAGAAACATCTTAAGATGCGCAGCAGGGTGCAAATTGCACATATTATATGATGTCATGACACTGATGGTAGTTTATGTTGCTTTAATGACAGCTCAGAAAATCGTCGCGGCGAAGAACCTGTCATACACGAACCTCCGCTCGACTGCTTTCGTTTCACTTCGGAATGTGATTGTAACGTCTGTGAAAGTTGCATAAATATAGTGTTTGGTCCGTGGCAAGATTTGAAATGAGTATTGATTGAAAATATGTCGAGTTGTGCTTACCCAGCTGCATTGAAGTGCGTGTCTGGTTGACTGAATGCTGACTGGAGCGCAGGCAGTTCTTCAGCTGTGCCGCCGCGCTTTGCGGCGACGAGGCGGGACTGACGCAGTTGACTAGCGGCGTGGAGGGACGGGACGAAGAAGGCCCCGGGGACCCCGGAGAAGAGGGGTCCGAGATTTTACCGCTGACCTGACTGCAACTACCGCTTCCTCCGTTTCCTGGACTGGACAAACATGAGCCCTTTGTGGCGCCAACTCCAAATGTAGCCCTTTAAAAGAGAAAAAAGAGAGATTGGGAAAGATTAGAAACTCTAATTCTTATGGCACCACCACCCAAAAAAAAAAATATATATATATGACTCTCTACACTGTAGGTGTCAAACTCAAGGCCCGGGGGCCAGATTCGTCCCACCACATCATTTTAAGCGGCCCGCGAAATTTGCATCAACTTTGTGTCATTACTGAAATTACAAATTGTCTTCACTTTTAAAAAATAGAAACATTGCTAGCAATTATTATTAACATTCATCTATTTTAAAATATTTGAACAATTTTTACTACTGCAATTTTGGGACTATAAACCGCACTGGACTATAAGCCGCACCAGCTAAAACTCGTGATTCCGGGTTCAAAATTTGCGAAAAAAGTCGTCGCTTATAGTCCGAAATTTACCGTAGTCTCTGATTTCAAAACTAGTCTACCATTTTTCAGCTACAAAACGCTTTCTGTAGATCACATAAATGACGTGGCTCGTGTTTCCGAATAATAAACGTCAACCCGGCGACCTGAACTGCACTGACTGCACCATCCGCTCTTTTATTGCTGCCCATTGACTTCCAGTCACATCCAAGAGTTATGAGCTCGCGCCAGTTTGATCTTGTGTGCCAAACAATTTGAGTTTTAAAGCATCTATAAAGGGGACACTTGCAGGGAGGATATTTCAGATGGACCTCACTTAAGCTTCTCGTACACAGCCGGTCGCCATCGGGGCTATTGCACTCCATGCTCGTGTAAGTGGGATAGCTGGGAGAGCTCCCACAAAAATATCTCACACGGGGGTGACATTAAGCTGATATTGTAAAGTTATGTATGAAGCCGCAAGGCACAGAGGCGGATGGATTTTTTAACGTGTGCTGTTACATAATCTTTGAACAAAAGAGACTTCACAGACACTTGAGGAATGGTTTGATGGTAAACATTCGCTGTGATTGTTTCCGTCACGCTCGGCTAATGGCTTGGATAAAGCCACTCACTATTTCAAATGTGACGCTCTATATTTCAGATTAAACGTAAGCTTGTTGTTAATCGTTTGGAAAATATCGGCGGTCAATTAAATGAGCCCAGGTGTGTGTGGGTGTCATCTTATTGTCATCGTAATGAGCATCCTGTCAGTTTCCTAAGTACGGAGGAGGGCAGCTCGAAAAAGAGCGAGTGCTCTTGAGCAAATAAACGCAAATTGTCTCATTTGATTTTACCCTCCCCACCTCTTGCGTACCTCTGGTCTCATCACTCTCTCTTTGCCTCTTTTTCACCTTTACCACCCCCACCCCTCCCTCGTACGCTTTCATCATCTTCCTCACTCCTTTCATGCCTCATTTTCTTTCCGCTGTTCCAGAAGTCTTCATTATCTTTTCTCTGGCTTGTTTGTGTTTGTATTATTCCTCCGCTGCTCAGCTTTTGTTTCTCCCTCGTTCGCAGTCTTTCACTGCATGGCGAGGTAAGAATGCAGATTAGCCGAGCGTCTGCATGAAATACGTACCTCCTCAAAGGCATGACGGCGGCTATAAAAATGAACAAATATACAAGTGTGACCTCAGCACTCTTACCTTTTAATCTCATGCGGTTTTAACAGCGCCGGGTAGTTGGCTTTGAATGCTAACAGCAGCGGTAATAACAATTTTATGATAATGATGATGATGCCGCTGGTAATGATTTATTCTCGGTGTGTGGGAGCAGCAGAAACAATACAGTGGATCCTCACAGATCCAACGTAATCTGCTCCAGGAAGTTGATCTACCAATATGGAACTCTGACGTGTATAGCCGTCATTGAAAAAAAAAATAATAATCATAGAACCTTTAACACAAGACAAATTGAAGGTTATATTTTAACATTCTATATGACTGACCTGGACACGGGCGTGACGTAGTTTCCGGGAAAAACGCCAGACGCGGCCGTTCTCAGCGAGGTGCCTTTGAACCAGCCGTCTTGACACTTCTCCGTCACCCGGTACATCTCTCCCTTTCTAAGTTCCAGCTCGTCGGCCTTCTGGGGTTTGTAGGCGTACAGTGCAAGGTAGCTGAGGTATTGGAAAATAATATGTAAAGAAAAAGGGCTGACAAACATGGACACCAAACATGAGACACACGATGTTTCTTGCCACTGGCAGAGCTCGAGGGGGGACATGGGGGCACTGATCCCCCAAATAAATGCTTGCACCCACCAGGCAGCCCAGATAAATTGACTTTTTGGTATTTTCTTTTTATTGTGAGGATTTTGTCCCACATTTTCACCCGTGTACCTATCATAATGAATCTTTATCAATGTTTTTTTGAAGGATTTTTGGGGTTTGTTAAAAAAAAACAGATACTTGCTATCAAGAGAGATTGTATAAAATAAAAAAGAATCAAAGATGAGGCAAATATATTTCAAGAAACGTATAAGTAAACGGCATTATATATTTGTCACCCTAAAAATGAGCTTCTGTTGTTGTTGTTGTTATTGTTGTTAATGATTGCAAACTAGAGTAAACCAGCTCTATATGCTGCCGCTAGGTTGCCATGGTAACAGACATGGGGATCGTATTCCGTCTTTCCATGGCAACAGGGATAGTTGCCAGGTCAAGATTGAAACGTCCACCCTCATCAGCAGTACCAAGTCACTCTAGACGTGTGTCTTGGTCCATGTGAAACTTACAGACCCGGAAATATAGGGACAGGTGATGTCTTGTTTCTCATTTGGGGAGAGATTTGTCTACACTGAAGGTCGGTCAGTGCTGCAAATTGGATAGCATAAAAAGTGACTTTTCATTTTCTTGATGTGTAACAACTCTAAGGATAAAAGAAAACGTAATGTGATTGCCCGTGATGATGAAGGCTTATTTCGAAACGGTGCTTTTACAGCCAAGGTCAAAGCGTGTTATTGTATTTTTGTGTTTTCCCAGGATGCCTTTTATAGTTGTTTTTAAAGGCTTTTCTCAGTGTCATTCTGGAAGCGGAGTAGTAGAAATAGTGGAACATGGCCAATATCTCTGGGCATAATGGAAGATTTATTTTTAAGCTTGCAAGAAAATCAAAGTAAACAAAAAGAGGACTCACATGTTGAGAGGCAGCTGCACCTTTGCATGGGCCAAAAGTTCAGAGGTTATCGATGCCACTTTTGGCGGCACCAGTACCCCTGCCGAGGAAGGAGAGGGACCTGGGGACGATGCGTCCTAGATGCATACACAAAGTGGTAAACGTTTAGAAACTTTGAGGCATTAATGTAATATTCTCTGTGTCTGCAGCTTTCCAAAAACATTAGAAGCAACCAGAGGCAAACTGTAAGTAACTCTGGGCTAGAGCAATATAAAAATAAAAAAAATAGTGGCAAATATTTTATTTAAATGGAAGTGTCAGAGTTTGTAATTGGGAAATATATCAGGGATGTTAAAAAGCTGGATTAGCTTTCAGGCAGTATCTCTCTTCCCATACTGGTGAAGATGGAAATTGCATCTGTGTAGTGTGCATTATATTGTAGCAGCCCGTTTGTCATTTACAAGTTATGGGCGCATAAAACACAGCCTTATTCATATACAGTAAAAATGAGAATAGTCAGGATATATTTTAGTCAAAAAGACAGTTACAACTAATTAAAATCAAAACATCTTTACATGAAGATTGGATTATTCACTTTTAATAAAAGCTTCGATTAAGGACTAATATTTATTCGTGGTTTTTTTTTTTAGCAGAAGCAGGATTTCACATTTTTATTTGAGATGAGATTGTCATTATTTCATTATTTATTGACACTGATGATTTTTTTTTATTTTTTATTTTATGTGATGTGTTTATGCATGTGAACCTGAATGCGTGCTGCGGCCCTGGGGTCCGAGGAGCTAATGAGGACCGGGTGTGAGATCTCCATGCTGTGTCTGTTATTGAGTTGGGCGGCTCGCTGGGTGACGGAGAGAGCCGAGAACGAATGCCTCTTCTTTGCGTTCTTCTTCCCTTCGCCTCTCCGATGTCCCGGGCCGTTTCCGTTGGAGGGCGAGGTGCTAGGGGAGGGGCCGAGAGAGCAGGGACCCAACGGGGACGGCTCGGAACTGGGACCCGGCACGCTGGTCGTCGTGGGCTTGTCGATTTCCATCAGCTGCTTTGCCGTTTCGTTTAACTGGAGGTTGAGAGAGGAAGAAGTGAAGAAAACAAGTCTGATTTAATGCCTCCATTGAATTTTGCCATTATTGATATCAATTAGCTTGTTAACACCACAGTCAAGAACGGCTCTGGTCTGGTAGGAGGGCTCAGCCTTAATATCGACAAAACAGACTGTAATTGAAAAAAAAAAAAAGAAAAACCTTGTGACAGTTTGAAATAAAGGACTTATTGATGTTTCTGAACTTGGGCTTTAAAAAAAACAAAAAAACAACAATTTTTATCAACCTCAACGATGAGCCGATTGGAGCATGCTGGCCTTGCTCGTGGCTGACGAGGTGAAAACTAATAAACACTTTTTGTTTCAAGCATTGGAAGTTGCTCAAATCGACACTCAAGTCACAAGCAGGTGCATTAAAAGGTCCCCATTTAATTAATGAAGACGTAAGTAAAGTAGGTTCTTGTTAAGCGCCTGAATCGCTTTAGAAGACATTCAATTAATCGACTTGCATTAAATTCCAGGAGGTGAACTAAACACAAGCACACACTTAGGAGTAAACTAAAAACACTAAGAGACAACATCAGCTTTTGCCCTCTGACAAACTTCACTTATCATGGCGCAGCCTCTTCTCAGACTCTACAAACACTCCCTGGAGGAAAAAGTTATTTCAAGAGGCACGGGCCAAAAGAAAAGGTGGATACGCGTACAAGAACAAGCTATATAGGAGCCATTTCCATATTAATAAATATGCTAATCAAGCCGAATCATGCTAATGAGCATGATGGATTGAAGCTGCGATTCTCTTGGGATAGACGAGAGGACAGGGGACACACACTCCCCAGACATGGAAGGTCAGTGACACAACACACACTCGCTCGCTCAGAACTTATCAAGACTAATCAAGTCATTTTTAGCGACTATATGCAGACACACACTCGCCTGGCACGGCAACAGTGCGATAAAGGTGCGGAGAGAGAAGATATGATAGAAACAATTCTTTACTTGGCTGAATTAAAAAAAAAATCCAAGGTTAGCTACCATATTTTGAGATAATGCTTATTTTCGGAGGGTGAATCATACCAGGGGTTATCCTTATCTGCACTGAGAATAGCCCGACTGCATAAACAATTTCCCCAAAAATATTTTTGTGTACTTCTCTTGATCCGATCACTTGTTTTCCCTGTATCCATCTTCCAACTGTTCTCATTCATTTTGACACCAGCTAGATAGTGGCCGACCCCAGAAATATGCTTGAATCCCCCCAGGTGCCACACTAGATAATTGACTTTTTGGGTATTTTCCGATTTTTCCGGCAATTCTTTATCACTTTTTCACCCATCCCCTGAAGGAAGAATTTACAGAGTCTTCATCAGCATTTTCTGAAGAATATTTGGGGTTTGTAAAAGTTTTTTTTTAATAATATTCTATATATATAAAATGGAGGAAGGATGGATGGATATATATACCGTATTTTCCGGAGTATAAGTCGGAACAAAGTAGAAAAAAACATGTATAAGTCGCACCAGAGTATAAGTCGCATTTTGGGAGGAAATTTATTTGATAAAATCCAACACCAGGAACAGACATGTCATCTTGAAAGGTAATTTAAAAAAAAAAAAAATACGTAGAATAGGCAACAAGAGGCGGAACAGTACGATATGCTAACGTTAAATAAACATATACATAAAAAGGGAACTGAGAAGTGAGTGTCTCATCATAAGTATTTGTATTTGCATTGTATTTAATTCAGACTGCGCCTGAGTTCTCTCAAAATGATTGGCAGCCAATTCTATTCTATTATCTTCTTTTATGCTCTGCAGTGACTGAATCCATTCCGTTCACATCCATCACCAATTCCGAGGAGACTCAAAGCAGCCCAACAAAGTCGAGGAACAGAAAAATGAACCATTGCTCTCCGCTTAGCACCACTCACAGCTTGTACTCTTACACAGCCAGAAAATGGGAAATCGTTTCAAAGTCCTCACACCCTCAAGCCACTTTTTACATCTGCTCCTCTTGAGCCGGTGCTACCAAATCCTGCGTAGAAAATGTAAAAAAAACACAGTAGCGTTTATTGCCTGCCGGGAAAAATACAAACCATTATCTCCGGATATGCGGCATCTAGTCTTTTAGAAACGGTTTCACATTTATAAATCCCGTACCACGCAATACCCTGAAAACATGATTGCAATCTCCCAAAAAGCAATAAACACCTAATAAAATTATATAAGATGATAAGATGACATTACTTAAATTCCATAATGGGTTAAACTATTAGGGAAGCTATTTGAGAAATGCCTCCCCTCTTCCCCCCGCCACATCGTCCTGAAAAGACCGAGGCTCCATAATGGCGCTTTTGTCCAGACATCCTTTTTTCCAACCCAACCTTATCACCCCATTTTGGAGATAATGCTTCTAAAATGTAATCATCTTTACATTCGGACGATATTGACCATCCTGTCAAATGATTTGTAAATATATCAGATTATTCGCGCACACAAACAGCAGCTGAAGTCCAGCTGGGTCTTATTCATTAGTGCAGTTGCACACACACGCATGCATGCGTGTGTGTGTGTGTGTGTGTGTGTGTGTGTGTGTGTGTGTGTGTGTGTGTGTGTGTGTGTGTGTGTGTGTGTGTGTGTGTGTGTGTGTGTGCCCTTGACATGTCTTGGTGCCCCTGGTGTTTGGGAGTGATGGAGAGGTCTGAATTATTGATGCATCTCTACTTAAAATGAAGCCTTTGGATTGATGGATATCTGACTCCTGTGTGGGCCATGTCAGAAATAGTTTCACTGCGGCCATGTTTTTATAAGACAAACAAGCCGATAAAGTCTCAAGTTGATATTCATGTCGTGCTTTGTCTTTTTTTTTTTTTTTAGAAATCAGCTCAGGTGATTTTTCCCCAAATGATGCTCTTCCCCACGAGGTGCAGCTATTGCTTCTGCTCCAAGATTGCTGTTTTTGTGATGCCAAGTGATTGTTTGTGTGCGATGTCTGGAGGCTTACCTCAACGTAGAGGATGGGGAAGATACCAATCTTGTCGCCCAGCATGCCTTCTGCCCAGTTTTCATCCACCCTCCTGATTACCGTCAGGACTTCATCCTGAAGAGATAACGCACAAAATACAAAGAGAATTTCATTTAACATGAAATTATTTTATATATGGAACAGATTGACCTCATATCTCAAAAGCAGTGATAGCATTTCGTGAGAAATTACATGTAATCTTCCCGAAATAGCCATGATGAAATTATATTTATAACAAAACGAACAATGCGACTATCTCCAACCGTGTAGTTTTGACATCATCCTACAAAGAGCATTGCAAACCGCCTCGTACTTACTACGTCGAATAAGTACATGCTTGTTTTACATGGCTATAGACTGGAGCCTTGTATGGCTTATGCTACACTTTGAGTTTGGTTTAAGATGGTATTTTTAGAAACATGAGGGTAACCACCCGAAGACAAAGCTGTATTTTGGGGTGCGTATAAAGGAATGTTTTTATTCTGCCGTGACCATAGCAGAGCAAGCTGCTTAAGTCGACCGTGTCCAAACGACTCAGTGCTTTAATGAAGAAAATAACCGTCAAGTCCGGGAAGGTCGACATACACTTTATCAACAGTCCATTTATTTATTTATTTATTTATTTATTTATTTATTTATTTATTTATTTATTTATTTATTCATTCATTTATTTATTTGTATATTTTTCATTGTTTGATATTTTATTTATTTAGTTATTTATTTATTCATTTATTCATAACTTGTCCTCTGTGCAGTAATATCGAATAAAAGCGACACGATGACGTCTTCCACCTGACAAAAACGCTTTTGACACGTGCGTTTTTCTGTCATCATGTGAATATGCGGGTCTCGGCGAGACCATTAGGGCGGCAGCGATAATGTAATTCTGCTAAATGACTTGGTATTAGTCATAGTGAGTAATTACCCTTCCCACTGAGAAAACAATCACACACACACTGGTTTTGCATGACAACACATTCTGCACACGGCAGGGAAGTGCGTATACGGCGCAGTGTCGTGTTCTATTGTCAACCTGTTGATTCACTTAGTCCTTAAATTAAAAACAAAACAATGTGCATTTCGTCAGGTTGATATCTTGAGACTGTACAGCACCTGCTGTGATTTGTGCCGAGAAAGAAAATGCTAAGCTTTGAGCGACAGAACAAAGCCGTGTTTCGAGAAACACCGCGAGTATAATTTCGTAAAATCACACCAAACTGAACATTTCATTTGATTTGAATCAGAGAGTTTTGTTGAAAATATAAAAAATAATTAATCTTGCCTTCAAGTCTGCTGAACATATTCTAAAGGTGTTCCGCAAACATGTATTTTAAAAGACAAGCTGTTATCTTCGTTCCCACCCACAACGTTAATTACCAGCTTCGTTTTGATCACAATGACCTTATATCCAAAGAGATGAGGCTTGCGTATCAAAGCGTCCCTGAACCGAGCTGTCTCTAATTCTGGATGAAAGTGTCTTGTTGAACAAACCGTCTCGTGTTTCTTTAATGTGTACCTCAGAACATAATAGCGACGAGCAACTGACCCGCCGCTGAGATCATTGTCAGGAAGAGAACACGACAGATGGAATCCCAGTCGGAACGTGGCCGAGACTATTCAGATCGTTTTCTTGAGAGATTTCTTTGGGGTTTCTGCAGAGTGGAGACATCCTAGCCCACCCCCCAATTTAGCAGTTTTTGGTTCGATCCCTAATAAGATACTGTAAGTTTCCGACCCAAATGACCCTAACCTCAGAGAAAAATGTATGCAAGCTATTTAAACACAAATTCTTTCTACATACAAGAACTTTACAGTCTATGAATGAGTGTTGGCGTGTGTCACCTTGCTGAATGCCAGGCAGTCTTTATCTTGGTCTTTGTTTTTGACCTCAAAGTCGTAAAGCGCTTTGCCCTGAGGCGGAGTCTGGCTGAGAGGCCGTAGCAACTGGATGTAACTCGCGGGCAAGAAGCCATGGCAACCGTTCAACTCCCCGTGGTACCAGTTGTCATCCACTTTGCGTCGTAGGATGATGATGTCACCCTTGGAGAACTGGAGATCACCTGGCTCCTTGCCTTCGTAAGAGTAGAGAGCTTTCCCGCAAGGCAACGCTGGGATGTTCTGAAAGAGATCGGAAAACGATCGATTGATTCAAAAAAATCTCTCGAATGTGAGGATATATTATAAATATTTTATCAATCATCAGAATCTGAAAGATGTTTCATTTTGAGAATCAGATGGCACTTCTAGAGGAACAAGCCCAATAATGAGAAAGAAGAAGAATGCAACTTCCAATAAAATGTATTTAAAAGACAGTCTTGGCAGTCCTACTAAAGTTATGTGGGGTTTTTTTTCTGGGTTTGTTAGTTGACTCGAAAGTACCAAACCCGCACTGCATAATATGCTGTGACAGGCTCGTAAATGAGGCAAAGAAGGCATCAAACGTCTTCTGGCGCATGGGCCCCATGCAGCTGCCACTAAAATACAAGGTTGAAGAATTTTTGTGAAGAAAAAAGGATTGCCCCAAATGGGACCCGGCACTTTGAAGGCCAACATGCGCAGTCGCAACAGATACGTTAGCGTAATAGTGAGTTCGGAAAATGATTTCATCGTCAAAATTTTCACTTTAATCGAGAATTAGCCAAAGTTGTGTTTCGGGCTCTGAAGGAAAATGTATTTGTCCGCTTAACTTGTTGCTTTCAGTCAACAGGATGTTATGACATGCCATTTACGTTGTGACACACATAAGACAAAATAGCCTTAAGTGAATCCTCAAAAATATCTGAGGAGGATTAAAAGCAATACTGTCTTGCCTCAGTGTCACAGAGTCGAAATTATTCCAAATAATCTTGAGGTTCCAATTTCTAGTGAACTGTTGTTTCATTCCGCTTTCCCATTTAAGGAGGTGAAAATGTTCCTTTGTGCACAGACTGGAACAAATCTCTTTTAGCTGAATTGGATAGTTTGTTTCCATTGTTCTGTTTTAATTTTTAAAAATGACGGTACTCCATATTAAAAAGGCAGATTGATGTGCTGCGGAACAGTACACAACATGGGGGGGAAAAAATACATGGCAACTCTAAATAAATAAAAACTGGGGTGTAATAATGAATACTCAGTTTGATATTGAATATTAATCATATTAAACTAATTCAAGGGTTTTTAACCCTGTTTCTTAAGCCCTGCAAGCCCTGTCACACCAGATTTAAATGACTAGCCAATCAGCATGATCTGCAGGAGCTGGCTAACCAAACAAACCTGATCATTTGAATCAGGTGTGAAGCAGCAGGTAGAAAACATGGAGGACAGTGACCCCTTGGGGAACACAATATTAGTATTGGTGCATCCCAAAAGACAAGAATTCAAACGGGCTTTATGATTCAGATGACTCAAGTGGGCAGCGACGGGCAAACAAAAATTGGCACATGGAGAATTGCGATAGTCATGCGAACTGATTCTCTCCGGATGTCACTTAGAAGCAAACAACCAGGGGCTCTCCCACCATAATGTCTGAGATCAGATCCTTGGTGATGCAATCTTAGGAAAAATACAGTCAGTCACCAATACTGCCATGACAGCTACTGCAAAAAGTAAAATATTCATTAAAACATGCAAATGAATCGAATCAAGTGTTGAGCAGCCAGAGACGGAAACGGCTGGAGTTTTGCATGTAGCTTAATTTTATATTCAGCATCAAAAGTTTATCAGATACACGTCCATGACTGTATTCTGCATACGTGAGTATATCCTCCATTATTTTTACTGGTCAGAATATTCCACCCCACCCCCAACACACATCAGAGCTTCTCCGAGAACGTAAATCCACTAACCCCTGTGGTGCAGTAATTATTGTTTGTGGATTTCTGTAATGGCCAGACGGTATGTATGGTTGTGTATGTGCTTACGTGTGTGTGTGTTGGACATAAATGCAAACACATTGACCACTGCTGAGGCCTCCATCTGCTCAGCTCTTTCAATCTGAGCCTGCCTAGTTTTACAGATTGACTTTTTGGTTGACATCAAACGATGCAATCCATGTTTGACTCGGACGTTTCCAACCCTTCAACAAAACTGACAAAGCTCGTAGTAACACCTCATGACCTCGTCAGTCATTTTAGTTTCTGCTTTAGGTTACATTCATCAGTGAATTGTTTCCGTTCTGTTTTCCGTTGCTTCGATATGAAACGTCCAATTAGCTTCTAGAACACAACCAAACATTTACACGACGACGATTAACAACAACAATCACGTGCTAAAGCTTTTGTTCATCTATTTACGAGGGTTTGATAAATGAGTTAATCATTTATTTATAAATTGCAAGTAGAAAGGAGTGGAAATCAATGGAAGAATATTGATGCAGTGTGAACAGGAGTTTGTGGCTTTATTGTTTGGCGGGCACGATGCCACCGAGACCAATAAGAGAACATTTGCTGAGAGGCGCCACTTCACAGCCTCTTGACCCGCTGAGATCCATTTGTTTCTCTGTTTATCTCCAAGTGTACAGTGGCTGACACAAAAATGACTCAAACATGAGAAGAAGACACGAGCGACTGTTGTATTGACACAGAGCGTTGGATGCCAGGAGGGACATTACGCAATAGTTGTTCCTTTCATTTTATATTCATGGTCTCGTCCGGATCTAATCGCTAGCAAACGTTCATGTTTTCGTCATACCGGAATTGACAAGTGTAATAACACAAACACCGTTAACCGGATTTTCTTGCAATGGTCAAACTTTTTTTTTTATCCTCAAGTGGTTGCACGGCGATCATAAGTGTTTTGAGAACCGGTTTTGTGAACCGGTGTGAACCGGAGTGAACCGGTGTGAACCGATGTGAACCAGAGTGAACCGGTGTGAACCACGCATAATAGCGCTAATTAAATCAAGCGAACGAGCACATGGTACAATTGGAATAAAGGTTTTGACATACAATGCTTCACAAAGATAATGCATATATTATGTAAAATGTACAAAAATAGACCTCTTCATTGATAATTGCCTAATGAACCGGCACGCTAAAAATTATGCTACTTAGATTTTCCACCATCATAGGCAATCAAGCTGATATTTTTAACACAAGTAAATGGGACAGTGTGTTCCACCATGGTTCTACCCCAGTCCATTTTTCTCTGACATTTTTATAATGTAATACAGAGTTTTACTCAGCGGAAACTATAATTCTGCCTGGCTGCCTCAGCAAAGTCACTGAGGTGAATTCTAAATCAAAACCCCAAGCCGTGATAAGAGAAGGAATAAAAAAAATGTGATGTCATGAGTTACCGTTTTTTTAATGCATGTGCGTAAAACAGAAAAATCTTGCCTCAAACATCCATTTGTTTCAATTTCCAATTATATAACTGATTGCACTTTAAATGGTCAAAGGTCACAGGATAAAACGAGCTTAGCATTCTACCAACCTGCGAGGTTTCAAATTAAATTTAATGCTTGATCTCAAAATTCACGTGTCTCACTCAATTTAGGAGGTTTCACTTCAAAGGAAACATTTGCATTCCGTTTATAGAAAATGTCACAGAGTTCCGGATAAGGTGAGCGTTCTGAGAAATGAGGAATTAAAAAGGGACTAAATCGTATCGTTTGGAACGCACCTTCTCGTCTGGATTCACTCATCTGTCAGCCGTAAGGCTCGCCAACACTAACATTCCCATGACGAGCCGGTCCGGAGCGCGCATGTGTGTGAAAAGATACTCGTTGGGACAGGATGTTCCTCTCCATTTTTATAAAGGCAAACCATTTTGTGTCTCTGTCTATCGACTTCTGGTAACAACACACATACCTGCACTTTGAACTGTGATTACTTTCCTCTCTTGCTTCTTGCTCATGTGCCCTTGGAGGGGCATTGGGCCTCGACAACTTTTCCCGACTCCGTGAGTGTGCGGTAATAGCGTAGTAAATCTGCTTTGGTTTTTTTACCGCGCTATCACATTGTGCCGTTTTATTGGAGCAGATATTCGATCTCAAAATTATTATATGTGTGTTTAAATAAATGTGAGGAAGAGGAAGACAGGAATACAGTGAAACGGTAAGATAAACTAATACAAGCACGAGGCATTTAATTAAAACCCTGAGTTGTGAATGAAAAGTAAATAATGTTAACATAAATCAACAGATCAGCTGGTACACAAAATTACAGTCAAGTACATCGCAGATGCAAACACAAGCAGGGTTGTCTGGCAGCCACTCAGGGCACTATTGATTCACTTTCCATCTATAATTCAACATACAACATACACCTCTGTTTAAGCGGCGGCGCACAAACGCGAGCAGCAAGACAAAAAAAAATAAAAATAACCATGATGTAAAAATTATCCTCTCAAATCAAACTGTCAAGACTACTTTAAATGCAAAAGCTGGACGCGATTCTCTTCGTTTGACGTTGACTTTGACACTCCCTAGCACGAAGTGAGACAAATAAGACACAGCTCCAAAAGCTTTAATGCATATTCATCAGAATCATTACCGTGTCGAGTCGAGGGGTGGCTGTGTGGAAAAAAAAAAAGTACAAACAGATGCACAGAGAAGCTGAGCTTGTTAGAAATGCAAGCTGTTGAGTAGGAGCAGCAGGCGATGGTCGTCCTATTGCTGATTGAGAAGAAGCAGTCAAGCAAGTGAAGAAAAAGATGGCCAACATCCGGGTGGGGATGACTAAAATCGTCAACGGTTATAAAAAGAAAAGACCCTCATTATCCTAAAAAGATAATCCAATATGTTATTGCGTTGTTAGATTGGGAGGCTATTACATCATTAAAAACGTCCTGTAGCTTTTTTAAATGATGAAATATAAATAGAAAATGCGACATGCATCCCCTGATGATTATCTTGATGCTTTCATTCGTCCATCAGTCACATTGCAATGATTTGATATGTTGCAAAAAACATCCTGAACATTATTTTGCGTGTCAGCCAGTCAAAAATATCGACTCCGCATAAACGGTTCCATGCTTCTGAAAAATTGCAGATATAGAGCTCAATAAGAAATTATATAATTTTTGCGCCTGGGTGTGAAACATATCCCCAGGCCAAATGGGGATTGACTGTATTTTAAAAAAAATGTGCTTTGGATGCTTTCTGATAAATGATCTTAGTCGATAGCAATTTTTGGCATGAGTCGTTTGTGCCTGAAACAGCTGCAACTTTATTTTATTTTTTAATTGCTATGTGAAATGGTTTCTCTATTGTGTAATGGCATGACCTTTCGGGAAAAATATGCATTTGCAAATCCGAATAACGAGAGGAAAACGAGTACGCCGCAGTAGATGGATGGTAATCTTGTTTAAAATTCCTTTCCGCACTCACATCCCCCACAACATATGACAATGTCAAACATTGGCATTTGTATGAGGAATTTGCATTTTGTGCATGTTCTTCCCTCTGGACTTGCTTTTTTAATTCTCAGTTTGTTTCCTCAATTCTAATTATTATTTTAGTTTATAATTTTCGCTACAGTTGTGTTTAAAAGGTAAAACGTCCACACCACTGTACATGTGCGTGCATGCATGTGTGTGTTTGTGTGTGTTTGTTTTGTAGTACTTGCAAGGACCACCACTGTTTTCATTGCACAGAAAATGAATTTATGAGTTTCCACTCCATTTAAAAGAGACCCTTCCGCCTGCAGGGTGAAAGTTACACCCGGTGAGGCGGACACTGAGTCTCATCTCTTTTGGTTCTTTTCACTGGCTTTTCATTATAAAGCTGCTCTTTTCTGCGGCCTCCCACTACGACTCAATTGACTGATTTCATTGTGATTATACTTGTGAAGTGACTCGGTTATTCACTTGCGATGACAATGAAGGGATAGGATATCAGCTCTAAAGTCATATCGTGTTTAAAAGGAAGGCAAATACTTGCATGGGTGGGAGAGATAATCAAGGCAGGTGACGTTTGGATGGGTGACAGGTCGCCATCGATGTGTCCTTTGGTTTTTGGTCCCTCCCTTTCTCTCCAGCCTGTTGCCGTGACGACGCGGTGCATTGAGTGACAGATGGTTGCTGAGGCGTGTCGACAGTTGTTAAGAGTACTTAATGTGTCAGACACATTAACAGACAACTAAAAAGCTTAAAGGATACACTCATGGCCCCAACAACTTGCTAATATTCACTCAAGATTCGGAGTGAGAATTGTGAGGAAAAAAAAGTAACATTTTGTTGTTATGATAAAGAATGTCAGAGATCTTAATTTTGGCCAAACTAAATTTAAAGAAGTGGTTGTGAAGTAAATATTGATAAAGCTAAAGTCTGACATCGATCATATCTTGAATACCAAAATAAATTTGGACCAAATTACAAAAACAGATTGGAGAGGAAGAGGAGATGTCTGCCAACAAGCATTTCCAAAGTGTTATAAATGATCTCCGTCTGTGGCATTTTTCCAAACAACGTTAAAGAGGACAGAGTGACAGATAATAGATTGTGAAGCGTCAATCAATTTAAATTGAATTTTTGCTTATTTAATAGTCTGACAATTTGCCAGAGGTGGTTTAAGCACATAAGAGTTTAAGCCACAGATTGATAACCATCGGGGCAATGTGGAAAACTGCCCGTGTGCCTCGGAAACCAAGCTTCTTCCGTAATTGCAAACTTGTCAAGTATTGAGAAAATTTTAAAAACAGACCAGATAGATTTTCTAGTAGCTCTATTTCACTCAGAGGTCATCCAGGTGGCATCAACAAATCATTACCTTACAGACCTTGTGGGAGCTTAACATGACCCTGAACCATTGTGGACGCTAATGAAAGATGTTACGATACAAATTCTGACACTGCGGCGTGGACAAAAGTAGCTAGCACAAGACAATCGATCTTGCACATGGATCTAGGAGGACTGATGTCACAAGGAATAACAGGAACTTACCTCTGGGGGCTACCTATTGACTATTTACTGCAAACGAGATTCTTCTAGCATGATGTCACACATTCGATATGTGGAGCATTGATGGCAAAGGTGATTGGATGGGAGCTGTTGGCCAATCAGGTGAAAGCGAGAGGACTGACGTCAACTGTTTGCACTTTGTATCTCCTCTCCAACACCTTCTCACTGCTCACATCTTCCACCTGGCATGGTTCCCTCTCACCTAGGTTGTCACATCCATCTGCTAGATCCATTTTTAATTCCGTCTCTGCTCTTCAATTTATTTTCGTAATGCTATGCCGAGTAATATACAGTTTAGAAAATATATTTTCTTTCATTGTTAAGTCGAGGTTTACTTTGTCAATAGTTCTGACTGGGCTCTTTGAGAAGAGTATCAAACAGCTGCAGATGTGACTGCCAAGAGGAACCTTCATTTTTGTTTACCAACCTTGGATTCCGCTGAATACAGATGGAGATAAAATGAAGACACCAAACAACCCTATGAATAATAATAATCAATCAAAAAGTAATGAACCTGCTTATGGGTTGAGTTGCTTATAAGGATTGAAAGGTCACACGGGGGGGAGAATAAATTTCCTCGCCAGTAAGCATTTGTCGAAATATAACTTTCGTCCTGGGACTTTTACATCAACCACAACATAGCAAGTATGACTTGTGAGAGGAAAGAACAGCTGAAAATTCATCCATTATTCAGCATACAGATACACAACATCAAGAAAATCTGAACTTTTCAGGGAAATACGGAAATTGTATTCAACAAAAGGGTAATTCATCAGTTTGGCTAAAAATTCCAACTTTCGGAATTGCTTTGTTGTGGATGAATGGACACAACAGCCTAAAGTTGAAAACAATGTATTGTTTTAAGAGTTTTAAGGCTTTACTCAAAATAGTGCATCGTCAACAACATGCTGAGGGCAACAATTATTAAAAAACGGTCACGCTGGAGAGATGTGTCTTGCCCTTTTTGCTTTGGCAGTCATTACTGGCATATAGTCAGCCTTTATTCGATAACTGTCACTCCGCTCCCCCAATCTTCCTTGTGGCACACGTAAATCGCTTTTTACGCTTTGGTCTTCTTCAGAGGCGGAACATTCTCCTGGAGATTGAGGAGGCGCAAACCGTGTGACATTAGTAATACTCAAAGCCGGCTTGGACTAATATTTTGTCATTACTCTCCAATGCATAAGCAAAATACAGCGAGACGAATGCAGCGATCATTTGCAAGTACGCGGTAAGCCCAGTGAATCTATTTTATAAAAGCTTGGGGCGTTTTCCTCGCTTCTGCAGTTAAAATCCAGGCACAAAATCGTACTTTTTATAAGAATAGGTACAAATATTTATTTTGTGAAACATTTATGATAATGTACGATAATCACAATTTCCTCCATGTTTTCTACGTCTCCCTGCTGCAACACACCCGATTCAAACAATCAGCCAATCAGTAAGGTTTGCAGAAGCTGGATAACCAATCAAACCTGATAACCAGATAACGATCCTGATCGTTTAAATCAGGTGTGTTGCAGAAGGGAGACAGAAAACATGGAGGACCCCGCGGACTGGAATTGATAATCAGGATACTAACTGAAAAAATGAAGAGTGTTTTGTCCTTGCGCTTGCTAATTAATTTACAGCCGATTAAACGGCTAAGAAAATTTTATAATTAATTCAGCCGACAGGAACACCTTATCTGGATGTAATTATTCTGCTGAGTAAGATGTAAAGAAATTCACACTTTACATTCATATTTTAAGGTAGTGCAACGATTTTGTTCATTTGAGTGACAGCTAGAAATCAGTCATTTTCAGGCTGAATCTGACTGAAATTTCACACCACCCTAAAATAACAACATGAAAAGTGAAGACCGGAATCCGCGACTTGATATAGTATCATTCGAACATTGCTCAACCCCGGGTTGCTCCTTTCACTTAGTTGCCTTTAATGACTTGCTGTTTTGTTAATGTGTCAGACTTTGCTAGTGAGTAACCGTATCATCTCGTGTAGATTTAATGACGCCGCTAGTTCCCATTTGCACACACCTCGTCACCTGAGACCACCCACACATCTTAAACTGACATGCACGCATACCTACAGAGCTTTGTACTGCTCCGTATGTATTTGAGATACATGAGAGGGCGAGTTGAGACGCTATAACAGCGCATATATCACAGTCTCGTCTCACACCCACCCACCCTGTTTGATCTGCAAAGATACCTCCCCAAAAAAAAGGTCCTGACCTTTGCAGTGGCTTATAAATCATTTATCATAAGACAACTCTGCAATTAGTCTATTCACCTTTAAAACAGGGTGGGGCCTGACATTAGATCTGTGTTGACGCCCCCCTCGATGGAGCCGTTTTGCAAGTCAGCGCAGTAATGTAGACGTTCGAGGTGTCACTGCGACAACAATAGATGGTATCATTTTTTAACACTACACACTAATGTCCAGTGATGAATTTCAAATACTCCTCATGGTTGTTATAATTCAATCTCAGTGTAATCTCAGTTTTAGCTATATTTATTGTGGCCCAATATAGACCCTTTAAGTGTTAACTTGTTAAATTAAAACAGCTGATTTTGTTGTGTGTACTTGTTACTAGTAATATATCAACAATGTCATTTAACACAACATTCATAATCATTGACACACACTTACACACATTTCTGTGGCCAATGTGTGTAAGTGTGATACCCAAGAGGAAAACCAGGAGATAGTCAGGGATTGGGTAGCAGCATGTAATGACTTATGGGGCCATGGGTGGGCAGGATCAGGTGGCAGGCACATTAGGTGGGTGGGCTGAGACGCACAACCACACACACACAGTGTGTCCCAATATACCAGTTCCCGAAATGCATACCCACAGTTTGATCCAGAAGGGACACACTTGTTCGAAATCCAAACACCTCACGTACCCTCAGCCTCGAAAACCTCCCGTAATTCTCCTGACTCATCTTGACCGGCCCGTCACCCCTCCCCGCCAACCATTAGCACGTCGTAGGTTCAAGGCGTTCTCCTCAGCTGTTGATCTCACTCAATCATCTCAAAAGCTCAAGCGTGTGACCGCGTTGGCTCCTTGACCGTGTTTTCCCCAGGATGTTTTGTCTTCCCTTGCCTTTGAATTCCATTTGCTAATCGTGTTCATTAATCGGGAAAGGTTGCAGTGGACTGGAAGAAGACAAGAGGAGGAAAGCCAGAAGCACATGTGGTAGACAAGTCAAGCCTGAAGGCTCTTAAGCTGCTAGCTTACACCGAGCTGCGCCTAAGTGGTGTTAATATTTTAGTTCGCGCTGGGCGCAAACGTGTTTTTAACATGATGGTAGCATGCAAAGCGTAAGAGCAAATTTGCTTTGGCTATTAATCAATCAATCCTCAAAATGAAATGTTCATAAAACACTGGAATCATTTATAATTAGCGTTAAAATTACAGCCGTGGTAAGTCTTGAGTAAATCTAAGGCCTGTTTAAACTCAAACTTCCGTCCGGTGATGGTATCGCCGACTCCACGCGCACGGACGGAAGGTGTCGGTGTCTGGAGATAGGAGCAGGAACTATCAGTAACAAAGCAAATATTCATCAAATCCCACCAGACGGTGCATTATTCATCACATAGGGATTTGAATTATATATGTCGCTCATCAAATATTTACTTTATTTGAGTTTTCAAGAACAGCGGACGGCTTGTGGTATTGCTGAGCAGCGGTGAAATGTGACAGAAAGGAAACGTGCGTTCTTATTTACATTCTGACATGCTATACATTGGATTAACTGTGTTTTAGGAGATCCCAAATTAGGAGAATCAGCAAAATCTACAACAAGCTCAGATAAAAGTCAAATCTACTTTTTCTTTCCTTTTGCAAATTATACGACAAGATGAGATTTTGTCCATTGATGTCTACCGATGAATAATGGATTTGTTTCTCCCAAAATAGTTGGATTTGGTGGTGATCCGAAACAGATTAACATGTGTGTGTGCACGCATAGGCTATAATTCTATTTTAAAGAAGATTAAACCTTTATTTTGGCAAACATCTTATTCAGAGCAAATCCTTCCTTTTACACACACACACACACACACACACACACACACACACACACACACACACACACACAAATGCGGCGGTATGCTGCGCTGTGGGGGGGGGGGGCATGATGAGGAGGGAGAGTGGGAAATTGCCTACTGAGGGAAAGAAGGAATAGAAATAACACATCGACTTCATTTCTACCCCGTCAAAGGAAACACTTCACCGTCCAAGTGATTAGCGGATGACCTGCTCTTCCTCTGCAGGGAATCAGGACAGATGTAAGGGGTCAACTAACACCTCGCCAATGGAGACAGACCAAGGGAAAAAAAAATCTCGTTCACTCTCTCTGCCAAGTCTGATGGCATGAAGGCTTCTTTCACATTCATCTGTTAATATGGCCGCCGCTCTTCAGATCTGAAGGCCGAGGAGCTACGAAAAAATCCTTTCATTGCAGTTGGTATGAATCACACCCAATCAAATAACTTGATAAGAGAGAATTTATTAGGCATTCAAATTAAATAGTAGGGTTCAGGGATTTATGAGTTTCTTGCTTGAAATTTTACTGTGGCTTTTCAGTTATGTTCAAAAGTATTTCGAGAATGGGATATTTTTTTAAAGGTCGTGTCTGATTTCGAGCCAGTCGAGCATTGACTGCAAATTACAGTTATGATTTAAATTACTTTGGAGTACTTTTGGACACGATTCAATTCTATTGATAAATAGACTTTAGGCTGCCCCTAACCAGTCAATCTAATAACTTTAACAAGTTAGCTGACGTGTAACACAACTTCAACTTTGTTTTTCAACTGTTTTTTTCCCCTGCTGAGTGAAGTAAACATTTTCCTAATTTGCCAACGCAACGATTAAACCAAATTAAAAGACTCTTACTTTAAGATTGTGGTTGTCTCATTTCATTAGAAGCAAAGACACAGTCTGAATTTTATTGCCAGATTGCCTTTTTTTTTTTTTAATTAACTTCAAATTAAAGTAGAATTTACTTTTTGGCAAGAAAGTCTCAACAGACTTTAGCGTTCAAAATTTACCTGTACAAATTCAACATCACTGCTGCTTATTTTTAAGAAGCTTTAACATAAAAACTCCAACACTGCTTTGCTTTCAGAACCAAAGAGTACAAGTATTATATGTCCCACTGAATAAATATTTTGTTGTTTGTGCATGTCTGAGCAACCATGACCCAATTCCATTTATCTGCTACCACTTTAAAAACATTAGCAAGAAGAAGGCCAACTGTGAGAGATCATTGTTTAAATGGCTTCACGTTGTCAGCTGACAGTAAACAACATTTGATAACAAGTAACACAATTGGAATTGTTGTAGTGACGGAAAATGCCGGAACAAGTCCTGGTGTCTGTGTTTGTGTTGGGTGGGGTGGGATGTTGGGGGGGTTATAAATGTCATCACTCGGCAACAGCTGCTAGTTGACATCATCACTGTTGGACAGCTGACGGCAACTGCGAAAGAAGCCGGTTGAGGTCTTGGACCATATTCTCTACCACTAAACCTCAAAGTTGCACACCCTATAGAAATAGGAGGACCAATCGAAGCGTAGTTTATACCTCCATAGGGTTAGTTAAGGTCGTAACAGTCAAGGCAGGTGAGTTGTTACTTGTGCATGATGGTAAAATTTTATCTGTGAGGAGACAGAGGCAACATTAGACCTTCTTTTATTCATGAGCTGGATTTGCAGCTAGCAAATGACCCCATGTGTTTACCTCAGCATGCAAAGGAAGTGTTCAAATGTACACGCAGAGGATGCCTTGTAACTGGGCGACCATGCGGTTGGCTCAGTTTCCCACCACAAATTAAGCTCACTCCCAGAATCAATTGGACTGCAAAGAGAGCATTTCCTCTGTGGAAGCTTGTGCGGTGTTCCGATGGACTCCTTAAAACAACCCAGTGAGTCAACCGGATTAAACAATTCTGGATTTTACAAAAAAAAAAAAATCTTTTTGTCTGAGAAACAACCACAACCTTCCTGAACAAACACACTGAAATACAATCCATGACGAGTTCACACACAAAAACACACACGCTGCCAGAAATAGGTGGCTGCAGCTATAATTGAGGTTCCGTCAGTCTGTCTGAGGTTGGCTCAATCAACAAGGCCGTATTTCCCGTTTCTGTCTCACACACATGCATAGACTCACGCACACACACCGTATTTAAGATGCTTTGCATTCATATTCTTTGTGTAGCAATTATATGAGGCAGACTATGTCCAGACATGTGACCACAGTAGTATAGACTGTATGTGCTAGGGGCGGTGGGGTGGCTTTGACTTGCCAAAGCCATAAAAGCGGGGAAGCTGGTACTGCATGACACACACACACACACACACACACACACACACACACACTCTCATGCACAAACTCCATCTGCCCACAGTGCAGGTCAATCATAACCTCATTCGGGCGGAGAGAGAGACACATTCAGTCTCCTGCTGGGACACATTCACTTCTCCTCTATGAGAACTAAACCAGTCTAAACCGGATTACAGTGCACTGATATTAAAGTAGAGTGAACTAAATCATCGTCATGGATCATGCAGGTCCAAAAGTGGATTATTAAAACTTGGATTATATTGACCTAACCAGCACAATATGGTTTAAACTGAAAATTTGGTGGAATGATGGACTGAATCAGATCGTATTAAAGTGACTCCACTGGGATAATCCATTTTGATAAATGAGAACATATGCCTGTTTTTCTAGCTAAACCGCCATTTAATCCAATGATATTTTTCAGAATGGACTGAATTTCCTTGATGCCTGCGGTGGAAATTAAAGTTCAATTTACTGATTGTAATTTTTCAACGTAACAGTACGAAAGAATTCGTAATATGAAACCCACATAAATGTATACGGCAACCACACGAGTGGCGTTTGCTAGCTTAATGCTAACGGGACTGTGCTTCTTTAAGACAGTGTTGCGAAATACCTCACAAAGATGACGGGTTTAAACAGTGGCCTCACACCCACACACATACTGTACACACAGACAGAGGAGTGACCACAAGGAGACCATTCTCAGCCCTATGAGGGAAGACCAAACTAAGTCCAAATGTCATACACAGCACATGCACGAAGACGCTGACGTAGACACCCGCGCATTTACACTACCGGTGGGACACCACTCTACCCCAGCTGTCCATTTATGGACCACGAGTGAATAATGAATCAGTGTCTGTCGGTGTGGGGGGCAAAGCATTAAAGCACATTGCATGCGTTCTGCATGGTAAACTACACACTGGTCATAAGATTCAATTATATCCAACAAGCGATCTTTATTCACGATTGACAACAACACAAACATCTGCGGGGTTGGGCCCATCTGTTGTTACAGGCTGCTCAATCAGCTTGGTGTGCGTGTGTGTGTATCTTTGGGTTGGATATAAGCAATTGTCTGTTTGCATGTAATATCGCTGTGGTTTCAGAGACTATGTACAGCTTGAGGCCAGGAATGTAGTCTGTCTGAGAAGAGGAATGTCAGTCAGCAGAATTGCTCGACATCGGGGAAGGACCATTAAGGGGGAGGACAAGCAAAACCAGACATTGTTTAAAAAGCAGCAGTAATGGGATTACTGCTTTTGGGATGGCTAACATTGAGGCTTTTGTACTCCCACCCCCTCGATAATTGACTTTTACAGCTTGGGAACACACATGTTTCTGTTTGGCCCAACAAAATGTACATATGAAGTGAGCTACACTGCTAAAGACCGGAAGCATTTTTGGATATGGTTGTTGGTATCTACGGTGAAGTGTGATACTGCTTCAAATCTCCTTTGAGACATTTTAAGTATGGAAGTCCTCTTACAACTCGTTTCTCAGTTTAGTTGTCATATTAACTCATAAATAAACCGTTCAATTAGTGCTATCTTAGATAGCGGACTGTGTTGTTTTCGTATTAAGCTAGGATTCAATTCTTGATTCTAATCTACTACCCGTTTGGATTATAGACAAGTACACAAAAGATGAGAGAATATTTCTTCATGTAGAGAGCAACCTGTAAGAATAAAAAGCAAATATATCAGAAAAACAAACCAAAAAAACAATGACACACAGTGGGCAATACAGTTCTGTGTTTACACTGCTTCATTCAAGTGTGTTTATCTGCATGCGCCATGGGACAGAGGTGACTTATCTAGGACAGGGACATCACAGGGAACAACAGCGGCAGGAATGTAATTTTCTGGTGGCAAATGAAGAGAAGAACAAGCGTGACCGAGCGGTTGCGCCTGTGGACTTTACTTTAATACCACCATGATCATATATAGAAGACATAAAAGGAACCGGAAACAACCAGGCGGGAAAAGCCTTCCTGCTGACATTGTTTTAATGTCTAACAAAGTGTGTGTGTGTTTGGGGGGGGATGGCTGAATTCAGCAGATATAAAAGAGCTTTGCTGTGTCACTCAAAGACAGAAAAAGAAAAGAGAGGGAGCAAAGAAGAAAAGAAGTCAGCAGTAGAACGGAAGCAGCCATGAGAGAAATTCTATTGTTTGCTGTTTAATGTAAAACATATTTGAATTAGCTTAGATCGAAATGTGCACAGAATTCCATTTAGCGTTTTCCGTAAAGGTTATATTGTACATTTCAGTATGTTTATGTGAGACTTCCTGGCCACAGTCTGTAACCACAAGTACTGATAAGAACCTCTTGTGAAAGTGCCAGTTCTGCAAGCTTTATTCCAATTTAACTTGGCAGCAATTTAAATAAAATATGAAATATCCCATTGAGCGAATTATTTCTCTGCTTTAAATCTCACGGGACTATCATTTTAGTTTCTAAACAAACAAACATTGCGACATATTTGGATATGTATTTCAATGCTTGATAAATGTACTGTAGATTCATCTTGAATCACATCATGTTTTGTTGACAAGCAAATTTAATCAACTCTTTTTTGAACTACCTAATTGTCTTCTGTAGTCTGAGCACAGAATCTTTCAAAACTGGTTTCACAGCATCTTGTGCTATTGTGCGTGTCCTCTAAAGCCTCCTCTATGGTTTCGTCTATGTTCTGATCACAGCAATTTGTAAATCACTTTGATAGGACAGCTTCCTTTCTCATCTCTCACAAAAACACACAATGGACTCGAACGGAGAAAAGATAACGAGCGGCGTAGCGGTTGAGGTGAACCGGGGGAGGCTGCGGCAAAAAGAAAAACAAGAGTTGATAAGGACAGAAATGGGGTTAATGTATGAAAAAAAAGTATTTTCAGAGAGGAAAAAGGGAAAGCCACGGCCTCGGGGTCTGACACTGTCCCAGTTTTACGACAGCGTCTGTATCTCCTGTGGCTTTCCTGAACATTTCCACCCACTTGATTAATGCTGCCATCACAACTAAAGCCAGCATCTTTGAAGACTGCAAGAAAAGTACGTTGAGGGACATACACAGCACTTAGTTTAAGCCCATAGTCATATTTTAGCCTTGATTACAGGAAAGAAATTGTTCTGGGACTTGCATGTGGGTTGGAACTGGGACACAATGGATATACTATATCTTATGACGGAGTGAAATGAAATGTAAAAAAAATGACCTCTGGAAGTTGAAGTCGCTTTGTTTTCAAGCGTACAATTAAAACGGGATTAAACCGTTTCAATGGGTAAGTGGAAGTGATTTCTCGGTGAAGTGTGATTCGCTGTGACATTTCTTTGTCACTCATCAATGTAATTTGGTGCAATTTATGAATTCATCTGTGACAAGTTCAAATCCCTGAATGACAGATGATCTTTTTCTGAAACGTGTCCACATCTTTTTTTTGTATTTGCCATTTTTTTCACCAGAAAATATATCCTGTGTATCGCTAGGCTAAAGAGGGCTTAGTTGAAGAGAATAGTATGCTTAGGATTAACCTAAAAGTTGTTTGCACTTTCTAAAAAAAAACACAGTTTGGGCATACTAAGAGGTTTTCCAATGCAATAGGCAGCTCGTGCCAAATCAACGGCTTGATGACCTGTGGCGCTTTAATCGAGCTGGCAGGACCTGGTAGCGGAAGCCCGAGATGAGTTGGGACTCCAGCCAGCTGTCTGAGGACCCATGAAGGGAATGAATAGCGAATTGAGTAGCAAAACGGCCGCGACCGTTTGCTCAAAGTCGCTCTGAGATGGCACAAGCACCACTCGGACAAAAAAGATGGGAGTGATGAGGGTGAAGGGAGAGAAAGGGGAAATGACACATGACAGTGACGCGCAGCGGTGCTGAAGGATGCTTTGGTATTCAGACGAGGCTACTTTGTAGTTTGAGGACTGTCAACGCTGGTGTCTGTTGCATGAATATGCGCAATGTTGAAACTGGCAGGATTTTACAGCATTACAGATGTAGACTAAATTGTTAGTCATTGAAATGAGATAGAAGAAAAGGAAAGCCTAATTAAGTCGCTCCAACAGAATAAACATGAACTGGAAAAGCTTGAACCAAAAATTCGCAACAAAAATTCACCCACGATTAGGGAACCAAGATTATTTATGATTATTATTTAAGATAAATTGTTGGTCATTGAAAGAAGATGGAAGAAAAGAAAGCCTAATTAAGTCGCTCCAATAGGATAAACGTGATCTGGAAAAGCTTGAATCAAAAAGTCGCACCCAAAATTCACCCATGATTAGGGAACCAAAATTTTGGGTGGCCGATTCAGAGCTCTTCTGTTCCGGGGATCAGTTTTTACCAACAAAAATGTGACCTAGAGCAATTTATATGTTGTTATTCGTGATGCATTTTTTTTTTAACCAGTATAATCCAGATCCACAAAAACTACAACACACCTGATACAAACCATCAGGATTGCCATCAGGCTTTCCCAATGCTTTAGATGTGCAGGAGTAGGCACACACCTGAAACAGGCTATATAAGAACTCTGCAGAACTGGACTTGGCCAGTCCTGTCTTAACAAATACAAAATGATGCCTCAACATATGTATGAAAGAAAGATAGAAGCACTAGCACGAGTCTCCTGTTTTCATGCTGAGTAGCAAATTTTGAGACAATTTGTTTCCAAACAGACACTTTGTCCTCCTCAACTCAATATTTTCTCTTCTTACACCACTCAAATTGTTCCTGTTTGTATAAAAATTAATTAAAGTACAGGGAAAACTTCTTTCACAGCAGGAACGACAAATTGGAGTAACCAAATCCTCAGCATAGCAAATTGTCATTGGAGATTCAAATGATCTAAATTAGACATACTCATCTGCTTTGTTGCTAGATGAAGACAAAAATGAATAAAAGAGATCTAGAATTGTAAGAAACGTTGCAGTGATAGATTTCCACTCAGATTTACAACTTAATGACTGTAACAACTTGTATAGAACACGAGTCAGCCAGAACCAAAGCAAAAGCTCCTATCTGTTCCTTTTATTCCAACGCAGCATGTGTTCTTCAGTCCTGAAATCAGATTTCAGTTCCAAACACACGCTAAAATTGAGACCAAACAGTTGCGTCTTTCACGCCGGAAACAATTTGTGACGTGACTGCAGGTTGCATATCTTTGATAAATTTTCGACAAGGATCGGTTGAACTATTATCACCGTGTGATTTCCTGAAGGCCTGCTGTGCTGTGAGTGCTATCTTTCTTACAGGAAGTTGTGCACAAAGTTGAATCGAGTTGAATTTTTAAACGTGGCGTCGGATCTAACCGTGGAATATTACCAAATGGCTTGGTTGATGTTCATTGAAAAATAATTTCAGTTTTTCTGACATATTGAAATATTTAATCTGACATGATTAAAAACCCAAGTGGATTATCTAAGAAAACATTGGCCTAACCCTACAATGACAAGAAAGACACTTCTACTTCACTTGCAAGATTCACATAACAGGGATATGAATTTGAGTGCCAGACTGATCTATGTTGCCACGGCAACAAGTCTTTGGTAATACTACGTGTTGTCTGTGATTGTTGAAGAAACACCTAATAGCATGGACAAACAGATAAATGCACAAAAACAAAAATCCTTTATGATCTAAATTCCCATCATTTATAGCGGAAATCCAAAAATCCAAATTTGAACTTTTGTTGTTTACATAATTGTCGAAATTTTCACGCACACAAACTTTGTCGTTCACTTTCCTCCCATCGTACGAGATCAGCTGCATATACCACACACGACATAAATATATATCGCTACGCTGAATACATTTAACACACCCATCAACCGCAATCACATGCCACCGACATACCAACGCATACACTTTTCCCGTGACTCATAACAGATCCAACAGGGAATGTTTCGGAGCAGACGTCAGAACGGAAAGACGATCGCAGCTGTACTACAGCCATGAATGTTGTGGATCACAGTGTCCCAAAATAACCTGGGATGTTCTTAAGTTAACCCCGACTCCAAATGTGAGACTGTTTTCATAAGTAGAGCTTGCAGCATAAATGGAAACTATTTGATGCATTGTTCATATTTAATCTTTTATTCAATACTTGACGTCGCCCGTTGTTATATTCAGATCATCTAAGTCCTTACGGTGAATTTTGAATACAAAAAAAAAATGTTTGGTGAAAAGAAACTGAACAACCATGGAAAGTTCAATCGGTCCCACAGGCGAAATGGGTGGGTTGGCTGGTAGGGAGACATAGAGACTGATTTTCACAAAGACCCAAAAGACATTGGCGGTGACGGATTGAATCGGAGAGCCGTGAGAGGGAACAGCAGGTCGGCGAAGAGAGAGCCCTGCATTCATGGCCGTACGTCCCGCTTCTCCTCAAATGTGCCTGCATGTGTGTGTGCGTGCTTGCGCTCATTTCTTTCTTCTTCTTTCGACACTACTCTTGCCAAGTTTCTGTTGCCCGCCCGGTTTTAAAGTGGTCGGTGGGCACGTTTCAACAACTACCCATTAGAGGGAAAGTTGAGGAGAAGAGGGAGAGGCCTTTTGGCGAGTCTACAGGAAGGACCTGCGACATTTGAACGCGCAAGCACCTGTGCTTACTTTGGGAGACTGCCTAAAAAATTCATATTTCGAATCATCTTTCACCATTGAATTGAATGGAAATGCCATTAATCTGTTCCTCCCCCCCCCCCCCCCCCCCCCCCCCCCGGGAAAGTTATGAATTGATTATTCAAGAGTGGTGATTATTTGGTTACAGCAAACAAATAAATAAATGAAAAGAGTTTGACTTGTTTCAATGTTTTGACATGTTGACTACTTTACGGTACGGATAGTGTTTTAAATGCCACCAGTGAAATGCGGGGTCATGACCACTGACCACTGACATCTCACCCTCATTTCCATAAGATCACTTGCCCACCAAGTGAAGGAGTTGACCTTTAACCTAATGTCTATGTGTGAACTTGTTAGACTGGGGGATGGAATTGATGAGATTCCACCCATATACCCGTGGGAAATGCGGACAAGGCTTTAGCAGCCATCATGTGCATGCACATTTTTTTATTTGTGCTTTTGGGGGCCATATTGGACCTTCCTAACCAGATGTGAGATAAAAAAAATAAAAAAAATATGATCAAAATATGTGCATACGTGCTCTTAATATATTTCTTTTTTTTTTCAGTGCATGATCCATCATCCTGAAGCGGACAACAAAATAACCACATTTAAGTTGTATTTAAGGGCCATTAAATGTTGATTTCCTTTGACATGTTTGGATAGCTGGATAAGGAAAAACACGGTAAACAAATCAGCCAGAAGTAGCTACACACACGCACACAAACGCACACACAGTTGTACTGAAGCCTCAGAGCTCTGCTCACAAAGAAAAAAAATACATAAAAAAGTAAATATGTTTTGATGTGCAGCCAAAAGTCTGCGTATTTCTTCTTTCTAAAATGTATCAAGTGCAGCAACGGCTTTTCTTCCAGCGGCCCACTATCATGTTTCAAATGAGCAAGGAATTCATCAATCTTGACAAAGTCCTATTGGTCAAAGCCCAACGAGCATAAAAAAAAAAAACGCTGGTCTTGCTGCCGACTCAGCAATTCTGCTTGCTCTTCAGGTTCCATAGCAACACCGTATTTACACTCCTCACCACTTGAAGTAGTGTTCTTTTTGACCCATTTGACACCCTCCATAATGGCGTGTGTGAGTGCCATGTCAGATTTTTGTCCTCTTGTGAGGCCCCGTGTTCTTTGCGTGCGGGAAAGGGGGGGCCCGCACACCGGCCCCGTACCCCGTGGAGGAGATTAATTCTCACTTTTATCATGGAGCAATGCTCTCTGGGGAGCCTGGAGGGGACTTGGGCAAAGTGGCTACAGGGGGATTGTGGATCGTAATAGTTTGTGTGTGTGTGTCTGTGCAAGCACATGTGTGTGTGTTCAGTGGCATACACACATACAGTCGAGTGGTTTCGCAGTTGGGGGCGGACGAAAGCAAACAGTCCGGTCTCAACCCTGTGTGTACATTTCTGCGTGCATATTCGTGGCGGAGGACTGACTGATTGATTTATTGATTAGTTCAGCCATGTTGCGATGAATGTTAAAACTTACTATGTGTACTCTTTACTTGATGTCCCAAAGGTTAGGAATATTGAATGAATGGAAACGGGGTGTTAAGTGTTGGCGGAAATGTCCCGGAAGATTTAAATTGCATTTCATGGCCATAGTCGACTTGCTGGCTGCGGCTACACTTCATCATTCCGAATCACTCCAGTGCATCAATCAATGGTCACTTTGCTAGATAAGTCTTATTGGGAAGAGAGAGAGAGAGAGAGAGAGAGAGAGAGAGAGAGAGAGAGAGAGAGAGAGAGAGAGAGAGAGAGAGAGAGAGAGAGAGAGAGAGAGAGAGCGGAGAGCCTGACTTTATTAGCCTCATTATTCATAGAAGCCCAATCCTAATTGGGAATTTGTATAAGTGGTGACAGCAAATATGAACTTACAGTTCATGAGTTTGTGTTGCTACGAACATCACTACAATGCGAATCCTAAAGTGATTTTTTTTTTCCTTAATGGGCTTTCATTGGACGTTGCACCGCAACATGTCAGGCAGTAAGGTCGACTGGAAGAGATGCGGCATGTAATTAAGAGCAAGAAGATAGAGGCGGAATAGTAATAGTCCCGCAACAGCCGTTGTTCCGACAGAGGAGACGATATATTGAGTGCCTGTAAGTAGGTGGACACTGTTTCCATGTGGTGCTGCTCTGTGAGTGGACGGATGGACGGACGGACGGACGGATGGACGGATGGATGTTAAGTGCCAAGTGTCCCAATACTTTTGCTTCAACAGTGCCACTGCCTGCTGGTTGCTGTCAGCTCCCATCACGTTTCAAAGAAGCAAATATACAAGTGGCAAAGCACTGACACGCAAAAAGATTAAAATTCAGAAGTGAGGCGTTACTGGATCTTTGAGGGGTAAATGAAGATAAACAATGCTGCATACCAGACTTTGGAAGTTTTTGTTCCACATCCCACACAGTCCTGAAATAAACACTACACATTGTTGGTGAAAGACAAAAGAGGCCAACAAATTGTGTCTTTCTGCATAATGTTTGAGAAGCAGGAGAGTCAAAGCAGGAGAAAAACACGACGCTAAAAGTGACCGGCGGCGACGAATATTTATCGAGTTGATTAGAAGCCAAGCGGCAAGAGCAATGTTTATGAAGCGGTGCTCGGAAAAAGATGCGTTCATAAGCACATGCTTGAAATTAAACTCTGACAGCATCATCTGTGGGGACTACTAAAGGCATTAAATGGCCATCTTGAGAATCCACCTTGGCGTGCATAGCTCAAAACAAGACAGTGATTTTCTGCTCTCTTAAGTTCACTTCCTAATGCGGAAACAATTGTCTTGGAGCGACCCTTGATTTAACATTGACTTTATGGGCTCCATTGTTGGATCAACCTGCTTCAGACTGCAGAAAAAACATCGGCATGCACCTTGCATGCCAATACTGAGTCACTCTGAAAACACTCCACCTGCAGGAAACACCTGCTAATATATCACAAACTGTTTTGTTCTCCTTTTTATATGGAATAAAACTCTCACCTTGCACTTTTTGGACATGCATGATAAAACTAACTGATCCCCTGGATACACTGCAGACAATCTGGATTTCTTCACCTACTGAGCTCATGAAAGTGTTTTTTTTTAAAGGACCATGAGCACAAATTCACACTCAAAGTCCAACTATGCCAAGTGAGATGAAAGGTACAAGGATAACACATATTATTCAGTAGATGAGTCATCTGCAGTTCACTCGTGCGCATTACACTTGAGTCTCCTGCTGCCTGCATGGGATTGTGTTACCAGGTAAGTTTCTGATGCTTCCCTATCATCAGACAATCAGTGATGCAATATGTGAACACATACAAGAAAAGCAAAGAGCAACTATTGTAAGTCATCCTCGGTTTTATAGCTACAAATCACCAGAGATAATCGGGTTAGAATCTTGGAAAGATATCTGCACAATGTATCCAGTGTTCACCCGGTGATGCACTGCAGCAGGAGAGACAGCAGCGCTGTTGTCATTGTTGTCACATTAGAATGGAAAACAAGTAGTATCAAGGAAGTGCAAGATCCGATCAATTGGAAAAGTGCAGAGAAAAAGTGAGAAGATGGGCTACCTTTACAGGAGAGCTCCGGGTAGCGACAGGCAGTTCTCTCACGGCATTGCCCGGAGGAGACGCCGATATCCCAGCTGCGCAGATCTGCAGCGAGCCCCCGGCCATGGGCTGCCTGCTGCCCGCTCCAGCTCCGCCTCGCTGAGGCCGCTGTTTAATGCCGTCCAGGAGGCGAACGAGCAGGATGTTCGCCGGGAGATCATCCACTCCGCAGTCCACCAGGATGCGACACTCCGGGCAACGCAGCTCGTTCCGGGAGCTGACGATGTTCTCCAGGCAACGGCGGCAGAAGGTGTGCTGACACGGCAGCACCTTGGCCGTGGTGTCCAGGCGCTCCAGGCACACCGAGCACTCCAAGAGATCCAGTAACGACGAAGACTCGTCCATGTCTGCGGAGAGGGTGATCATCTGGGCTTCAGGCTCCGTGGAGACGCGGCGGCGGCGGCGGGTGCTGCTGCTGCTGCTGCTCCTGCTGCTGCTGGTGGTTCTTGTGACGGAGGAACGGACCTCGAGCACAGAACATTCTGGGAGGCGAGCAGACGGGAAACAGTCGAGGGACGCCCCGCGTGCGTCGTCGTGCACTTTCGCCTCCAGTGTGTCCGTGCGCCTCCCCCGCCGTGTGTCCGTCCGCTTTTGTGTGCGCGCGATCCGATCGTGTTTCTCGCGGCTGTGCTGGAGGCGCTGAGGTCACGCTCTCATCGCCATCCTCATCCTCGTCATCATCACTTATCGCAATCGTGGCGCGTGCGCACAGTCAAATTGATTAAGAACACAGAGACCAGACAACTTGTCAATCAACATAATCGGCCATATGACTAAGCAAGAGCTAATAAGTGAAGTAATTACGACAATAAGTCGCACTGGGTAGGCGAGGAAAAAAATAATCTTTTTCCCCCTCAAATAAAAAATAGCTCACCCTTAATCTGTTCATAAGTGGAGCTTAGTGTGTTTATCATTGTGGTTTAACTTGACTGTGCCGTAAAAGTGCACTCATATTATGTTTTTTGCGTTTTACCTGCAGCCTTCGATGCAGATCCTAAATTGTCGACTATACAATATTCACTTTTGCCTCTCGAATGATGGTCATCAATACAAAATATCATTATTTGTTTTCTTTCTTTTTTTTAAGTACTTTTTATTATTACCGGAGCTTGTGTACCTGCAAAGTGGCAACTAACCTCACGAGTAAAAATGGTCTTTTAGTGCCCTCTAGCGGTTAAAAGTAAAATATGTGTTGTTTATTTATAAAAGTGTGATTCTGTCCCAAATCCTTGGCACTCCTGGATATTTCCTACATTCTCATCCACTCCTTTTTTTATTTTTTTTAAATTATGCAGTTGTACTATTTTTTTTTAAGTTTATTTAGACAGCTTGCAGTATTATAACTGCCGTCTGTTAACACAACATTGGAAGCGACATGGAGTTGAGTGTTATCAGCTGTGAATGCGGGCGGGCCTACGTTGCCCGTCCACCTGTTCAGACCTGCTCCACTCTTGCAATCATTCAGCGCCAGAGGGATCAGGAGTGAATGCGCTAGTTCGTCCCCGTGTCAGTATGCGACTTTGCACGGTGAGTGGCAGGGCGGTGTTAGGGGGGGGCGTATGGATTAATTGCCACCCACAATGAAAATGCTCATGAAGAAAATGTCAAGGCACAATTTTATTACACAAGAGTACTAATAATAAATGTAAATGATAACTGATCCAGAAGTTGCATAAGTGTACACACCCACTTAAAACTGGGGGATTCTGCAGTGTTCAGAATTAACAACTCGCATTCAAACGTGTTAAATGAGAGTCAACACACAGGTGTCCCTATTGAGGTGGCCACTGACTGTATATAAAGAGGGGGTTTAGTTCATATATTGGTGCTAAAATGAAATTCTGATTGAACTGCAATGGGACTGTCTGGTAGTAAAACGAAGGTCAAGTACTTGAAATCGGGGTCCTGCTGCATAATGTCCACGGGGACCGGGCATTTCTTCAAGCTCTATTTACAGCCCGTAGCAAGACTGTGGAATATTGCAATGCCACAGCGGCTCGTCTAAAGCGAATGTCAGTCTGATGTTGTCAAGGCTTGATTTAAAGGCCTCGCTCACGAATGCTGGCAACAAGCCACTCTTCATCTCTCCCAGTCTTTATCATTGTCACCCAGGTCTTGCGCTCAGCGTGTTTTATCCGATTTATATACATTCCCGGTGCCGATAATTGAGATTTAAAGGTAGAGCGAGAAGTGCTGGAGAGTGATTATTGGATGAAAATCCCTCTCAATCCCTTTTAAGCAGAAGCTAAAAGTGATAAGAAGCTATTTTGGCGCTGCAATGGTAAAACCAAGGCAATTAAATTGTCTGTTAAGGAGGCTAACATAGCTACGGCCATGAAGTTGTAAAAAGGTTGAATTTGCAAACAACCTAAAGTTTGAAAATTGCTATCCTCACCTGACTTAAGCAAAGTCTGTTTTTCCCTCCATACTGAAATAAGCAACAATTTATTGTGCTTTTATGTCACATATTGTTTACATGCTAAGCTACATGTGTGTACTTGTATCTTTGTCCCCTCATCAGCCAGTGGCCTCGGCTCATGCAAAAATAGGTTAGCTGATGCAGCAGTTTCCATGGAAACCGGGTCTTTCTTTTTTTTTTTTTACCCCCTCTTTGTAATGCACTTGTTAGTAAATGTGTGAAAATGAGTATTGGCTGACGGGAGTGCTGAGAGGTCAAAGAAAGTTTGGAGATTTTTTTTTTTTTTTTTTAAGTGTTGGCTAAGAATATAGAAAATACTTGCCCCATAGATGAGGTACAGAAGGACGGAGACTTTTTTATTTTACTCCTTTTGCCGACATGTTTTCATATCATCAATTTGTAGCTTCATTATTTTTAATGTTGCTTCATTATAGATTAAAACGCCGTTTAAGCATCCCTCATCCTTACATATTTAATCTTTTTGTGCTGCACTGTGGCTCATTTATTTCTTACGCCAACCCGTCATACTGAATCAGGATTTGTGGCGGTGTACATTTGTTGTCACATTACTCTTGTTGTTTATCATATTCTCATCCTGTATTTAATCTAATCTCTTCCGCTCTCCTCTTTTTTTCTCTCTACAGAGAAAGCCCCTGACTCAACATAAATGACATGTTGAAAAAGGATGTGAAAAAGAAAGAAGCTTCTAATAGGTTAGTAAGTGAGGGATGCTGATTGAAAGAGTGAATGACCACCAAAGGGTAAAGATAAGAAGTGAGGAGACAAGACTGTGGTCAGAGAGAAACACAAGGAAATGGGGGAAGCGTGAAGTAATTAGAGGATCCTGAGTTTTCAAAGAAGCTTTTATCTCATCCTTCCTGTGGCAGGGAAGACAGCAGTGGCAGAGAGGAAGGAAGGAAGGGAGATCAAGACCGGGCTTCATTTTTTTTCAGGCAACCAACATCACCCACGAGTGTCTATGCATTGAGTCTTGTGCAGAAAGATTCAGCGGTGAACATAAAATGATGACGAGGCATTTTTTTCTTTATCTGTGTATACTAAAAACAGTGGCGATGTCTTAGACCTTGGCGGAGCTAGATGGGGGGCTGCGGGGGCACTGATTCCCCCCAAAATATACTTGGATCCCAGACCAGATTGCTGACTTTTGGGTATTTTTTAGTTTTTTTTCCAGAATATTTTTTTCTTACCCTTACCACTAAGGGAACATACAATGAATCTTAATCAGCATTTTTTTTTTTGGGGGGGGGGGAATAATTATTTGTATTGTAAAAAGCGCAACATTTAATAGTGTGATGCTGGCACTCAAATACAAGTCATCAGTTTAAATCTCATTATTATTAATCCAAGCTTCATGTTGAAACCTGAACTGGAGGAGCAAAAGTGGTAAAATTAGTATGGGGGGCATTTTTTTTTTTTTTTTTTTTTACTGCTACTACCTATTTATGGACGCTAGAGAGCACAGTCGAGTCAGGACCTACATCCACCCTCCTTCCATGCCAGGAGTTTACCTGCTCTCATCTGTCACTGGGCGGAGAAACTTTCCACTTTTCCCCATTAAGGAGGAGCCTGCAGACACGCAAAAAGTGGATGCGGTGAGTCATGTTCACTTGTGTGGACTGAGACCTTCATAGTCAGACTGTCAGTGATGCTAATTCCAGGTTGATCCTGCTCAAGGTGGACCAGGACTGCCAGCTGAAGAGCAACATCCACTGGTGTGCCTTCCACTTACCTTCAAAGATCATCGCAGGTAAGACCTCAAAGCAGCCGTGGAATGCTTGGGCAGATTTCTACAAGATTTGGGGGAAATTCCTAAGCAGTCCTCATTTATTACTTGGCTTTCATTTTTACTTGAATCCAAATAAATCCTTGTCACGTTTGTATGTTTAGTTTTGATTAGCGAATCGCTCCATCAGTGAGATAACATTGTTGTATTTGACTGGTGGGCCAGCGCTAGCCAAGCACGTGTAATGCAGATGTAAAGTTTGCCTGCCAAGTGCTTCACACTGTGCAAAGTTTGCTTTATTAGCATGCATGACAGGCACATCCTCAAACAGACTGAATGCATGAAAGCTGCGTGTTGGTGCAAAGATTTCAGCCTAAGGTTACAAACAATTTACTGTGCTTCATCATTTGTTCTGCTCTGCTTTGTAAGAAGGTCGTCTTTATCTTGTCGTGAGTGGACTTATTTCCTAATTAATTTAGTAACACCATCCCACGGGAGAGTGCTTAAAGGATTTTTTTTGGGCGGGGGGGCTATGTGTGAGGTTGTGAGCAAGCACACCTTCCGCCTGTCTGCATAATTGTTTTCATGGTGCCGCCTGACTGTCCCGGGGCCCTCAGGGGAAGTCCTGCCCGCAGACAGGCAGCTCGGCCCGGTTGGGGACAAGCCGGGTCCTGCCGAGCTTCTGAAGTCTGCTGGCTGACTTTGAACTGCAGCTGCTAGAGGTGGAAATCTATCTGTCTCAACACACACACACTTCTTCATACCCCTACAAGACCCCGAAGCCGCCCCTCTTGCCGTCAAGACTTTCATGTTCACAGGTAGAGGAAGCCGCAAGAGGACGGGGATGTAATCTTCAAAAGATGTAAAGATATCTTTTGAGGATTGAAGGTGGAGTGAGAGAGAGCGAGAAAAAAAAAATCTGAATGGAATCCAGTTTAGCCATTTCAGCACCATGTTGCTTTACACTAAATCCATATCAACCCTGTTGAGTGGATCCGTGTGTTTCCCTGTAGTAGCGAGGTGATTTATGTACAAATGTCAGATTTGATTCACATCCAAAACGCATAAGCACAGTGAAATTTATGGAGCTCCAGGGGCCCATTATTCTTTATATTTTAGATAGATATATATTTTTATTATACATATATATATATATATGTTTTTTAAAATTTATTTATATATTTTATTATTTTTTTATATTTATTTATTTATTATTTTTTATATTTATTTATTATATTTTAAAGTCAAACAACAGATTGTGACTGATGACGTGAAATTCCAATGCAAAGCAAACTGGTGTAATAATGAAGACATCACAAAGATGTCACGCCACTTCTAAAAAAGATTCTTAGTAAAAGTAGTGCTTTGGTATTCATGTCCTTGCCGATTGAAAAATACTGCACGGATCTGTAGCAAATTATGAGGCCATGATGCACCCCTGCATTACGTTTGCTCAAATTGGCTAGTTTTCATCTAATTACACTGATAAATAAAATACAGACCCATTCCGCCTGAGAAAAAAACAAAACAAAGTGACATGTTGCAAAGGAGCCACCAGATTATTGGCACAAGGCGAGTTCATGGAGTGAGTTGACCGCAGCTGTGGAGCCTCAAGCGTGGGATGATTTATTGAAGGCAATTGGCGAGAGTGAAGTCACCCGTGAACCATGTTGCTTTACTCATCCGATTCTTATGTAGCCTTGCAACTTAGATGATGGCATGCTTTTTTTTTTTTTTTTTTACTCCTTTTGTCCCAGGAGAGAAAGCAACATTAGGTGAGAAGAAGGAAGGCAAACCATTGCCAGCTGTTGGCATGAAACTTTCCGATGATGATTTCCTATGATTTGAGTTTGGAGGAATTCCCTGACCCCCCAAACGCTTCCATCCATCATTTCATCATGTAGCGCATTTATGCAACCGCAGGGAAGGCTCTCATAGTGCTCGGATCTGTCAAAGAAACTTGTTTACGCTTGACTAGAAGGTCATTCATAACCTATGTCAGGTATTCTTGTCAGCGCCTCTCAATAAATCCACCCACTTACTTCAGACGCAAGATCTGTGAGGAAGTGTGCCTCATGCATTCTTAAATGATCCCATTTTTTTTAGACAGACAAAAAATGCTTTAGCTGCACGGTCCAATATGGAATACAAATACATTCCAGGCTGCAGATGAAGCTTTCCAGTTAGAGCCACGACAAAATAAACAAGTCGGAGGGACAAGATGGAGACATTGTGGCTCAGCCAGTCGAAAAAGAGCCAAACAAGGTATTAGGAAGAGGAGGCGATGAAAGACATCACCAGCAGGCAAACCATCAAAGAGGAAAGACTTTTGACTGTGTGTATGTGTGTGTGGCTTCTTTTTATGTGCGTTTGTTTTTACTCTGCAAGCGAGTGGGAAGCTGCCACTTAGTCTGTAATTAAAGCAATCAAAAGATGAAAAGAGATGAGGAAATGCGTACACACATGCATACATTATACACACAGGGATGAGATGGCGTTATTTACGCAGAGGTAGGTCGAGTAGACAAAAAATGTACTCAAGTAAGAATACGGATACTTGAGAATAATATGGCTCAAGTAAAAGTAACTAGTCCTGCGAAAAGTTATCAACTCATTCACAACCAATGACGGCAATACACGTCAAAGATCGAATTTTCCGAAAATAATTTTCCAGCTTAATTTCATTGCGTTGATGTTCTTCCATATGTGTGTGACAGTTATGTTGCATCGTTATGTTATGTTATGTTATGTTATGTTATGTTATGTTATGTTATGTTATGTTATGTTATGTTATGTTATGTTATTTTATTATGTTATTATGTTATGACCCAGTGCCTTATTTTTTTTTCAATATGAAAAGTGATACATTTTATGACCGTTTTGAAATATGGCCTGTAAGAAAAAATTGCTTCAACAAACCAATCAGAGATCAATCAGCGTTCCGCATTATTTCAATCGACCTCGAACCTTTGAGCCGTCCTAATTGTGCAGCACGTTATTGTCCAAACATAATTTTTCAGTGGCATGTGTGTAAAGCGATATTTTGCAAGTAAACGAGGTCCAGCTGTCGTTTGACATTTGCTTCTTCACGCAAAGTTGGAAATCACTTCACTTGTGTTTATTTCCACGACGTTGAGGATGTCGCTAATGAGCTGTGTTGGGCCTCATTTAGACTTCGCTGGTCTTTCTCTGTAGAGAAACGTTGTTGTGTCAGATGAAAAATGAAAGTACTAGAAATACAATTCTGTCGCCAAAGAAAAAAAAAATGAAGCTTCTCGGTCGGAATATGCTTCCAATTCCTATAATCATACCCGACCATAAAATAAACTCGATTATAATGACAATCATTACCTACAATGACCCAGTTGTTAAAACCCACTTTAGGTCCTAAGGTGAAAGCATTTGGCGTTTTGAGTGACAGCCTTTTATTTACTCTGTTGAGCTGCCTCCCCCACGCTGGAGACAAAATGCCAGCAGCTCATGGGCGGCTAATGAAAATTTAGTAACATGGATTTTATTCAACTGAATCACCGTTCATCATCAGTGTTGACTATATGTAGACTCTACATTGTAGAGCAAAGAAGTCAATTCAAGTAAACGGAATCAGTTGTCTCTCTTCTCAGCCCACTAAACGTAAAGTCGATTTATATCGTTGATTTATTCTCTGCTGTAAAAAATTGCGCACAAGATTGACTGACGTTAATTCGAGCACATGTTGCGCAGATGTTAAGGCACAGTGATGAAGAAAGTTGGAACTGTGATGAGAAAAAAAAAAATCTGGAAATGATTGACAATGGATGGAGAAACTCATCAAATTATAATGTTAAGTCACAATACCCTTTTATTTTTATGTCAAGGCTCCAAAGGCGGAAGACTTGATTTACAGCATGTGCTTGTTATTTCACAGTGAAAAAAAAAACATAAAATATAATTAAATTTGATGGGGTTGAGTCATGGTTTTTAGAAATTAAGTTAATTGTCTGTTTTCTGGCAACACAACTCTGTGGCAGATATGGAGAACTGATTTATGCTCAAAGCAGCAGTTTGAAGGACAAAAGTGGCTGGCAGGTTCCTGATTTTGCCAATCTGGTAATCATTGACGAGTCATCATCAGTCATCATCGCAACCAAACTTGCTATTATCGTTTCAAGAAAAAATCTCATGTAAGGCTACTTCATGGATGCATGACATGAAAAAAGCAAAAAAATGACAAGGGAAAACAATTTCAATAGGAGACAGGAGGTCCAAATTTATTTTCCATGTGCTGTAAATTGAGTTGTCATAGGAAATGTGGAGATCAAAACCAAACTTTGTTCTAGTTTTAGAGAGGTCCATGTGTCATGCATAACCTGCACGCTGAGAGTGAAAAAAGCCTAAGGATCTTAAACCCCGAGTCATGCTTTTGTTTTGAAAAAGAAGACTTTCACCAAATTCAGTTACTTAACTCATCAGGACTAGAAGTTTCTTCTCCCAAAATAGTCACAAAAACAAAAACAAACCTTTCCGGGTATTAATAAACACCGGCAAGTTAAGGGAGTTTATTTTGTTTAGTAATCATGATGTGGCTGTTATCTGTTTGAGAGACAAAATCCAGATGAGTGACTAATCAATATGTGCCTTATTAAATAGCTACAAAAAAATTCAATCAAATTTCATACTTTATCCAGCACTTTAAATCGACACATTTAACTTCACCTTTCACACCACCTAAATTTGACTGAGGCCACAAAATTCTGCCAAGACTACCTGGTAATGACACACCAAAAAAAAAAAAAAAAAAAACAGAGGAGATACTTAGGGAAGATTATGCGATCGTTAGAAGATGAATAACCTCGGGGCCTGACTTTCATCCCAGACCTGCCTCGACACACAAAGATAAGATTTGGGGGGGGGGGGGGTTGAAAGAAGTAGTAAGGCTTGTCAAAAGACGCAGAGTCTTCAAACGCATTGCTCTTACTGTATGTGTGTGTTAGATTAAGTCAATGATTTGCCTTGAGGGTCTTCATATACATTTGGCAGTTCTTCATTTCCTGCTATCCAGCCTTTTATCTCATCAGCAACACACACATGCAGACATACCGGTTGTGGCCTGACCACAACGACTGTCCTCAAAGACCAATTTATGGGTTATATATTGTATGCATGTGTGTGTGTATATACGTATGTGTGTGGGTAGGCAGTGATTACGCAAGATCAAGCCCAGCGGCTAAGGGGAATTAGCCATCATTGAGGTTAAGAATGTTTTCTTCACCAAGAGTGAAATCTATCTAGCCTTGAGGCTAATGGAAGGCAAAGTCTTAGTTTTGTGTTCATGTGTCACGAGTTGAAAAGTTGGCTGTTGCGGTCTTGTTGTCCAAGTGCGGTGAATGGCTAAATTAGAAGCATTATCATAACGCGCTGAGCGCTATTAAAGAAGAAACAGCGCTTAGATAATGCAGTGCATTTAGTCTTGCTGTCATGAAGGCGCCACTTTGCTAGCTACTGCACATATGCGCAACATGTGGCTTGTCAGACAGACGCCACTATTCAAACTTTGTTTGTTTTAACCTTGATAAGACGGCATTTTGAATGTGTACTGATGCGATGCCCGAAGGAATAGAATGTTTTAAACAGAGAAGATGTAAGCTCTAAAGGCATTAGCGTGTTTTTTTTGGCTTTGTGTTACTAATTCCAATTTAAAGGGGAAGTTGTTGTTAGCTAGATAGGAAATGCGTGTTTGGGAAAATGATGATAAATACACAGCAAGGTTTGAAAAATGTGAAAAGTCAAACAGAATGTGATTTATTTACAACTCTTGAGAAAAACTCTTTTTGATCAACACGACTTCGTATAGTTGCCTTTTATGTTTTGAAGCACGTTTACGTTTCCCTCACGGTAGCATGAATCACGTTTTGACCTGTCGGGTCAAAAGTGTATGACAAAGCAACCCCACTATAAATATTATTTTCAGCCTAGTTATTAATTGTGTATGGCCATCACGTTAAACGACGAACAAACAAAAAAGGTTTGGAGCAAAGGTTAGCCAACGGTGACGCGTGCTAGCAAATATGAGCCGAAGCAGCGCCATGGGCTGTTTTGCTACTATCATTACATGTTTATTGGCAATGATGTGATAGTTGCGCTTCACTCAAATCATCTGGGCCACACACTACGTCCCCCCACCGCATAAACTCACCCAAAGCGAGAAAGATGTTGCAATGTTTGCATTTATATATTTACGATTGTTTTTTTTTTTCAAAATGTCTTCCAGGAATTGAGCGCAAACATGCTGCAGAAGAGAGGAAGGACAAAATCCATCTTGGTGTCCTCAATTTTAGTACGTGTTATGCATTTATTTGACTTTTTTGTCACTTTATTCAACAACAGTGCTTATATAAAGTATTTTATTGGTCTAGAATTTGTGTGCTATCCCAAAACTCTCAGTGTGCGAGGAGTTATAAAACTCCTCAAAGAAACTCATTCGCATTTATTCACATCTGCTCTCTGGGAACAAAACCACAATTATGTTTTACAACATATCACAGTTTGCTAATACTTCTGTGTAACCAGATGAAATTATTCTGCACACAAAGGATGGGCATAAAACGGGTTGGATGAGTACCAGAGTCTGTGTGACGCCAAGTTACATCCTACTAATCATTAGCATATGCTACACATTTTTGTAAGAGGATAAAATCTGTTTGAAGGTCACCATATATTGTTGTATTTTCTATTTTCACAAGTTTGGGGACTTGAATATTGTAATTTCTGCCATATCATGTGTATTGGTATGACCGGCACCCAAATGTCCCTAATTTCTAGTCTCGTTTGTGTGTCTGTAGGTGTGTTGTATGCTTGCGAGTGCGGAGTATTCCAGCTGTGGCGAGTACGAGTTCTTAAACCAGACCAGCAACAGCTGCCAGGCATGCCCTCAGTGCCAGCCAGGACAGGAGCCGCACATGGTGAGATATTTGGAAATATATGACTAGTGCGTAAACATCATCCCACTCCAAAATGGAGTCGTCCAAAAATAATTTGATACGTACATTTTTTCCATCTCGACTCATGTGATATGATGTCTTGGAAGAAATGTGAGACCACCCACCATGTTGGCACGCATTTGCGCTATCCTACTCAGTGAAAAGCGGCTTAATTCAAATTAACAGTTCTTGTAAGCGCTTTTAGTGACATTGATGGGAAAGGTATGTGTCAAGGTCTGTCTGTCAGTCCACAAAGGCCAAAGAAAACAAAAGCAAAAAAAAAAAAAAAATAGCTTGCCAAGTCGGCTCTCACAAAATAGTTCGACTCTTGGGAGACAACAACATCCTTCCTTTTGAAGCTGAATTAATTACTATTATTAACTTCCTTCCTCGTTTAGTGCCTTAATCCATTAAGCACACTGTTCTCACTGTACTCATTTCTCCTTTCCCCAATGAGCAGGTCGGCTCGATCCCGATTCTCACCGAGACTAATGCAGTCAGTTTTCAGCCGAAGACAGCCAGATTAGAAAGAACCGAGGATCAATCAGTCAAGCGTCGCCGTTGCACTTTCGCCCGCCTGTCTGATCCCCACGGAGCCTCTAATTCATGCTCTCAAGTGTGTGTTCAGTCACGGTGTTACCGCAGGGTGCATCCTCACGCTGACTTCAGAGTGTCTGCACATGCACGCACACACATCACAGGAAGATGAAGACGTTCAAGTCCCTCGCTTTTAATTTTTTTCATCCAGACTTTGACAAATGCAGCAGGTTATATTGTTCGTGTTGCTCAAGAGATACAACATTAGGTATAACTGCAGTAGAGTCAATACAAGAGCAATAGCAGAAGACTAAACCAAAACCAAAAAGTTATTATTGTTAGTAATCATGCACGTGTTTTAGAGTATATCACCTTAAAAAAAACAAAGCATTCAGTAAGTCAAAGTGACACGATTGTGCCGTGGGCCCGGCACTGTTTTATGTATGAAGCACAAAGGTCAACGAGGAGGGGAGCCTCATGAGTTTCCTCCAAGAGTTGATCCCCTTTAGCCTCAGGCTAGTGACATGATCAAGTACGAGACATGACAGATCCGAGCAAACTGTACAGCGGTACTTTGAGTTCAAAATGTTCCAATTTATAAGATGGCACCAAAGAAGTATTTTTTTTAAATATTTGTACACTTTATTTTATATTTTCATATAATAACAGAGGATTTCCCCCCAAAATTGAGCAAATAGTGACAATTTAGAATTTATATAATTATATTATATTATATTATATTATATTATATTATATTATATTATATTTTGTAGACGTGCGGCTACGGCGTGAAGGATGAAGACTTCTCCTGTGTACCGTGTCCACATGGGAAGTACTCCAAAGGCAAATATGAGATCTGCAGACGACATAAAGACTGCGACGCCCTCTACAAAGCCACAGTGCGCACGGTGGGAACGTCAGACAGCGATGCGGAGTGCGGGCCCTGTTTGCCAGGGTAAAACAACACAGTGATACACAAACACAAAAGAGAATGTGATGCAACTTTTTTGAAAATAAAATGAATATGAGAGCATCATGGAAAGGCAAAAAACTATTTTAGATATGTTTATTGAAAAAACGGAGTTATATGCATTGTTTCTCTCTCTAATGTGATCCAGGATTGTGCTCTTATACTGCATTCCATTGTTCAAATATTTACCATAAATTCTGAGGTCTCGAGCTTCATTCCTTATAAGCAGTAATTTTAAACTTATCATTTTTACATTCAGTACAATCCCATTTAAACATATAACTAATGCTTTCGGTCATTCACAAACTCCTTGTTGTCTCCTTATCTTCATTTTCAACTCAAACTTGTAGCGAGCCAAGTTTAGTGCCTGCGGGCTAAATTTCATCATCTGACAGGTCTTTTTTTTTTTTTTTTTTTTTTTATATACTGTACTTTGTCTCCCAAAAAATATTCCAAACCACTCCTTTACCTTCTTCTTAAGAGATCGTCTTTCAAAGCTGATTTTACATCTCCTGACAGTGTCTTTTGTATTTCATGCAGGTATTATATGCTGGAGACCAGACCCAGAAATCTCTATGGGATGGTTTGTCACTCCTGCCAGAACGCGCCACCTAACACCAAAGAATGTAAGAACCAAAATTTACCTTTAACCATCATGTTTTTGAATTTTTACTTTTCATAGTTCATGTAAACCCAATTTGTAAAATGACTGTGCATACATAAGTCAGAATATTAGAAACACCGTCGGAAAAACATGAAAGAATTGATTATTCCTCCCACCCCTAAAACACGCACATACTTGTCTTGTATCTGCAAATTAGCGTCGTGTACGCGTTTGCGCAATTAAAACGTCAGGGAGTTTAAGAAAGACGATTAGCATGTTGGCACTTGCATTATACATTTTTGTGCCGTGTTAATTTTAGATCATTATGATACATTAAAAATCATCGGGAAAAAGTTTATGGAATAACACATTTAGTGCCGTTTGTGTATTTGTGTCACAGGTATGCAGAACAATGTGCCAGTGCAAAAACCTCAATCGGATCCTGGCAGCACCACCGTGTTCCCTCATCTTCAAAAAGGTACACACAAACACACATACACACAAATACACGAATACACACAGAAAAGCATGAATGTATTTTGTCTTTATCGTCTCAGATCCAACAGGACAAGGTCACCTAGCGACGGCTCTCATTATCGCCATGTCAACCATCTTCGTCATGGCCATCGCTATTGTTCTTATCATCATGTTTTACATTCTGAAGGCCAAGCCAAACAGCCAAGGTGAGCATGTGCAAAAAAAAACACACACACAAATAAGCATGTAGGTTGTGACCCGTTTCACATTTATCTGTTTGCAGCATGCTGTCATGGCCAAGTGAAATCAGTTGACACACCGACCAATAAACAAGAGGACAAGAAAGACATCCCTGGTAGGAATTGAAAATATAAGCGAACAACAGTGTTCAAAGTTTCTGTAAACTTTATTCACATGTGAAACCATTGTTTGAAAAGAATAGCTTGCAAAATACACAACAATCGCTGTTCCAATTGAATCAAAGTGAAAATCATACGTTTGCGTAATGACAGTGCAAGCAGCATCCTGATTGCTGCAAGACAGACTATAATCACTATAATATACTATACACTATAACTAAAATAAGAATTCCCACCTTTGCTTCCGTGACGGTAAATGTGATTCGCACACAGGCCTGCAAAAAAAGCTTTTGCAATCAAACACAGCTAATGATGGGTTATTCTAAATGTATTATCATTATTATTATTATTATTATTATTATTATTATTATTATTATTATTATTATTATTATTATTATTTTGATCATGATTATTATTATTATTGTGATGATGATTATTGTTATTATCATTTGTGTCTGTTAAAATTTAAATATAGTTTATTTTTATGACTCCAACTGTTTAAACGGATTGTGTTCCACACCGGAGGGGAACTTTTATACATACATATCTTATAATACACATTTCAACATCAAATTTTAAGTCAGTTCAACATGTGCGCTTAAAGAACGTTGGCTTTCATGGTAAAACATTCCGTTTGTTAGCGGTGCAAGTCTGAGTGTGTGTGTATGCGGGTGTGTGTGGGCTACAGCGTGATGAATACATCCTGGTGGAATGTGGAACCTGCCCAGATAAAGTCATGCATCCCTTAAGGCACCATTTCTGCTGACAATGATGCTCTGTTCTCCTTCATGTGCCGGTTAAACGTTCCTCAATAGACTGTGGTCGAACAGGGCTGATTAAAAATAGACTTATTAATATAATGACTTAAAAGCACGGTAATTTATAGACTTAATAATATAATAGCTAAAATTAAGGCAATTTAGTTGGCTATGATTCACAACAAAACATGTCGGTGCTTAAAGACGGGGTAATATCGTGTCGACACGGGCGAGACGCCGTAGCTGCAAGCTGTAGCTCTTACGTATATGGACTGAGATAATAAAGCTGTGAGATGAAAGTCATGGGTGCTTACACACACACACACACTTTTTACCGCATGTACGGTAATAGTTAGAATCTTCAGCATTCCGATAACACCAAGCCTCACGCCCATGCTGCTAGCTTTTATTAGCCACGTTAAAAAGGCCACCCCAGCAACTAATATGAAACCACAAAGCCTCCAATTGCAACGCTTGCAGCCAGGATTGGGATTCACATAAGAGTCACAGTAATTACGGTGGTTTTTATAGACCACCACTCTAAAGTGGTGTATGGTCTGTGAAAATAAATTATCAGAGAGACTGCTGATTTCTTTAGTGTTCAACGAGCTCAAGTGTGCATTATTTAAGAAAAATGTCTTCTTCTCTTTCAGACAAGGTGGTGATCTATTCTGAAAAAGATGAGTTTGGCAAACTTCAGGCCTCACCTCAAATGGCAGTGAAAAGGTAGGAGACGTGTTTGGAATGAAATACTAATTCATTTTCATTTTGTGACATTATAGCCAATTTTAAGGTCAAGGAAAAATACAACGTAGTTGATTGACACATATATAAGCATTAATTTAGAAATAATCAATTGACTCAAAATGGCCTCCTGGGTGCATGTGTGTCACAATCCAACAAAAAAAACGTAATTTGATTCGACATGTGTTTCTAATTTAGCCACTACAGAACAAGTCTGTTCGGTAGTAATATTGTTGATGTTGGCAGAGGTACGCGACACCTCGTAAACACCCAGAGGTGAACAGTAGGGGGCGGGGTAGTTAGGGTGTTTTCTGAAATTGGCATTTTTTTTTTTTTTAAGTTGCCCAGGTTGCATCTCGTTGCACACGTGAATAACATGTAACTTCCCGCACGGCAGTGAAAACGACGCCTCGTCCGAGAACGAGCAGCTGTTGAGCCGCAGCATGGACAGTGACGAGGAGGCCACGTTGGAGAAGCAGGGCTTGGCAAACGCAAACAACCTGACGCCTCTCAACAATGCGGGGAACAAGCCGGACCTCTGCCTGCTCACTCTGGGCGCGCTGGACGCCGACCCAGTCCGCAACGGGACCGCCAACGTCGCCGCTAGCAGTCCCGCTCCCGACTGCACGAACCACATCAGCAATGTGACCGCAATCAGCAACAACAATAAAAACCCAGGGGTAGGAATGTGGATCTTTGAAATATGGACTATACATATATGATTATAAACAGATCTTTGGATCATCTGGATCACATCGTGTATTTTTTTTCTACAACGCAGATGTTGCAGAGTCGCAGGAAAAAGATCTTGGATCTATACGCTAAAGTGTGCAATGTGACAGACGGTACGTTACGCTCAGACAGATAAACATGTCTTTATGTTTAATTAAGAATTATAATAGTTTGGATATTTTTGTCCCTTCAGGCTTGAGCCCCACAGAACTTCCCTTCGATTGCCTGGAGAAAGCCAGCCGCATGCTAAGCTCCTCCTACAGCAGCGAAGCCGCCGTGGTTAAAACATGGCGGCACCTAGCCGAGAGCTTCGGCCTGAAGCGCGACGAGATCGGCGGCATGAGCGACGGCTTGCAACTTTTCGAGCGGGTGAGCACGGCGGGATACAGCATCCCCGACCTGCTCACCCGCCTGGTGCAGATCGAGAGGCTGGATGCCGTCGAGTCGTTGTGCTCGGACGTTCTGGGAGGCAACGAAGTGGCGGCCGCCGGAGGCCGACGGGGCATTAACAGTTTTCACAGCCAGTTGGCGTGCCCGTCACCGTGTCAGGCGTCTTCTCACCGCTGCGCCAGCGTCTAAGACAAACGGATGCATCCAGAAATTAGACTGTACCCTCCCTCGTCACATGAAGAACATTGGTCGACCAAGAAGCTACATATCCAAAATAGTCGAATATGAATCTATCAATCGATTAGCAGTAGAGGAAGTCTTCCGTATATTTGCACAGCTCCACAATCAGTCCTTTCTCCAACGACTTCCTCTTCGGCAACCGTGCCAGAACCAACCTCCACCTCCCTCGTAACTTTTGCTTCCCTTTTTACCTCAATTATTGGGTGTGTAACTCCGCAGGGCCCCTAATAGTCCAAGGTGTTGCGGTTTATACAGCGGGTGCAAAGTGCCTGTAAGTTCCACCGCCCAATTAAGCTTTTAAAGACCAGTAAAAGTCCAGTGGAAAAGTTGAAAAAAAATAGAGCCACAGCAGAAGTATGACTAACTGCCCCCCTGGAGTCGATAAGTTATTTTGACCGCTGGTTTACACAGAAAGTTGAACGGTGTAAGAAAACAGTTACACAATGGCCTTGTTGTTGTTTTAATTCGGTTTCGGAGCTCAATCCTGACACAGAATGCCCGTCCACCTATTGTTGAGTAAATCAGCAGCACAAGTTTCAGACTAGCAATAATTCCGTCGAGCAAAATAAATCGACGCACGTGTACAAACGAGCATGTATTCTTTAGCCACAGCAGTAAATACAAACCTCAAAGTTTTAAATAGAGTGCCTTGTTAGAGCTTGATGAAATCCAGTTTAATTCAAAACAGGGCTGAACATTTTTATTGTGCTGTTTGCTAAGCTGGATGTCGGACTGGACAAAAGTGAAAGTTTTGAGACAGGGCAAAAGCTTACTTCATTTTATATCGGTCCTGAAGAGACGCAGAAGATTGATGGGATACCTCAGTAGCAGCAGCCGTGTAGCAACGTACGGAAAGACACTCCATTTTGTCACACAACCAAAGTCTGACTGTATATATAACTTATTATTGTACATAATATTTACTTGAATAAAGATGTATGACAAAAAAATGGTTTGATCCTTGACCAGTTAGACACTCCATTCAACATTTATTTTTTATTTGCATTGTCTCGCAAAGCAAGGGGACTAATGTTTTAGATATAGAATATTATTCTACACACATGTATACATTTTCAAGAAAACAAGAGAAAAAAAAACTGTTTATGGTGTTGAGCAATATCATATTGTGTTTTAATTAGGACAATAAAATAAAACCAACATGGATTTATTAAGACGGAGTGTTGACACACAAATGGAATTAAGCAATAATGTAGTCCAGAAATATTAATCAAAATGAATTGTCTTTTTGGAGATCTCATTAGATTATTCAGGTCACTAATAAAATTTCTGTTGAGTTTAAAACTACCCGGAGTTTGTGTTTTGTCTGGGTTTATTTCTTAGGTTTTGTTTTCTGGTTTTCTCTTGCTCTTTAGGGATTGTTGTTTCCACCTGTGCTCGACAGCCTGTTCTCCCTTCAAGCCTTTGCATCCCGTCCAGGTGTTTTGTGTTGTCTCGTCGGGTTGCTTGTATTTAGTTAAGTTATTAAGTTTCTCTCAGTCTGTGCCAGACTGTTCTCATAGCCATGTTGTTTTTTTCTTCTGTTTTTTTTTTTTAATTTTATTTTATTTTTTAAATACTGGTGTTTTGATGTTGTTTTGGTCTTTTGGAACTTTGATTAGATTTAGAGTTTTCCCTGCATTAGTACACCAGCTGCTTTTTGTCAATAGATTTTTTTTTTCAGTGCAACTTGCATCCCTACCTTGCTAATCTTGCCACAACCATGACAGAAAACTCCAGTCTGCACCATGTTCATCATAACCTGTGCCCCTATAATAATCTGTTAAGTCAGCACATATTGGTTTATTAACTTTGGAACGATGAAGACAAAATCACTTGGCACACTTTCTAGTTGATTCCCTCGACTTCTCCTTAGAGTTGAATAAATGTGACACATTAACCAGCATATTCAGCAGAGGCACCTTTTGCCTGCAGCCTGTCTGCACAACAGCATGTGAGTACATTTTGAAATAAGTGCAAATTTCGAAAATTGCTTGTCTATATTAAATATGCTTTTTTTTTTTAAATCAGCATGTTTTTTCAATTAATTTAATTGCTTTGCCTGAGGTTGTTGTGATGAGTCAGCGTGCAGAGCAACTGAACTTTCATTACCTCAACTTAGAGTAGGCCAAGAGTCACAAACTCTGCGAGGGTATCGGGAGCGTTCCCGTTAAATCGGAATGAAGAGATAGTATACTGGAGGCTTTTAAGTTGCCAGCCAAATGATATCAGACTTTCTCGGTTTTGAGGAGGCAAAAGAGGTTAGGATGCTACCCCCCCCCCTCCCTGCAACCGCCATTCGCTCACTGCCCCATTTAGTGTTTGCTACATTAAGAGAATATCCATGACTTCAGCAGCATGCACAACTCCATCTGGTGGAAATAATCTACATTTTGTGGTCTGCAATGTCAAGCTGCTGATTGTCTTGACTTTATGGCTCAGTCCAAGTGGAACCGCTAATGCCCCCCCACCCTAACAACCAAATAATTTAATGATCTTAACCAGCCAGACCGGTGGAGGGGGAGCTTTAAACAGAATATTTGGATGAGAAAAAAAAACCTCAAACATAAATCACTATTAGTACATAAAGTCGTGTGGGTGACGCTTAGCAGGGTAGTTTGGCAGTTATGTTAGGAAACACGCACCAGACACTGGCAAGCACTCGTGAAAGTCGATAATTTGGCCGGTGACAGTTTCCAGAGAAGCAACACTTACAGCCCATTGAAGCCCATAAAGAGAGAAAGCTGTTTTATTTTATTATTTTATATTCAATTTATTTATTTATTTTTATATTTTATTTTATTGAGGAGGAGGAGGAGCTTCTAGTGATATTTAGAGAATGGTATTGGGACAATGACCTCTTTAGCATGGCCTGCTCCTTCCTGGAAGTTCTCCAAGTGGTTTTATGGGAGACCTTATAGGAGAAGTATCATACGAGCCTAATGGTGGCCTCTGAAGCTTTACCTAACTGCAGCAGCATGGCAGATGATACATAAAAGAACACATCCATGATAGTATGGTCATTTCTCAAAAGTCATGCTAGTGCCTGCTGTCAGTTACGGTTGTTATACAACTCTTCAAAATAGGAACAATATGCCTAGTGTGATATGCATCAAATATAAGTGCAGAAAAAAACTAATCCAGTCTGACACGTAACCAGTAGGCTTCTCCTTGGAAAGATGAATGGAACCAATAAATCAGAACGGAAAGATACAGCTCCGATTCAAAACGGATGGGAAGGAAAAGCACTCGAGAACTGCCATTTGTCAATCTCTGCACCCTCTTGGGTATCTCTTGCTACTCCCCCTCCCCCCCTTTTTTTTTTTCTTCATTGATGTTGTCATTCTGGTCAGATTTTAGACTTTAAAACGCATATGACGGAGCAATACTGGATCATCTTGATTCTGACTGAAGGATTTCAGAAGGTTCTCATTACAACACAAGATGGAAGTTGACAGGTTTTCAGCAGCAGACATTAAAGTTTTAAGTCAGTGAGTGCAGCGATAAAGGGAACATTCCTATTTTGAAGTTTAAAAATTGGAAATGCCTGAAATATGGCTTTGAAGTGTGTTCCTGTACAAACAAAATGAAAAATACTCAGCACGGCTCAGTTATACCGAAATTACAGAATTGTAAAAAGACAAAACTCTTTGATTGGCTTTTCAGCCTTGTCAGTGAACCGTTGAAAGGCTGGATGCTATCAGTCGGATGACAAACGCTGTCTTGAAAAGCCGCTCAATTACATAAGCTATACAAAAGCACGCTTTTAGCGCCATCTTCTGGTGGTTAGATGGATCGAGTTGAGTTGTGATGTAATTGTAGCAAGCTGCCAGAAGGTGTCAGTGTTTCCTTGATATTCTCTCTAGGGACCACAATACCTTTTCTTTCTTTCTTTCTTTCTTTCTTTCTTTCTTTTTCTTTTTTTTCCTCTTTTTTCTCTTTCTTTTCTCTTTCTTCCTTTCTTTCTTGCGCATGATAATTGCGTTCATGCAATTCTGTTTAGACAGTAGGACTCACTCAAATTTAAATGTATAAATTCAGATGATGATCAAGTTGAGGTCAAGTGTTGGCATATATTTTTAGGGAAATCCGTGCGTATGTATGCATGTGATCAAGTGTGAGCAAGCAGTTTAGTGGCAGGAGGCCAGTTATCATCTTGCTCCTCCTCTTTACAGACACGAAAGACAAATGCATACAATGTGGCCCAGGGGACATAGCACACAAAAGCAATCAAGTCCCATCATTGAATTAACAGCAAACTGTTATGTTGTAATATGCAAGCAATTATCCTCTCTCTCATGATAACAAAAAACATGCACATACAACCACATGCAATTACAGTGGCAATAGTAAAGCAGTGCTGAGAAAATGATTGCTTTTCAAATGGTATGACTCTCTGCAGCCACAGAGCAGCAGTATGTATGCTAATTCATCTTTAAGGGCTTCAAAGGGACCCTGGAGCAATTACGCTGCCTCCGAAGACTACAGAAGATACAGAAATTTTTACACGCTGCAGTGATAAACTCGGGAAGTAAACAGTAAAATAAAATAAAAAATAAAGAAATGAGAAAATAGATAAATAAAAACAAAAACAAATAAAGCTTTAAAAATATATATATAGAAACCAAAATGAAAATCTACTGTGAGCACCAATGCAAAAGTGTCATACTAGTGGAAGCACAACAGTGATGATAAATATCAGTGCCAAAATACCACCGAACATTAAAAGAAACCGATGTAAATTTATTCAACAGTGCAACATTGTAGTTTATTCTTAAATAGAACAATTTGAGATAAACGCTTGATTGTACGATGACCATTGTAGTGTTTTGCTCATCATGCAATGAACATGATTAATTTCTCGATTCTCCCCTATAATAACTCCAGTAAAACACTTTGTGGGGTTAATTTTACTAGATTAATTTGTAGAGATTTAATTGGATACATTAATATTTTAGTGTTTACTCTTAACACACTGCAGGGCTTTTGGGATTTGAGAAATTTATTGAGAGGGGGAGTAAAAGAAATCCTCCCATGCTTCCACACAAGTTTTTTTTTTTTTTGATAGTTCTTAAATAACCAAATATAAGGTCAGACAAAATGTGACTTGATCAAGATCGTCATGCTAAACAAGTCATGCTATCAGCATAGCCATTTACAGAGCTCATGCTAGCTTAGTGTTGCTAGCGCCGCCATTTTGGTAAAACTGAACAGCTTTGTGACAAATACAACCTGCCGTTATGGATAGCCATGTTTGAGAATCTCTCTCATGCACATCAGTGAGGGAAAGACTCAAGTGAGGGAGAAGCATTAGTGAAGTTAGGCTAAGTTCAAACCTTGCTAGCAGTTATGAAACTACAATAACAATGGAGAGGTCGTATTTGATTGATGGGCTACTTCCTGCTTCTGATGATGTCATAGTCTGTCACTTATTAGCAGCGCTGTCCTTGTGACAGACTTACAATGTTCACAAGACAATAAAGGACAAGGATCATGTGATTCCAGAGACAGACATGATGAAGGACTGAGGAGATGGCAGTTCTAGTCGAGACTACCATATCAGAAGGGGGACCTTCCTCTTCGACCCTGGCAGTGCTGTAATTCCTGCAGGATTGTGTCATGTGGGACGTTTCTGGGTCGTCTCCGGGCCCGGCGGCCCTTTTTTGGGAATGTCATGTTTTAACAACTCCAATGCCTTTCTTATTCCCGCTTCTGAGGGACTGTCTGGAAGTCATGGAATGTGTGTAAGGCAGCAGGCCAGATGCTTGTATTAGGAAGTAAACCGTCTGTCCAGTCTGTTTGGGCCTTTAATGCAACACACATACACAACTTCTGATAAAATTCTCAATGGACAAAAGGTAATACTTTTAGGTCCAATGGCTTTTGAAGTAGTATTTATGGATTAGGTAAAATAAGATGGCGGAGGAAAGGGCATTCAGGTATATGCCAGGTAGAAAGACGGATGCATTTATAACGTTTTTCTATTCGTGTCCTGAGATTTCATATGAGATAAGTGAACAATGTACGAGATAAACAAAATGACAGAAGGCGCAGTAATGGAAAGTATGAACTGGAGAACATCCCGTCGAAGGACATTAAAATGAGTCAGTAAGTTTTCTCCAATCGTTCCGAAATTAAATTTCCTTGGTTTGATTTCTTCTATTGTGTTTGGATCAACCACAGCTGCTCACTGGCCTCAGGGGTCATTGCGTCCTTGACAATAAGTCTGCTATTGGGATTCGTTGTAAAGCTAAGATTGGCATGGTCATTGATGTCTTAAGATGATTCAGCAAGTTGTATTCCAGCCAATATTTGAGACTATTATGTCTCCATTTTTTTCAAAATTAACGGCTAGCATGGTTCGGCTGGGACTCGATTTTAAGTAGCATTCTCCTTGGCAACAGTGGCAATGTAAAAACGTGCAATTATTTCTTAGTACTTATTTGCTCACCATGAGGTTTGAATTGCGGTCAAAAGGAAAGTTCTAAAACATTTGCTTCTATAAACTTGGATTCCAAAGAGCTAAATGTTGGCATGGAAGTTCGGTTACACACTCACACACAAGCATTCATTTCCTGGTTCTGGAAATTTAGCAAGCTCGAGCAAACACCTTATCCCAGCAAGTTGACCACAAGGTCACATCGTGCAATGTTTGGACGAATATCAATAAAGCCAAGAGTTAGAACCCAGACCTTGTCGGGCTAAATTAGCATGTTAAAAACAGTCGAAGGTCTCTTCCCACTAAAAAAAAAAAAAAAAAAACAGTGGCATTTTACCAAGTTCAGTCAGAAACATTCCAGGCAACTCAACAACAGAATGGTTAAAAAAGTACTGCAAACTTCACTGAAGACCAACGTGCCTTCCACAGCAGAGAGACAGTTGACATTTTATGCTAAAATCAATTGTGAATTTGGCCATTTTGATTTTCAAATCAGAATCGCTGTGGTAGAAATGAGTTTAATTCGTTCCGTGACTTGTAACGCAGAACACCCAAATCAGCTTTCACCATTGAATTGATTAGAAATATTATTGATCTAATATAGTTCATACAGTCTGTCTACATGTGCTGCTGCAGTTTGTGTGAAGGTCTTTCCAAGCAGTGCAAATACAGTATAAAACTTTTTGGGAATAAAATCCTGGCTGTTTTAATACATTATCAAGCCACGCAGACTACTAAAGAGAATGTCATTCATTTTGAAATGGCAAATTTGACATAGTGGACTCCAATAAAAACAAGATAGCAAAATGAAATCATTGATTGAAATCATTTTGTAGTGCAGCAGCAACCTTTCGGGCCGAATCACAGTATGTCATTTAACAAAGGGTCACTTCTCCTCCTGAGCTCATTTGCATCTTCCTTAGTCTGAGCTTCACTTCCACATGCAGTCACACACACGCACACACAAACACATTGGGGTTGTGCGTAGGCAGATGGAATAGAGAGGAATCCCTGATAAACCAGCAGCCTGGCGGAGGGCATAGAGAGAGGAATGACAGCTATGCCGGGCATTCACAACACTGTGTGGTATTACCAAACAAAGCCTTCTCTTCAACCACTTGTCAAAGACACTATTGTAGTGCGAGGGGTGAGCTTCTGTATCGCACACACACATTCCTCATCGCACTCTCCTCAACACATCTGTGCTTCTGTACTTCTACTAAACTGTAACTTTGAGAATCGGTTTAATCGAGGTGATACGTCTGTAATGTATTGCACTGAATGAAAATTCATGAAAAATGTTATTCAAGGTGACAAGGCCCCAAAGAAATAATCATACAAACACACAAAAATATGAAAGTCTTCCCATGTGAGTAAAAAGAAATAAGCTTCCTGTTTTCCACCTTCTGTTTAATGGACAGTTGTCCCAATACTTTTGTCCATGTAGTCCTGTTATACTGTTAATTGTGAGACTTCCTGCCCTGTTGAGAATCACCTGCAAAGGAGTGGGAGCAAAAAAAAAAAAGGAAGTTCCCTGCTTGCTGGATAACCTGACAGCACACACACACATAGACACACACACACACACTCACAGGGGGGTTGACAGCGCTAATGTCGCAAGCAAGAGAAGGAAGCTGTCCGTTCGTGGGCCAAGTATGTTGGCTTCTTCCTGTCCCTCTGACGTGCTCCTGACTGCTCCTGCCACCTCCACCTCCTCTACAAAAGACTCATGGGAAGGAAGACGTGACAGGAGGGTGGGACTCACATATGTCTCGTGTCAGACTTTGCCCCAATGGTTCTGCTAGCACCTGTCAATCACTGTCAAGTAGGGAAAACCAATTCTAGGTATAAATTAAATTGAAATTTTTCTGACCAATATTGCGATTTTTATTTGATTTTTGAGAGTTGCCCTGGATATGCAACAAGCTTTTGTGTTTTATTCAAATGGTGAATGGACATTCTCATTTGGGGCTGGCTCTCTACTGTCACCACATGTGAGCTCATCACCACATAGGAAGTTCCCAACTTGGTTACAGTGACAGAACCCACTGAGCCGCTCGGCCCGGACAAGACGTCCTGCCGATGAAGGGGCTCTCTGCTTACACTAACCGAGAAAGACTCTGACCGTGGGGGCTTGATGCAATAACAATGGAGGGACAGTAGAAAGCAGGCGGGGGGGCAAGGAATTACCTGCCAATTAGGTAAAGTTGATGGATGTCATCCTGTCAGAACCCGGGGAGGTTGGCAGATCAGCTGCTTAAGCTTCATGTTATCCCTCAGATTACATTCTCCGCCGCATGCACACACACACTAAGATGTTCTAAATCCCAACGTGAAGTCGTTGAATGGAAGAAGAAAAATCCCCCCCTCCCTCCCTCCCTCCACGACGAATGAATCCACGACGGCAGAGGATTTTTCTCAGGCTTTCCGATTAGCCAAGATTGACAGCCAATTGTTTTTATGTGGATTGAGGTTTGTTTTTCTTTTTTGGCCCTGTAGTGTGGGAAAACATACGCTTTTAATACAACCTTGCCTTATAGCTGTTATCAATTAGAACTTTGTGTTTTTATAGTCGTCGAAAACCGCAGTGGCATTTGTAGTTAGACTTTTAAATCTTATCGTACTGTTTTGTACATCATTGCTCATTTTGCTGCTATTTCTTTGTTTGTTGCAGTCTCATGGGATTCATTCAGAACTTGTTTTGTCGGCACACGTGCATCCTGCTAACTTGATTTTGCCGTTCAGCTAGGGAAAACCGTCCTTTAGTTCCTTTTTATTCTCAGAGGAAACATTATCTCAGTGACAGCGTCAAAGTATAAAGCAAACAAAAGCAAACATCTGAGTCAACGGTCCGGGAATGCCACTGCGGCTCTGGTATGCGTGGTATGGTCACCACAAGCAGAATTGAGAGCAGCAGGTACTGTATATGGTCACATTGGGCCCGATTGAATGATTGACAGGCAGATGCATGGCTCAGTTGGCAAGGGAGTCCTTAGTGCTGTGTAATGTTTTTTTTCCCCCAATTATATTGTTTAATTTGTCTGATATAAAGTAATACTATATAAACAGGTCTTTTTTTTAATTTTAGTCATTGTATGCAAAAAATGAAATTCATAAGACCCACTACACACGGAGTCAAATGTTTCATAATGCTTTTGTCGTTTTGATGATTGCAGCTAATCACAAAAAATGTGGAAATTAAGCCTGAATTGAAAAGTATTTTCCTGTTTATTTACTAAACCTGTAAAAAAATAGTTTTACATATTCATCATGTATTCCTTAAAGGAATAGATTTTTATATGATATTGTAATTTATTGAGATGCAATCCTTTGCCAATAAATATTTAAATATATGAAATAATAGAAATGACCTATGAATAATTGTATTTTAGTTCCTCATAACAATTTCTTTAAAATACTGCATTTCACAAATCAACGACTAAATAAACAAACGAATCCAATCATTTAACAAGTATTTGTATCCGTGTAGCTTGCACTTTATAAACACTCTGGCCATTCCTCTGCAGCTAATTGGCAACATGACAGGACCATGATAGATCTGAGCTCGATACACTCAGTGCCGTACCTCACCTCATTGTACGCCTGGGAGGGAAAGTGTATTTGCTTTCTGTTTCGGATTTTTCGTACAAGTGAGCCTCCCCCAAATTTGTCTCATAAAAGTCATGAAGTGGATTCTTGCTTGCCCAAACAGAGGACAGGGCTTACTGTGGAGACTGAGCAGGGGGGAAACAGGTGTTGGTTGCTAAATGTGCTTTGAGTGAGCAGAGGAATGACAGCTATGTACTGGCCTCTGCGGTTACTGGAACATTAGCCGGAGTGGAGCTGACAGCAATAACCTACTGAATGGAATGGACTCCCCCCCCCCAATTGGAAAAGCATTGGTGGCTTTGCAGACATAGATGAAGTTTGACTATTATTTACAAAACCCACTCTTGGTTTATTATGGTGTCTTTATTCTGTGTCTCTATTCTTCCTAGTTTACAAATGCTTTTCATCTGTGATTTATTTGAAAATTTATTTATTTCAAATTCTGAGAGACAAGGTTCAAGGCCTTAAGAGAATTGGTTGTTGTTCTCGGAAGCAAGAATGATTTGTGGCGAACGTGGCGCCAACCTGGAAAAAAAAGTTTAAACTGAAAAAACTTTCAGTGACATATTTTAGTTATCATTAACTCAGGTACTATTATAAAAATATATTAGTACAGAAGTAGTATTTAAAAAAAAAAACTGGAAAAAATCTTAAATGAGTTCTTTACAGGAAGCAACTAGCTAGCAATCGCGCCCAAGTTCAAACCGAGGTGCTCAAGTTCTAACACAATTGAGTAGGCTACAACATAATTCCCAGAATCTGCAAATTTTCAGCAATTGTCTTCAAACATGTATAATATATTTAGAAATCTTTTGACTTCACTTAAGAGTGGTTAAATACAGACAGTGACTACTGTGAGTATCTTCTCCTTCTTTGTGTGTGGCCAAGCAAAGGAATGCAGCCTGTCTGGTGTTCTGTCAGGCGGATGTTCAGTCTGTGTAGTTTAACAACCATAAATATTTATTTTCTACTTTGGTGCAACTATGAACTGAATTTTAGTCGAAAAGGTGTGACATGCTCAACATTGACATAGGAGGGGCGGAGCCAACAGTGGATTGATAACATACATCCTCGGTTTGGCCCCTCCCACCAGAGAATCCATCGAATATTATTATTTTGAGCCAATATTTCATTTCAGTGTGTTTGTTGTTGTTTGCTATCAATAATTTTTAAGGGGCAGCAAGTTCAGTAATCCCTATCTGAACTCAATAAGGTTTGAAATGGGGATCAGCAAAAAAATAGTCCAATCTAATTGTTTTTCTAATTCTTCAAAGCCAATACAATTATGCTCTGGTGAATTGAAACTTATTGGATACAAAAGAAGCAATTTTTGGAAGAAGCAGATGAGGTAAAGACCCAGATGGGTTTTTCGTGTATGTCCAATGACACATACTTTTTAGTAGCCAAGTACATTTACTCTCATTTCTATTTGTTCATTTATTTACAAAGTAAATTGGTTCTTCTCTTGTATTTCTTAGTATTGTCTGTGAATTGAAATACTATACATATCATTCTCAAACTAAATTTATGAATAATTACTTGTCTCGACTGACTTTTCGAGACTCCAGAATTGTTTTTTGTGAACTTTGTTGTTCTTCCTGCAATGGAAGTGCCTGGAGTGATTCTCCGAGGGTGCCAGTGGGATGTCTGTTAGCACATAAGTGCTAAATGCTAATGCTAATTAGGAGTTCTGTAAGAAAAGACACTCTGCGTTGCAAAATCTTCCTAAATGTCACCATACTTTTTAAAAATGGTATGTTTTTTTTTTTCTACATTGCCCTGTTAATTTAATTTATTTCAATATAGCATAGGATTTTCTCAGAATTGTTTGTCTGCTGAGCAAATCTTCCATGATGGCTAAAGTGTGGTTTATAAAAAAGAGGGTACACGATTTTCAAATTACTTGTTTTAACCTTCAAAACCAATTGCACAAACTGAACGAGCATCGCATTTTGTTCTTTGTTCAAATTGAATTGGCTGAGCACTCATTATTTTCCTGTTCAGGGTCATGCATCTTCATTGTCAAGACTGGAAGAAAAAAAAATCCCAAATTATAAGCAATTCTTGGAACATCATTCTCGAAGCATGCTCCACTTGAGATTTCTTGCTTGATGCGTGATTAGTTCTGGAACTGCTGCTGGCTAATAAACAGAACCACATAAAAGAGAAGTTTGAGCTGGAATGTCTTTGCGGTACTACTGTTGGGAATACTAACTGTCTGGCTACACTGTATACATAAAATGTTATTTAACTAAAGAAACTTGCCAGGAATATACTCTGAGATGAGCATTTCACAAAATTAACTCTTTGAATTAAAAACACTTTTATTGTATTTCTCCTGTTTGTATTTCGTCAAGTCAATTATTAGTAGTATTATAGAAAAAAAAAAACATGCTCACTTTGACTGTCTGTCAGCCGTGTCCAGTAAACTTCCTGTCCAGACAAGACAAATGCATTCTTGCTGTTTGTCGACTGTGCGTGTGATTTAAAGTGCATGTTTTTGTCAGGGAAAAAAAAAAAAACTGTTATGGTATCTTATAATAACTATTTATGGAATGCAAACTATTTCCTCTCGCAACAATTCTGTGGTGAAACCTGTGAAGTCTTTGGTTTTGGCATTTTTACACATCAATTTGGTTTATGGGCTCAGTATTAGATTTTGCTTGTAGACCATTGTATTTTTTTGTGGATGTGAATTTATCGAATTTCTGTTAATATAAAACAGTTTCATTTGCAAATAGAACGTCATAATTTATTATTTATATTCAAACATACAGTATCAAAATATTCAACACACAATCCCTTGAGGCAAAATTTTAAAGGTAGCATTCAGGCACAGATGTCATCCAGCAAAAAAAAAAAAAAAAAAAAAAAAAACACACCTTGAAAGGCAAAACTGTACACATTTGATATATGGGTCAATATCACTATAAGGTGACTTTGAAATGATTAATTGCCAAACTCCTAAACTAAAAATGAACGACAAGCAGACAATGTAAATGTAAACTGCATTTTGGCTAATGTGAGCAATTTATAAGCACATGATGAAACTTCACTTAGCAACCTGATTCTGTTAGCAAACTGGCTGTGTACTCTCTAACAAATATATTTTCTGAAAGGTAGTTATATCAATTGATATTTCACCATGACAGAGTAGACATGCGAAGCTCAACAACATCTAACTACATAATGTGATCGAAATTAGGAATCGGTGGAAATATTTACCCGATAATTATCCACCATTTCAGCCTCAACTGAAGAAAGACGACAGGATGGACAACATTTTCAGGGACAAAGTGTTCAATATGAAAATAGAAAATCAAAATTACTGATGATTTTAAGAGATTTATCATTGTTTTGGTATTTGTGCAAATGTTTAGTCATGTATTTTAAGACTGATGAGGGGGGGGGGAGTACGATATAATGACATTGACCCATTGCTCTTGAAACAGAACTGCTTAAACACATAGAATGAATGAGTTCATCTCCACCATAAGTTATGTAGATAAGGCAGGAACAGTAGTAGAAGAGTCCATCCATATTGTTCATGGTCGTATTGGTTTTGCAACCACCTATTGATGATGCCACTTAGTCCTTCTTAAATGCACGTCAGCACTTAGAACCAAACTGATGACTTTGCTTTGTTCTGCTCATGAGCTGCAGAGAGACAATAAAACATTGTTATTCCCACTTTGCGTACTTATACACTTGATTGGATTCTTGTGAACGAACCAACCTGAATCATACAACTCCAAGGATCCATGGAGAGTTGAAGGTGTCCAGGGAATAGATGAAGCCGTGATTGGGCTGCAGCGACTGGGGTCCATTTCTGTCTTTGCGCTCTCGCTGAGCGGGGAACTCCCTGCGCTGGCTGTAGACTGACTTTGGTTTCTCACACCAGGCAGCAGAAGAGGACTAAACCTGGACTCGAGCGCCGCGCCGGGACTCGGGTACGAATGCAACATAGGCCGGTGGTGATGGCGAGTATGGATGTGAGTGCGGTGGTGTGGATGGTAGACATCGTGAACGTTTGGGTAGCTACTTGTGCTTTGGGGGTTAAGGCTGTAGGTCCAGCTGTCTGTGAGGCTAGCTAGCGGTTGGAGGCCGGCCTGGGAGAGCACATGACCAGCCCATAGACCGCCGTCAGCCGGGTTGAGGGAAATTGGACTTGGGGAGAAGTCTGACACCGAGACAGAAGGAAGGCAGGTGGTAGAAGGGGATGGATAGGCGCTGCTCCATGTTGGACTGTTCTGAAGTGACTCACCATCTAAAACAAAAATGTGAATCAGTCAAAGAATGAAAGTCATTTTTTGAGGAACTATCCCAATGCCTCTGTTTACCTTTCCATGATCCGTTTGAGGCAGACGTCTGAATCATCCGGCTCGGCTTGGGCTCCCTGTTAAGTCCGGCCGACTGACTGAGTGCCCGAGAGAAATGTTCGTCCACCACATCACTGATGTCGCCTTGGAAGTAGGTGAACAATATACAGCGGGAGTTTAAGTACTCCGCACCTGCTGGTTGACTTCCGTCTTTAACCTCCAAGTCGTGTAATGATAAACATCCAGATTGGGTTCCGGGAGCCGGGCAAAGACACGGATCTCTGGATGGTATTCCTCGTCCTCCGCCTTGCTGGTGGCCTGAACAGTTGTGCATCTTAGTTTGAGAGCTCAGCTTCCTCTGGAAGGAGAATCAAAAAAGCATGGAATGAAAAGGGAGGTCATTTAAAATACAGGATTTATTTTTCTGTGTTTTTAAAATCAAATCAAGTAATAGAATTGATTCAACAACATTTCTGATAACGCCTTTCTTCAATGTATGTTGCAATGAAAGTCTCACCTGTTGTTGCTGCTGCTGTTGCTGCTGTTGGCAATGATGATTGTAATATGTCGGCTTGTAGGCTTCTGCAGGGAGGAGGTGTGCTCCATAGCTTTGGTGGTACATCACATCCAGGCAGCTCATAGCTAGAGAGCAAAACGGAGATCACTGGACTATCACGGGCTTCAGGCTGGTTGCGTCCCGTCGCTCTTCCGAACCTCCATATATTGGCAAACACATACAATGGCCATGCCGTCTTGCTTGAATGCTGACAATGCGCCTCCAGCTGAGCACCACCCGGGGCCACAAAGTCCACCAAAAACTTGTGACACTCGAGCCCAGTGAAAAACTCCTGTCAAGACTTCAGCTCTCTTCTGATTGGCTGTTCGCTCTCTCTCTCTCTCTCTCTCTCTCTCTCTCTCTCTCTCTCTCTCTCTCTCTCTCTCTCTCTCTCTCTCTCTCTCTCTCTCTCTCTCTCTCTCTCTCTCTCTCTCTCTCACGCCCCCATTTGGAAAGGGTCTTGTCTGGATACACTTGCTACGTAAGTACTAAATACATCCACCCTTGGTGTACATGACCTCCAAAATTCTATTACACCTGTTTGTTTACATAACACTTAAACAATTTAATGGTTAGCTTTTTATTATCCCGGTTTTTATAGTGCTACTTAACTGTGGCTCCTCGCATAAAATGTAATATTAGAAAGGACTCAAGATGCCCCAGAGATTAGTGAATGTAAATGGTTCCATAGCAATATGCTAGTTTTATTTTTGTGGCTTCATTCATGCTGTGTATCATTCTGATGATTCCACACATTCTGAAAGAGTAAAGCAAGGCTGCGTGTGGTCTGGAAAGAGTATAAGGAAAGAGAAGAAAGAGTATGAGGGCATCTTGTGGAGAAAGTGTTGATGGCAGGTCAGTGTGTTCACTGTACAGAAGATGAAGTCCCATTTAATGCAAATTAAAATGGTATTCATGAATTTTGAACACAGTCAAATTTTATTTCCAAGAGTGAGTGCACAATTGTGTAAAAGTTTTGAAAATATTTTTTGTTTTATTTTATGTTTATTTTTTTATTCATGTGTTGATTTATTTGTTGATTTATTTTATTTATTCATTTTGCTTTTTTATGTCATGTGCAGACCTCATATCAAATTCTGCTTGTTCCATTGTGGTTGGACAAATAAGCAAATGAAATAAAACCACCTTCAAGAGTGAAAAGAAGCTTTTTAACAACACACACACACACACACACACACACACACACACACACACACACACACATGCATGGAGGCAATACTATTTACACCTGTTTACTATTCATCATTGCACCAATATATACCAGTGAGACATAAATAAGACAACAGGCTAATTTATTATTATTCCCTGGATCAGGCCCAGCTCGCTGTCATTGTTGAGTTTCACATTCGAGTCGCCAGGACTGATGAGGCCCGAGGGAGCCCGACAAATGGTTAACGCTTCCGTCACTTTCCGCCATCTTTCTTTCACTTTGATCTCACAGTGGGAGCGCACATTATTCAGGCGATGTCTCCTGCTGTGATTAGACTTCACGAAAATAGGCCATCAGTTTAAGACAATTCTGTAGACAATTTGAATCCGCTCAAACACATTTCATTGGATTGGACAAAAGCTAGCAGAAATAAAATAATTTTTAAAATATTTTTTGTAAAGATAGGCCAACATAAATAATGTTAATGCTTCTCTCCATGTTGCCTTACACTCAGTGTGGAAGTGGGGCAGTAGAGCACACCAAGCGCCTTCGGGACACACACACTTGGATATATTGTCGCGCACACACACTTTTGCACACTTGAGAGTGTACATTACAGCAGCACAGACACACATGAATTGCTCGAGTCAGACACTCGACCTCGGGGGTTTTCCACCAAACATCTGGAGCCGCTCGTGCCGCCTCTCCACTTTGCCTTAATGAGGCACAGTGATGATTATTAGAAGATGTTTTGAAGGGGAAGGGGAAGAAAACGACAGAAATTACTATGAAGTTTTGGAATTGTTTGCTTTTTCCGATCCTAAGCCCTAAAGGAATAACGGAAGAACCTTTGGTGCTTTGGATCTAAAGACGATTTTACGAGCGAGACGCATTTCAGAAGCGCATTCTGTTGTGATGATGTTTTGAGTTTGGAGATGTCCTTGAAGCAGTATGAGCTGCTAATACAAAAAAAAATACTGACTGAAGGAGCTGTAAGGTGCAAAGAGAGAGTCGCTTTTGTGGCTAATTAAGATGTTTAATTAAAAATCTATCCTCCAGTCTTGATGAAGCAGGTGTGAGATGATGCTGACTGCTTGTTTATGAAAATGCAGAATCAGGAATATCTTAGCTATATAATCGTTATCATTCTTTCCCTGGCTAGACTATTTTTTTTTCTTCAAGTCCATGGTATGGCTTTTAATTCCACATTATCATTCTAAAAGACCTTCTAACAGGATAAACAGCACCATTATGCGTCAACAACTTGCATATTCGTGTCAAAATCAACGAAATTAGCTTATTTGCAATGTGGTCGCAGTTTAATGAGAAACAGACTCATTTGATCATTAATGGAAATTGAGTCTCTTTTTGTGTACAACACAAACGGCATGCTTCCCTGTTTTCATTATCTCACTCTTTAATAATGTCATTAATGGAAATCTCATGAATGGTAATGAGAGTTTTGATTGCAAAGACAACAAAGAGCGCCGGGCCCGGCCGCCATTGTGCACGTGAGTTCTCTGAAGAAAGTGAGTTGAAGATATTGGATATTCCCTCAGAGTCTCAATGCTGACCTTGCTTTAAAAGCACATAATTACTTAGTCCATCCTCCACTTTTGCCGCTCATTCTGCATGTGTGAAGATAATGAAGCCGCCCTGGCTGCTGGCTAAAAGTTAATGAGATGATGAAGACTCAAATGCAGGGGTCATTTTCACCGAGGGGAATTCATCCAATGACAGATACGGGCTTGGTGTTAAATACGAGTTTGACATGCATTTAATGTAAAAATTCGTACTGCATTCGGAAAACAAAATAATGTTAATGTTTCTGTTTGTGTATGGGATATGCATGAAATTAAAGCATAAAAAAAAATACCTCTGCAATTTACTTGCAGACAAAAGTCACTCCTGTGGGAAAAGACACAAAGGGGACTATATTTTATATTATAACTATATTTTTTACATTTTAAAACCACGACACCAATTTTGTGTTTGACTAATGATATCAGGCATTTAATATATTAACACCCTCCAACTACTGTAAACCTTCACCTTCATTTGGAGAGTGTCCTCTGTTGCCCTTCCAATCATAATGACTTAAATTCCCTTATGCTGATGCGGCGTCTGAGCCGGTCTCCTGCTGGGACCACCAGCCTAACATCTCCAGCCTGGCTTGTGGATGAAGATGGCTGCTTATAGCCTTAGGAGAGATGCTTTTAATGCATGTCCACACACAGATTGGCCTCCTTGGGCAAAATGGACCTGTGGATAAAAGGCAACATCATTGGAGCTTGTGACATCCAAAATTGGCGCCAGCAGCATGTTGGCGGCGTGACCTTACTCGCAAAACCATCTGCTTGTCGAGTGCGTGTGTGGTCCAAGTGCACCTGCGCAATATTTCTGGGCTTGCGAGTCGGGGGGATGATGATGATGATGATGATGATGATGATGATGAGCGAGCACTACAGGGGGGGGAATAATCTCTTATTACCCACAATTCCCCGATGTTGTTTTGTGGCAGGAGTCGTCCCACGAGTGGAGTCACTCGCTCGATTTATTGCCCTCCCTGTAGCCTTCGCCATCTTCTCGCTGATCACTCCTCTTGGCCGCCCGCTGGGTTCCAGATGTCCCAAGAATCGAGTCTATGAGTTGCAGTTCTTGTTTCAATCAGTCCCCCCCACATGTTCTTCAATTAGCCCTCCCTTTTTATGTGACATTCCATTGTGGTCCAACTCACATTTATTTAATTCCTACCTCATGTTGTCTATTTGAGGTCTTTGTTGGATTCATCCATCAGACAGCAGCAAAATCCCCAGCCTCCCCCTCGTTGCTCCGTTTTGCATACAGACATATTTCAGACCTGTTACATGGCAGGGACACGGGAATGCTTCAAAAAAATAGACATATATGAGGTCTTATTATACAACAAGTTGGGATTTATGTCTGTCGATATCCACCCCGAGGCCCCCTGAGAAGGTATATAGTTGAAATTCCATTGCATGACAACACAGATATAAAAGGAATGTTTTGTTGTTTTAGTCAGATGGTCACAATATTAGGCACATCTACAATGCAATGAAATCAAATCAGTGTTGTATTTTTCTGTTGTTGTAGTTTGTTTGTATTACTTTATTTTGTAACATTAGACATTGCAATTAAACCACAATTAAAAATATTATTTTAACTCATTCACTGTCATCCCAGTTAAAATGAATATTTGAAGTCATTGGCAGTGAATGAGTTAATCAGAATTTATATATTTTTTATATTTTTATTTTTTTTGCAGGATTGTAGTGGGATGGCACATATCGCAATAACATTTTACACTGCCAGCTCAATCTGGATTTTTTTTTTCCTTTTTCTCTTTTCCCTTGATGTTCTATAAACGGCACAGTCACAAAACAAGGAAAAACAATGTCAAACCACTACAAAGAAATTTTGAGTTTTTTTTTGTCGACCCCATAAGTTTCACTTGCATAAATCACCACCCATTGCTCTCATCAGTGGTCCATAAGTTGGTTTATCTGGACAGGAAAGGGGAAAACACAGTTGTTATCAGCCTACAGCAACGTCACGGATGTCAAGTGAGGGGATTCAAGCGGTTTGTTCAATAATACCTTAAAGCTGAATAGCTCGGTGCATTTTATGGCTGCGACTCCCGCGGATTGTTCAGGGTAGGGTTTCTCATTTCACACATGAAAGTCTCTCCACTCTCTGTGTGGTGCTTTTTAACATTACATTTTGCCTGAGGCTAAATGTTAGACATAGGAGAAGTGGAGGAAGAAAGTAATACTAGATAAGAGTTGATAGAGGCAAATTGGGAATAAAGCTATTGCAGCGATAGAAGACAATAAAACAGATTAAACGATTTCTTTGTTTTTCCGTCAAAGCGCGTCCTCACAGTGCCCTGATGGGGACCAATTTTCATTTTCAAGGACATTAAAATATAATGGAACCTCCAAAGTTGAACATGTTTCTTCAGTAATGCTGGTTGACTTCCAAGTTCATAATATTTCAAAACAATTAATGCATTATATTTGTTCAAATTCCAAACAGTTGTGTCGTGGAATTTTTATTCACTGTGCAGGCAAAGTTTAAGTGACATTTTAACAAAAATAAAGATAAATTAACTACTTTGCAATAAACTAAGATAAGGTAAGATTATTTATTTATTTATTTATTTATTTATTTATTTATTTATTTATTTATTTAGAAGCCATTGCTGATTGTTAGACAAAACTGGAAGATATTATGATTTTTGCCATTATTGATATGACCAAAAAAAAAAGATTTTGCATATGACAAATTCTGAGTTTGTATACCTGAAGGAGTCCTAAATGCTCGGGGCCAGATTTCTCACCACTGAGGCCCAATGATGATGAGCCCTATTTAGTGGAGGGGTGGGGTGGGGGTCCCCGTAGTCCTCAAGTGATTAGTGGCAAACATCTTCCCTAATAACCTTAACAAGAACTACGCCTCAGGACGACATGCCTCTGCACACCTCTCCTCGGAGATAGAAGAGCTGTGGGCTATGCACCCTCCCCTCCTCCTCTCTTACAAAGTCACCTCTTCCCTTCTCTCCTCTCCTCCAGCCACGATTGGGCATCTCCCACCATGTCTGCCACCCACGGCACTAACACCGGCACACACATGCACTAAATTGGGTTGGTTATGGTTCATGAGTCCCACCTCGCCCCATAAAGTTGCCCTCAGCATCAATATGAAATAAGACAATATGAATACACAATAGAGGGGAAGGGAAGCCCCCGTCCCTCGGGATGATGAGTTATGGAAGGAAATTGAGAGAACATGTTTTGACACTGTGAGGAGTTGTGGAGATTTTTTTTTTTTTATTGTTTTTTGCTGCTGTTTTTTTTAGTTCACCAGCAGCAACTCTGTTGTTGTTGTTGTTGTTGTTGTTGTCTTAAAACCAGTTCCATTTTTGTCATGACTCATGCATCATGCAACATTTAAATGAAGTAAAGAAAAACAAGGTACTGAAAAGTCCAATCTTTTAGAATTAAATGCAAATTGCATCCTGTAAGTGATGTATAATATTGAATTGTTGAACCAACCATTTGTATGACAAACTTTAACAGTTTTTTTCTGAGACTATGGAAGAGTTTAAAGGATAAAAATAGAAATTTAAGCCTTGGATCTCAAGACATTGTCCAGACCACTGAGCTAAATCTTGAAGCTCAGATTAGCATCCTTGGCAAGCAAAATGAGGCACCAGACATTTCTTTTGTGTGTGTAAAAGAGCAGTTGGTTGCTTCATGACTTTTTGGTCCTTATGTTGTATTCATTTTGTTATTCATTAGAGATTAAGGTTGGTTGTAATTGGAAAATTAAATTTCTGACATTGTCAATCAAAACTGAGATTTATTTTCTTTGAAAGTCATATTTTATGTTTTTGAATTTTAGTTTTTGAGGTCTGTAATTTGGATGCTGCCTTCACGACATGATTTAATCCAGGAAATATTGTTTTATTTTTATTTTGTGTGTGTTTTCTGTGTTTTTGTAAGGTTTACGCTGATTTGCTTGAAACGACATCTCTCTTTTGCACCTATGATTCTGTTCATATAATCAAACAGACACGATTTAATCATTTTTATGAAAACAAGAAGCGGTCTTTTTTTTTTTTCTATTATCAGACTATTTTTCATGTTTCACGAGTACACGTGAAGGCAGCACGAGGAGCGTTGTCATGACGTCACACAGAGCGGTCGAGCCAGTCAGTCAGCTGAGAGAGGAACAACCCGACAACAGAAAGTCAACCAGGAAGACGCCGACGCTGCTAAACTAACCTGCCGGTCGATCGCTCCATCAAACACCGTACTGAGTTACGCCCGGAGTGGTTTTAGTTTGTCTTTATAACCTTTATATTTTATATAATAGTCTGTATAAAGGCAGAACGATGGCTTCCCTTTTCAAGAAGAAGAAGACTGTCGACGGTAAGTTTGTTTTGGGGCACAAGCTAAGCTAAGTTGTGTTAGCCCGAGACTGTATCAGTGTTGCGTCCATACCTCATAAGTTCGGCTTCCACTTGAACCCGTTTGACTTGTTTCAGATGTTCCATGAGTCACTGGACACATTGTCACTCTCAGCATTGTATCAGTAGTTTCCATGAGATTTACATTTGGAAGATAATAATGGAAATAGCTACGAATGTCATTTTAGGGTTTATTTAAAAAGCCTGAAAAATGTCAAAATGTACTATTCAATGTAAACTATGAAAAAAATTAGTCTTCTCGCGATTTGTAAATAGAACACCATTTGGTTAACCTTACAACTTTCACATTAATGTTTTACTTGAAATTATATTAAACAGATGTTTGTTAGTCTGTCGATATCGATCGATGTTGACCGATATCGATCAATCTATCTGACGTCTGCTATTATGAACCTACGTTAATTTTAGTCTGTACAGTGAACCCAGTTGTGTTGAAAAAATAGCTCAGTTGATTATATATAGAGTTGTCAAAATTCTGAGTGGTCTCTCAATTTCCAAAGTATTTTCCTCAGGCTGATAATCAAGCATGACAAGGTCAAAAGGCAGCCACTATCAAAAAGAATTAATAATTCAATCCATAGTTAATTGTGATTATGTAGAGGGAAAGATGAGGATGGCAGAACAAATGGCATATAAATCTTGATGTACACTGTACTAGATCTTTTTGTTGAAACAAAAAAAGGGAGAAAAACACAAAATTGCATGTTAAGGCGACCGACCTTCTCCTCATCCTATTTTCACTCATCCACATTTGGTTCTTACCATCGTCTTGGTGTTAGCAAGCCAATATCGCATCTTCTGAGATTCCACTTGGGCAAAATCCACCAAGTGTTCCTTACTTGCTCTTGTCTCGCATCAATTTTATATAGCCTTGGGTTGAAAGTGCATTGTGGTTATTAGGTGATTGGAAAAATAAAGGTTGGGGGGGTTGATCACTTGTATTTGTCGGACGATATCCCTCCCACTCGAATACGTACTCGCTGCGTCACTTTGTACGTATTCACGTTTGGCTCTCACAAGTGGTCCGATGCGACGTGACGTGGATCCATCGAATCCAAGAGAACTTTGTGTTCCATAAAACGGATTTCTTGTCGCTTCTGGAAATCTCCCTCCCCTTTTTCTCACATAGGAGCTCGTTGAAGTCTCTACTCTGCCCAGCCTACATTTTCCCTTTTTTTCTTCCGATGATTTAAAGGAGCGTAACAGAAACAACTCTTGTAGAACATGGAAGTATATTTAAAAATATTTTTTATTGTTAGTGATGTGAATGCATTTACTTTTCATTTATAGACTTTTTTTTTTTTTTACTGTATTGTATCTATTTCGGACATTTATTTGTATTTAATTTTATTTATTTTTTTAGGAAATGAATATATGGAAAAATATTTATATTTGTACTGAGGTTTTAAGTGCGTGTTAGCGCACCCTATTGGCTTGCTTAGACAAATCGTGTGTTGATATATGCTCATGCATTATCTCACATGATACCACTTAGCGATAGCGTGGGAGTCAGAAAGCTGACTAAGTAGCAATACGAGCTGTCTGGCGCGTGGTGGGAAGCACGGACACGCTGCTCACTATTAAAATAACTTCAATTTATTTTATTTTTTTTCTGTCTTCCCTAAGATGTCATCAAGGAACAGTCGAGAGAGTTACGCGGCACCCAGAGACAGATCACAAGAGACAGAACAGCTCTGGAGAGGCAAGAGAAGCAATTGGTGAGACTCCAACATGCACAAAAATAGGGAGCTTGATTTTTTTTTTTTTTTTTTTGCAATTATTCCGACATCTTGCATCAAATCCTACCATGACCCCCTTCCTTACTTTCTAGACATGCAGGGACATTTTCCACTGGAGGGATTATGTCTGTCGAACTAATGGATCTCAATTAATAGACATGATGGATCTGCCACGGTGGCTTTGCCACAGGCAAAACATGCAACCGGTTCTCTTCATCTCATATCCACATTCGTGTGTTTGCACAAAAAACACACAAGGTTTCTTCTCGCTGCCAGATGAAAGAAACAAATCGCATACTCTCGCCTCTGTTGTATTAAGTAATATCATACGGGACATAATTACCTCCTCCGGGGGGGACAAGGTTTTAATTTCACATTTGCGCTAATTAGGGGAGTTTTTGAACCTCAGTGGCATGTTGCGAATAGGAGAAACTTGGTGCTAAGAGGTGGATATGACCTACATTTGCAGTTTAGCCCGGAGTACTTGCATACTCTTGCACTTTCTTCAGCAAAAAAGCTCAAATTGCAAATTCTATTTCCCCCCTGAATAGAATAACATTTTTAGTTTAAGTTTTTTCTGTAGGTGGAGCCCACTAAATCAGACTGTTGTAGAAAATGTATTTATATTATATTATATTATATTATATTATATTATATTATATTATCCATCCATCCATCCATCCATCCATCCATCCATCCATCCATCCATCCATCCATCCATCCATCCATCCATCCATCCATCCATCCATCCATCCATCCATCCATCCATCCATCCATCCATCCATCCATCCATCCATCCATCCATCCATCCATTTTCTGAACCGCTTAGTCCCCACGGGGGTCGCGGGTGTGCTGGAGCCTATCCCAGCCGTCATCGGGCAGTAGGCGGGGGACACCCCGAACCGGTTGCCAGCCAATCGCAGGGCACACAGAGACAAACAACCATTTCCATCATATATATATATTGCATTATATTATATTATATTATATTATATTATATTATATTATATTATATTATATTATATTAAAAAAGGAAGAATAGATGTGAAAGAATTTATGGTTTTACTTCATATCATTTTCAGTTTTGGTTCAGTTTATCTTAAAGGTTGTCCTGCATAAGCTTGAGCAAATTGACCGTGGCAGCAAGAGATTGTCCAGCCGCTCTTCAGGCATCTGTCTCCCTTTCAGCCTGACAGTTGTTGGCCAAGCCTCCGTGACATTTCCACTCACTACAACTGTATTTGTTTGAAATGGATGCTGCAGAGCAGACCTTACGATAATCACCGTCTGCCTCTGTACTCCTCACTCCAAATTTTATTTTCACACAGCAGGTCTGACACTAATGCACCACATAGTGTGGTGCCCGGGTGAGCCAAGTTCTAGTCATGAATAATTAATTATTTCCGATAAAGATGCTTACAGCGCGCACACATGAAATAAACAAGGATGTTCAGAGGCTCGGCTTGCTTCCTCTTAACCCGGAGCTCCTCTGTTGTCTCCTGGGAAGTGTACACCCACAATCTCCATGCCTGTGGGCGGTAACGTATATTCAGATGTTTACTAAAGCTAAAAGCGTGCATTTGCTTGCCACTGAATGTGGCCTCAACCATATTGGCTTTGGTTCTAATGTCTATATTTGTACACAGAGTGATTCTCTTGGGAGCTCTGTGGGTATCTTTGTTGGTTTATCAATTCTTGGTCGCGTGGAAATAGACTTCAGGTTGATGAATTGCTTGGATTGGAGATGGATGATTGTTACTACAAGATGATGACTGGCAACATTTTCCACTTCAATTCTCCAGGAAGCAGAGATTAAAAAAATGGCCAAGAGTGGCAACCGGGAGGCATGTAAAATCCTTGCTAAGCAGTTGGTCCAGCTGAGGAAACAGAAGAACCGCACGTACGCCGTCAGCTCCAAAGTCACCTCCATGAATACGAAGACCAAGCTCATGAACTCCCAAATGAAGATGGCCGGGGCCATGTCTTCCTCCGCAAAGGTATTCTCCTCAACATGACACCTTGGAAATCAAATCAGAGTGTGAATTCTGTGAAGCTGAATCGCAGCTTTGCTAATGAAGCGCGAAGGGAACAAAAAGCCCAGAAGCCATTCGCTCATTTCCAAGTCAAACCTTTGTAAACACACAGGTCAGCTATAATTAAGCCCTCCAATTAATGAGGCGTGATCGTGAGTTGGTTGAGTGTCTGCATCAAGTGGAGTTAGTCACCAGCACTGGATTTGCGACGCCACACATTTTGAACTAAAAGGCCGTTGTGAATACTATCTGCAGACAATGCAAGCCATCAACAAAAAGATGGATCCTCAGAAGACGATGCAGATGATGCAAGATTTCCAGAAGGAGAACATGAAGATGGACATGACTGAGGAGATGAGTAAGGGCAATGCACACATGGGAAAAACATTAAACACAGGGGGCTGAAATTCAAATACTGCCCGCTTGAGGAAAAAAAAATTAAGAAAAAATATGCTTGCATTCCCCAAATTATAAACTGTGAGTAAAATTCATTGTCTCAACTAAAAGACGTCATTGTCCACGTCCTTCTCGTTTTAGTAAACGATACCTTGGATGACTTCTTGGATGAGTCTGGAGATGAAGAGGAATCTGAGGACATTGTCACCCAAGTTCTGGATGAGATCGGTATTGAGATCTCAGGAAAGGTAAGCAGCTCCAGAGTGAGCGTCTTAGTGGCTGTCCAAAGTGATATTTCACTCAAGCAAATTTTGATACAGTTAAATGATGGGACTGTGTAACAAAGACATTCTTTTATCTGACCTTTTTTTTCCCATAAATTCAAATGTCATGTTAAACTGGGGAATTTTTGAGATTCCAAATAATGAAGTATTAAAAATAGCTACTGCATGGTGGAGCTGAGCCATGCGTCGGGCTCCCTCCGGCGGTTGTAAAAGGTATTGCAGCTCCTTAGCCATTATTGTGCAATAAGCAGGAGCACAGCTGTAGACTGGGAGGGGACATGAATTTCCCAAGCTGCCTCAGAATTGGCAAGTAGATAAGAAATCATGACATGTCGTTAATTGCACCCGCCGGACAGGAAAAGCTTCCAGTAAGCATGTTTTCAGTTTCTGTGTCTCCATTTGTGTGTGCGCAGATGATTGGAGCTCCAGCTGCAGGAAAGAACGCCCCCGGTGCCGCCGCCGCTGCCTCGTCCAAACAACCTACCATGTCTGACGATGAAATCGAGAGACAGCTCCGCGCACTCGGCGTGGACTAACAGCTTCTGATCTCTTTCATATGGCGACTGACGCACTGACTTTGACACAGGTTAAATGGTTACACACACACTGACACGCATCGACAGACATTTCACCGTCTTGTCTATTGCTCTACTTCTGCTCAAATATTTATTACGACATTAGAGAGGTGGCTGAACGATCTGCGCTCGACTGGAAAAAAGCCGGATGCCACCTGCACTCTTGTTTACAGTGCAGCTCGTTTTCTTCGGAAGGGCCGCAGCGCATACTTATGCAAATCATCTTCTATCTTTGCTGAAACTTGACTCTATACAAAATCATTCAATACATATTTCTTTGCTTCCAATTAATCGTATTCCTTTATTGGGAGTGTAAAATGCACACAATGAGTGAAGCCTCACAGGTTGAAACCTCAGCTTCATATTAAAGTAATTGGTGAATCAACTCTGTACAGATTGTGACACTTCTGACTACTGGTACTATTAACTGAAGATGTTGCTGTTTGCTGTAGAGCATTCCATGCTAATTGAGGAGGTTTTTTTTAGGAGGGGGATGTTCTCTTGGTTGGTCTTTATCTTCTTGTATAAATCACACAAGTTCTTCAGGGATTGCAGGTTGCCGCCTGTCCTGCCATCTCGCTTCCCTTTTAGCTGCTGTGCAGTTATGCATTTTCATTGTTTTTATTTTTTTTTCTTTTTTTTTCTTACGAGCTGCCTGTTGTCCAAAACACACACACACACACACACACTGCAAAGAGATTGTCACTGTGATAACAGAGGTGTTCCTGCTCATTCTGATCTTTGAGTGACCATGAGTAACACGGAAACATTTCTCTTCTCTCTTAGGGCATTTATTTGCTTTGTTACGTTTCCCTAGATTTTTTTTTTTTTTTTTTGCATGTATCTCACATGCACAACAAACTAGTTTAATAATTCAGTCATACATTTGTAAACATCTTTAAGAAGATTCATTGAGCAAAAACATCTTTGAACTTTCGATTGCTTGGGAGGTTGTTTTATTTTGTGTGTATGTGCACTTGTTTCCTTAATTACTGGACTGTGTAAATGGGATTTTATAAGTAATAAAATTTCTTCTGGTACAACTTTGGTGGTTTGCTTATTGATGGAGAGATAAAATTGAAATATGGGGTTAGCTTTATGTATTGTGTAGCTCAGACCTGCATGCAGCTCTTTTACGTTCATATCGACATTTGTGTTTGTGGCTTTTTTTTGTGCGTGTTCGCTTCGCTTGAGTTCAATATGGTATTTTCGTCAAACGCGCATACGCATGAGGTGAAATTCCACAAAGCAGGAGGGGCAAACAAATTAGTGTCAATTAAGCTCTCAAAATGGCAGGGGAAAATCACAGCTAAACGAAAACAAGATGAACACAGCAGGTTTTTAACAGAGTGGGAAAGTTTTAAAAAAAAATGTTGAACGTAATGGCAAGCCATTCTGCCTGATATGTCAGACGTCAATAGCGCATTTCAAACCTTCAAATCTTCAGCGCCACTTCAGCTCACTCCATGCTAACACCGATAACGATTTTCCAAAAGGGACTGAATTTTGCAAGTTGGATAATTTGAAAAAAGTCATGCAGAAAAACAGGTAGTTTTCCCCAAAAATTACGAACTACTCAGAAACTGTCACGCTTGCATCGTATCAACTGGCTTGGAACGTTGCACGGGCTAAAAAGCCATGCAACGAAGGGGAGTTCGCCAGAAGTCGCACTAAGCAACATGCAAAGTAAGTGAAAAAACGCTATTGTAAATTAGTATGTTTTTATTTGTGGACTTTGTTGAACTGAGAGTTTGTGTGTGAGAGACAGTGCACGCAATGTTCATTGTTGAAAATGACTGGCCAATTTCAAGGATATAATGATTATATGGAGTGATGTTCATGTGTGCCCATATGTATGATTTGGCTCTTTACGGTAACAGTTAAAAAAAATGTGGCCCCTAGTCGCTGACTGGTTGGCAACGCCTGGTGTAGCTTCATAGAAGATTTTATTGTATTTCAATAGTAACAAGTTAAACTAAATAAAGTTTTGGGTTGTGACAGGTTTATTCCTTATAAACTGTATCCACATCAGAAGAAAAGACAATAATTACAGTATGATTCTAATTATTGTAAGACAGCCGAAAAATAAAAATGTTCAATTTTAAAATAGTTTCTCATGCAGTGACAACTGTATAACGGCAGGGGGAGGAGTTGTCCCATTTAGCTGGATTTAACCTGAACGTACTTTAAACATGTGTGACCTGACTTCCCATCAGTTCCGTAAAATAATTGCCAGTTTGGTAAATATCCTCTGGCTGTATTTATGAATTACAATGTATGACTTCACCAATTTGACACCAAAGCTCATTTTTTAGGCCCTTTTATTGTTTCCTGTCAGCCACAAGTTTGCAGTACAGCAACTTGTGGAGTTAACACACTCCAATGACCTTAAATATACTAAACAATATCATATATTACATCTGAATATAAATAATGTGTTGTGCAGTACAACTACTGTAAGTCTAATTAGGGAAATAAAAATTGCATCTCAACTCGCAAACAAATAGTAAGACATAATGTGAATTACAATTCTTGATGCTATAAGAATGAGATTTTTTTCCCCTTCTCTTTTCTGTTGAGCCACCCACACCTTTTGTGCTAAAACAACAACAACAAAAAACATTAATTTTGCTTGGTTACAGACAAAACACACTCAATATAAAGCAATCTATTATGAGTTCATCCATGATTTATATCATCGACCGATGTGTTTTACTCATCTGGCCTAAGCAGTTTGTACTCAATTTGGCCAAGCAGGAGCTGAGGCTGGTTTTGACTCGTTTCTCCCTCTGGCGCCTGTTACAGAACCACACTCGGACCACTTCCTTCTCCAGGTGAAGGCCTTTAGCTATCCGGGCTATTTCCTGAGAAGATGGTTTACTTTTTTCCACAAAGCTGTGCTCGAGAGCCTCCTTAGCTCCCAGGCTGAATTGAGGAGCAAGCAGAGAATAAAAAAACCTTAATAGCTGCAGTGACAAGGCGGATTAAAAAGAAAATACCTGATAGTTGTTCTCCTTTTCCTCTTTCGCTCATTCATTCCAATTTTATCATTGTTCAGAGCTGAAAGGAGATGTGAGAGGAAGGTGAATTAGAGACTTCAAAGATGGGAGAAATTGGCGACTGGCTCACCTCGAGCGAGCTCAGCTTCATCCAACCATTTGGCTAGAATGGCCTTCAGTTTGCAGGCGTTCTTGAAGCTCAGCTGCAGATTTTCAAAGCGGCAGATTGTGGTCTGACTGAATTCTGAACCGTGCACGGCGGCGAGTGCCTCGCCCACGTTGGTTTGAGTGTAGCCTAGTTAAAGGAAGCAACCTTAAAATAACACTTTAAGTCATAGAACACAAATGGTGCAGCAAGATGTAGACAGACAACAGCAATACTGCTCTCCGGTTTCCTTACCAATGAAAATATTACTGCAGCTTACTAAGTCACTTACAGTAGTTGTGAAAGTCTTCTTTGTGTCTGTGTGTGGCTTGAATATATTAATGGCAAGTTACAAACGTAGTAAATGAATGTGGGTGTGGCATTTCCATCCCAATTCTCACCAAGTTTGATCCTCCTTATCTTAAAGTCATTGGCAAACATCTCCAGCTCTTGTATCTGGGGGGAGTCCATAGCGGGGGTGTCTTCCAGCTCCCGGATGCTCTTCTTCTGGACGTTAACTTTCATCTCGCCCACAGCGGGGCCCCCAGGGGCCTCATCAGTTAGAAGGAGAGCCGAGGGCAGCGATGAGAAACCGTGACTTAATGCGCAGGAGCTGCCGCTTAAACCGGGATCTGGAAACTTGTACAAGCATGGTGTCAGTGAACCTGGACGGAAGGACATGAGAGGTGTGGAAATTTCTGTTAGTCACCAGAACATTAAATGAAGAGTAGAGTCTTTAGATGGGTTCTAAAATTGTTGCATCATAAACATCGTCCCGTTTATAACGCAGTGAATCAAATTATACTATTCCGTCAATAGGTCAATATTAACATGGTCACCATCTAAAATCTGAAGATGACGGCATGGGCACCCCTCAAAGGTAATCAATATTACCAAGCAACGGTGGCGTTCGATCAATATTGCATCAGTGACGACATCAACATTTTTCTCGTGTTATCCATTTGACAGCCTCCAGAAAGCCCCTGGGCTCAAACTAACAACCGTTGCATTTTTCAAGTCATGTCCAACACTTGGAAATCAGGACCACTTCCTCCATCTCTTGCTGTGTCCGTTATGTACGTGGACAGAATGATGAAATATTTTTTGAGCACACTGTTTGATGCAAGATATTGAGATGCTGAAATGAAACTATAAATGTATCCTTAATATGTAACTTAGCTAGCTAACTAGCTAGGTTGCTCTCTATGGCAATGCTTCTCATTCATTTTCTAATCTATGGTTAAAAACGGACCAAACATTTTGTTCTTTTCGTCATAATATATAAAGCATGATTCTAAATACGAACACCCATGTTTTCCCGAGTGAGCTAAATCTCAAAATTTATGTTGCAGCTCAACTTTTCTCTTGTTTCCATCAACTCCCAAAGGAGCTCTTCTCTTCTTGAAGCTTGACTCTCCACCTCCAATTTTTGAAGCCTTTTTGAGTTTGAAAAAAGTAAAGTGCGCTTTACTGATACTTGCTGGGAGAAATGTGAAAATAAAAAGTTGTTGTCGACTGTATGCGCTGCTTGGAACATTAGTCAAGGACATTGGGTAAAAGAAAAATTAAAATGATGTAATATGGCTAAATTAGCCTTCGTGTTGTTGGTGTTTCATCAAAGCCGCAGCAAAAAATATTTCCTTTATGTTAGCCAAAACTTTTTAAGTGTGTTGTTACAAAAGTCTATAATGGACAAGGAATTGAACAATTGTATTTTCAATCGGCCGAGTTAATATTAATTGTGCAGTTTATTGTTGATTTCAAGAGTTGTAAACTCCAAATCGGGCGAAATGAGGAAGTTTCATTATAATTGAAATGATGGAACTGTGTGATTACCTTGCAGCGAGTTTGCAGCGCTCACCATGTTAGGCGGGGGTACGCCACACGTTTGCAGGATACAAGTCTGAGAAATACTTGCAGAGAGCATCTCTTGAGCTGTTATGCAAGAAAGGCACCTTCAGTCACACGTCAATCATAACTGAGATGACACAGAGAGAGGTACGCAAAAAACAGATGAAAGAAAAACTGAGCATAATGGCAGCCTGCCTACCTGCCATGATGCCATAGGTGGCTTGCTGGTTGCTGTAATGACATGGTGTGACCGGGTAATGGAGGCTCGGGGGGCTGTTGCCCAGGGGGTTTGCCAGGGAGCTTGCGGAGAGCTGCATTTGAGAACGCTTGGACGGCTGACCCAGGGACAGCCCGGATGACACTACAAAAAAATCGACATTAGTACCGAGGAATTATCATTATTTTTTGTATTTAAAAAAAATCACTAAAATTCAAAAATTAAATTATTCTTATTAAATTATTCATCACTTTATTGTTTTTTTATGCATACAATGTTTAAAAATGAAGAAAATATTCTCATTGTGAAAGCAATAACACATCTGAGCTAGCTTGATCGGATGCCAGGTTTGACATTATCTCCATTTCAGCCTTTATGTCCGAGCACGTAATTATGTACTAGAAGAAATGTGCCAGCCATTAGTGTAGTAAATAAATGATGTTAGTAATCCAGATGGAGGCCCACTTACCTGCAGAGACCATGCTGTGGCCGTGGGAGGTGCTTGGCAGGCAGTCCCCGGCTGAGCTGTGGTGCATGAAAATTGGCAAAGGAGAATCTCCTGCCAGAGGCGAGAAAGCGTCACCACCAAATATCTGAGACGCCATTCGGCCTCTTTTCGTTGTCTGATACGGTCCACTTTGCTTAAGTCATCACCCCCTTTATTAATTCATTTTCACTCACAGCATTTTTCAACCCTCAACCTTTTTTAGGGTTCCTCACTTCTGTCGCGGGCTGCATCAAAATTAAAGCTGAGCTTGTCTTTTCTCTATCCCATCACCGTGTAAGTGAGCGTCTGTCACCCCCTGGAGACTTTGCATCCTCCTCCAGGTATTTATACACCCCCCCCAGGAGCTTCCACTAGTCCTCACTCCACCCCAGGAGGCCCCTTCTTTCACATCAACCAGCAGCTACCAATCCCATGCCACCTCTGTTATTGTGTTTTTCCGTACCTGCCTTTGTGTTATCCGGTCTCCAAATCCAGGATTAAGGTACAGAGCGGTGTAGAAACCCGATCTCGCTCGACCCTCGCTTTCTATCCACCAGCGCTGCGTCCCACCTCTGATTAAAGGGTTCGTCTGTTGTGCCGTAGGACGGCGGTGTCCAAAATAACAAATACCTGCTTTGATTTGAATTTCGTGGATTTTTTTTTTTTTGGTTGGGGTGTTTTGTGAGATTTTTTCGGATTGCATAAAATGTGCCTTGGGTCAATCAAGGTTGGGAAACATTTTAATAACAATTTACAATTTTAAAAAATGAAGCACTGTTGAAGGAATTATTGTTTCCAATGCTCCACTCCACAAAGCCATTCGCTCGATATCCCCTCAGTTGAAGATGTCACAACTCGACCCCCCCCCCCCCCCCCCCCCCCCCCCCACCCCCCCGACAAGTGTCTGATGTTTTGACAGCGGGCGAGAGAGAAAATGCTACCACTTTGTGCCTGTTCGGAATTCTCCACCGCTGTTTTCTCAGCATGATATATTCTCCTTGACAAGGTCCTCTCCACACACAACGCACGAGGCATCAAGCAGAGCAGCCGGGACCTTATGACACTATTTTCTTTGTGAGAGCCAGGGATGAAAATGGAGCGCTGCATTATGGCTCCCTGCTATTTGACATAGTGATGATTTGGACAAAGCCAAAATCGAGAATGATTACAAACATGGCAAATATTGATTCAGGTAAACAAGATCGACCGTGGTCGTAGAGTTGCAGGGGAATTGGAGATGATGTCATCTCAAAGATCTAACCTTAACCCCAACATAAGAATTCAGACATGATGCTATCGCGCCAACATTTTTTATTAATATGGAGGGATGTGGAGATAAAAAAAAAAAGTGCAACCGCACATGCTGCGTTGCATTAAAATCCGTGTTAAAGCACCTCTTCCTGGCAGCGAGGAGGCCATTATCCCTGTAGAGCTTAATTAGCTGCAGCAACAGAAGAAAAGTGAATCACTGATAATGCACGTCCCCTTGGGGCCGCGACCTTGGGATCTGCTGCCGAGCGCATCACTCCGAAGGAGGTCTGGAAAAAAAAAAAAAAACTCCCAGGTAAAATGGAGCGTGAAGCGGGAAACACTTCTTGTTCCTCTTGTCACTTAGTTGCCGTGAATTCAGAATGTTGAATTATGGTTTTGGTTCATTATATAAAAGAGGTCACTTTGTCTGCTGCTCAAATTGGAGACATTTTTGCATACCAGTTTTGAAAAAAATGACCTCTTGAAAGGCCTAATGCTAAGTCTTGCTAGCTAATATGATTTTAGACCTCTAAATAAATGTACCTGGAAAAATCTTTTGTTTCTCATGTACATGACAAAACCGCAGTGCAAAATGTATATATTATAAAAAATAAAATATATAATATAAATAAAATATATAATATATGATTGGAATAACCCAACAGATATAATAGGACTGTGTTTAATGCAAATAAAAAAATTATGCAATGTGCAATTTACTGTGCTGCGGTCAAGCAGCTGGTGGAAGGCAGCTGGAAGGTTTACGAGAAGTGCAACAGTCTGCATCTCGAGGGAGCTTACTTGTTGCCTCCATTTGCATGACACCACAGCGGGGCGGATAAAAAACTAACTGGCATTCATTGTGCGGCAAGCTTTACTTGTTTGCAGGCCGGGCTTATCCCAAGCGAGCCAATTATCTCAGAGTGAGCGGAAGAGAAAGTTGCCTTTGTCTTCGTATGGTGTCCGTTTTGCGCTCATTGCAGAGTGTTTGGGTTAAAACAGCGGGGACTCATCACCAAGGACAAAGGTTAAGCTAGGGAGCATGCCGGCCATGTGCTCGCTGTTGTGTCTGTATTTGTGGTTATCCGGCCCGGAGCTCTGCTTCACTATTGTTGATGGAGGTGGGCAGCAGGTGAAAAATAGCTTGTGGGTGGCGGGCATGATTCAACTTGCTCGAGCTCGCGGTGCTAATTTTGGAGTTTGGAATGTTTTGCTGTGAGCTGAAACAACTCTGTGGCTTGAAACATGCTTTATATATATATATTTATATTAATATATATATATTTATATTTATATATATATATTTATATATCTATATATATATATAAAAACTTTTCCTCACCCCCCGTGGGTGGTCTCTTTTTCCCTCTAAGCTCGGGTCCTCTACCAGAGGCCTGGGAGCTTGAGGGTTCTACGCAGTATCTTTGCTGTTCCTAGTACTGCACTTTTCTGGACTGAGATGTCAGATGTTTTTCCTGGGATCTGTTTCAGCCACTCCTCCAGGTTGGGGGTTACTGCCCCTAGTGCTCCAATGACCACAGGTACCACTGAAGTCTTCACTCTCCAGGCCTTCTCCAGCTCTTCTCTGAGCCCTTGATATTTCTCAAGTTTCTTATGTTCCTTTTTCCTAATGTTACCATCATTTGGGATGGCTATGTCAACCACAACGGCTTTCCTCTGCTCTTTGTCCACCACCACGATGTCCGGTTGGTTCGCCATTACCATTCTGTCTGTCTGGATCTGGAAGTCCCAGAGGATCTTGGCTTGGTCATTCTCTACCACCTTTGGAGGTGTTTCCCACTTGGATCTTGGGACTTCCAGTCCATACTCTGCACAGATGTTCCTGTACACTATTCCAGCTACTTGGTTATGGCGCTCCATGTATGCTTTACCTGCCAGCATCTTACACCCTGCAGTTATGTGCTGGATTGTCTCAGGACCTTCTTTGCACAATCTACACCTGGGGTCTTGTCTGGTGTGGTAGATTTGGGCCTCTATTGCTCTGGTGCTCAAGGCCTGTTCTTGTGCAGCCAGGATCAGTGCCTCTGTGCTGTCCTTCAGACCAGCTCTTTCTAGCCATTGGTAGGATTTCTGGATATCAGCCACTTCAGCTATGTTTCGGTGGTACATCCCATGTAGGGGCTTGTCCTCCCATGATGGTCCCTCCAGCACCTCATCTTCCTTTGATGCCCATTGTCTGAGACATTCACTGAGCACGTGATCCGTTGGGGCCTTATCCCTGATGTACTTATGGATCTTGGATGTTTCATCTTGGATAGTGGCTCTCACGCTCGCTAGTCCTCTGCCTCCTTCTTTACGGTTAGTGTACAGTCTCAGGGTGCTAGACTTGGGATGGAACCCTCCATGTATGGTTAGGAGCTTCCGTGTCTTGATATCTGTGGTCTGTATATCTTCCTTTGGCCACCGTATGATTCCTGCAGGGTATCTGATTACTGGTAGGGCGTAGCTGTTAATGGCTAGGGACTTGTTCTTGCCGTTGAGCTGACTTCTTAGGACTTGCCTTACTCGATGGAGGTATTTGGCTGTGGCTGCTTTCCTTGTTTCCTCGTCAACAACCTCGTCAACCTGAGTTGGTACCCATAGCCCGTCTTGTTGATTATTTGACTGAGGGGGTTCAGTCCTATACAGAACAGCATTGGGGACAGAGCGTCTCCTTGGTATATACCACATTTGATGGTCACGTGTGCAAGTGGCTTGCCATTGGCTTCAAGTGTGGTTTTCCACTGTTTCATCAAGTTGGCGATGAAGGTTCTCAGAGTCCCATTGATGTTGTACAGCCTCAAGCATTCAGTGATCCAAGTATGTGGCATTGAGTCATATGCTTTCTTGTAATCAATCCAGGCAGTGCTCAGGTTGGTACGTCTGGTTCTGCAGTCTTGGGTGACTGTTCTATCCACCAGGAGTTGATGTTTTGCTCCTCTAGTATTTTTACCAATCCCTTTCTGAGCAGTGCTCATGTATTGATCCATGTGCCCGCTGATCTTATCTGATATTATGCCCGACATCAGCTTCCATGTTGCGGAGAGGCAGGTGATTGGCCGGTAGTTGGATGGGACTGTACCCTTTGAAGGATCCTTCTGGATCAGGATCGTACGCCCTTGGGTTAGCCATTCAGGGTGAGTCCCATCCCTTAGCAGCTGGTTCATTTGTGCTGCCAGGCGCTCATGGAGAGTTGTAAGTTTCTTGAGCCAGTAGCTGTGGATCATGTCAGGGCCTGGTGCTGTCCAGTTTTTCATTCCTGAGACTCTTCTCTGGATGTCTGCTACTGTGATGGTTACTGGGTTCTGTTCAGGGAGCTTGCTGTGGTCCTTTCTCAGAGCCACCAGCCACTGTGCATCCTTCTTATGTGATGCCTCCCGCTCCCATATATCCTTCCAGTACTGTTCAGTTTCCAGCCTTGGTGGGTCTGCTCTGCTATTATTCCCCTGCCACTGAGCGTACACTTTCGCTGGTTGTGTTGTGAACAACCTGTTTATTCGTCTGGCTTCATTCTCTCTTGTGTACCTCTTTAGGCGGCTGGCCAAGGCTTGGAGTCTTTGTTTGGCAGTTTCGAGTGCTTCAGGTATGGGCATCTGGCTGTATTTCTTGGGAAATCTATCTTGAAAAATCAAGATATATATATATATATATATATATATATATATATATATATTAGGGTACAACCACCAACTAGGTAACTACGTTATCTACGTAAGCCGCATCTACTTTTAACACGAGTAACGTTCAGTCATCGCTTGCCATAATTGAACAGAGAGACAGAAATTGTGAAAAGGGATACTTGAAATATGTCCCAGTCTTCTTTCATTTCAGCCAACTACACCCACTCCAGTCAAAGATCATCCTTCTGGCTGCTGAAGCACAAATTATTTTTGTGCTCTGATACGCCTCATGCTTTTGCGCCGTCCTCTTGGAAATTGTTGCAAATTAAAAACAAGCCATTAAAATTGGAAAATTTTAATGACAGCAAAAATCTCAAAATAATTGCACCTGCTTATAAATGATTTCAACATAAGACCTCGATAAATTGATTCTGTTCACCTCAAAATCTCACCAGTCATACTACCTTTGATATTACTGGAGTCTTCTTGGCAAGTTAGAAATTATTTTCCATTCTTTTCTCTCATGCTGCTGTGAATCCATCCCCAATCTCTGGGGGAGGCGTTGCCTCACACTTTGCAAAACACTAGTGTGGATGGCACCTTGAGGGACAGTCAGGTTCCCGGGAGCTGTACTTTACTTACACAATATGTGCATGCTTATAAGTAAGCTAGCTGTTGGGCTGAAGGGAAAAAAAAAAAGACGTGATTTCATACGCTAAACGGCAGGAGTGGATTGAAAGATTCTGAGACGTGCCTCGGAAGTGCAATTTTTCGCTCTGCTTTCTATTCTATGTCAAGGTCATCTTAGCATAGCGTTTTTTTTTGCTGTGGTTATGATTGTAGATGTGATTTTTCACAATATGGCAATGCAGTGAGATACAAGGCTGCAAAAATGATGAATTGGTTTTAGCATGTTAAATAAATGAAAAGTGAAAAAAGGCCAAATGGTTGTTTTTTCATCCTTCATTCATTTTTCATTGTAATTTTTTTTCTGTATGTGGCCCCTGGAAGAAAAAGTTTGGAGAATGTATCAACATTTAATAATAAAGCAGCCATATGCTCGAGGACATATTTTTAAGAGCAGGAGAAATGGGAGCAAGCCAATGCGTAATGGCGTGGTGGAGATAATTTATATGCTGTCATAATTTGAATGCAGATTCATAGTAGCCATATTGTAATTCTAATTTCCACATGTCTGCAAATTCTGCTTTCCAAAGTGCACCGTCGAGTATCAGCTTTGGGCATCGCTGGTTTCACATTGGCAGTCCACTCACGTTTTCACTTTCAACTCATCGAGTACAGGAGCTTGCATGGTGTGTGGCCCTGCACTCACACGGTTAAGAATTTTAGATGAGCACGGCCACCACGGAATATGTCAATGTTGGTAACCGCTGTTCTTAAAAGTCTCAGATGAAAATTAATCCATTCTGCCAGTAACGCAATCAGCTGTAGATGAACACAAATTGTACAAAAAAAAAAAAAAAAAGTGAGAAGCTTGCATCAATGTTGATGGTGGTGGAGAGCTAAAGGCTCCAAAGCAGCACCAAAAAAAACAAAAAACAATCAAGAATCAAAACGGAGTCAAAGCTCTTCTGGTAACCCCATTACATGAGAGACTCAAGGTGCCAAAATAAAGGCCTCTAATCCAACCTGAAGTGGGAACAGCGCAGGGTGACACCTTCTCACAGGTATCATCTTTGTTAGTACAGTCCATGGGATGTCACAAAATTTCACAAAATAAAAGCCTCATACCATTTCATTATATATATTTATTTATTTATTTATTTATTTATTTATTTATTTATTTTAAAGCACCTGGCCAAGCTTCATCTAGCACCGCCAACACTCATATTAAATCCACCGCTCAAAGTATCCCTTCTGAATGTACACTTATAAAACTCCCATATGACAAACTAACAAAAATCAAGTCAGTTATAAACAAATATAAACTGTCTCCTTCCTGCTCTTGGTAAACCTGCTGTAGGCCAACAATATGGTGGGAACACAGCCGGGTGAAACATTCTCACAGGTATCACATCCATACATACAAGGACAATGTACCAGGTGGACATTTAGTGTGTGTGTGTGTGTGTGTGTGTGTGGTGTGTGTGCATGTGTGTTAAGAGAGAATGCCTCGGCCCTACAACACTTCCTTTTGCAATATAGAAAGAACCGGCATGCTTTTGCTTGCTCATTTGCATTGTACCAGATTTTAATTAGACTGTCCAGGATGTAGCATGCATGCATACATGAAAGGGAACATTCCCTTAAAACAGAGAAGAGAAGATGCAGATATCAGTAGCTGGGTTACAACAATCCTAACTGGAACCCAAAAGGAAGTGAAACCATGGAACTGACCTTCGACCTCCATGCAACCAATAAGGGTCATGACTCAGAAAAGATTACCGTAAATTTCGGACTGTAAACCGCGACTTTTTTCGCAAATTTTTAACCCGGAATCACGGGTTTTAGCTGGTGCGGTTTATAATCCGGTGCGGGTCATAGTCTGAAAATTACGGTAATCGAAATTGGGCATGGGCAGGCCTGCAGACACCGCCCTCGCGGGACCTCCGTAAATTAGCATTTGGAATCAAAACTTGGAACAAAATTCGATTGATTAGAAGAGAAATTTGGTTAGTAGTTTTTTTTTTTTGGGTCTCTGTATATCTGAGCTCAATAACTTCTCATTACCAGTTGAAAGCTGGAATTGCGGCAAATGGCTTTTTGTCTTGTTTTGGCATTTCTATTCATTATACGAGGGTGAACTGGGAGAGGGCGCATCACGGCAGAGGTCAACTCTCCTGATGAATATCAAGCGTACCTTGCGCACACTCCGACAACCATCTGCTCCAAGCTACGGCTGACTCACCGGCCTCGGTACAAACACATCATACAAAGGCTAATTTCATCAACATATTCAACAAAGCTAAATGGAAAGGCAAAGGTTCGAGGAAACATGAGCAGCTCCTAAAACGCCGCTCTTCTTCTTTAGCGTCGGCAGATTGCTATCTTTCTTCAATGCTTAAATGTCACCTGCGAATATTTGCCGGTCAAAAGATATTTGCAGATCGCCATCTGCAGATTTTGATATTTTAAACGAAAATGGACATGGGCCCAGAAATATTTTTTTTTGTTTTTAATGTGTCATTAGCTCCAAGCATCCCGTAATGATTTGAAAAGTGGCCAGCTCCGTCAATGCACCATATGAGGTGACTCGTGTCGGCTAATCACGACATCATTATGTTAGGCCTCAGAATGCGAGCAGATGCATCGAAAATACCATCTGTGCTTGACGCATGATGTCACTCATTTCTCGAGTAACAAGACAGCGATTCATTTGGACTCCATGTCACATGTAGCTAATGTCTGAATGGCGTTGAGAATGCACAGTATGCAAAATATGCGCTCTGATCTGGATTCTGATGGATTTTAGAACTCCAAACCTGCTTTGTAAATTATTATTATTATTATTATTATTATTATTATTATTATTATTATTATTATTATTATTATAAGTGTATATATGAAAATAAAATGAAATAAAATAAAATTAAAATTATTATTATTATTAAATTATTATTATTATTATTATAAGTGTATATATGATAATAAAATAAAATTGCCATGTCACGTCTTCTAATAAGCATGTAGGGAAATAATAAATGCAGTTATTGCATCCATCATGGCTTTTGAAGCGCCGTCATTGCCATTTATTCAATTTTCTTGCACATTAATATTTTAGCATCCCCTTCTGCAAAATTGCACTGTGTGGCTTCAGTGACAATAAAGCACATCAGTTCTTCAAAGGAAGCACGAGTGCAAAAATGTGAAGTAATAGCATCAAGCCCACATGACGTATTCGCCACGTGCATGGACGCAATCAGGATGATTCAACCCCTTTTCAGCATTGCTATAGAAAACGAAAACTCCGGGAACATTGTGTAGGCGGTAACTAGGCAACAAGGAACAAAGGCCGGCCAGTTTACTTATGTGCCCCGTAAGTATACGAGTTTTATGAGTTTCCACGTATCCTTCCATTCTCAAAACGCTGTGCCCTGTGGGCGGACGAGAAGAGGTGACCTCGTATTTATTCAAAGACACCGCTTAGTTACTGTTCCAAAAAAGCTGCATTGAATTTGAAATAAATAAATAAACACATGCAGCTCGTTTGACTTTATTCCCCAAGACTGTGATTGATGAATAGGATGTGAAGCTATGTAATTCTCAGTAGAAAGGAAATCTTTCATTTGTCTTGAAAGGACCTCATACAAAAAGTTGTTGCACAGCAGGTTTTCTAAAATAACGATAAAGTCAGGCTGAATCTTAACACTTTCAACAGAAAATAAAAAACACAGCTTGTTTGTTGAGCTATTAACACTGCAAGCCACTTTCAACACTTTAGAGTAGACAATAATTGGTAGAAATAGAAAAAAAGGGATTTACCAAGATATCTAACTGAGAAAAAATATATATGAAATTTACCAGTGGTGAAATATAAGATGAACAGCATAAATTTAATTTATGGATTGGTTTAAGTGTAAAAAATAAAAATAAAAAAGTCCCTGTCTTTGCCTCTATTTATTTTTCTGTATCCATTGGAGAAAAAAACCTTTGACGCAATATGCTCTTTCAGAAAATAAACCCAACAACCACCAGGAGGCTTCAGCGCAACACACACCGAGTGGAAATAAGTGTGTGCCAAAATGAGGGGTGACACACAGGCCGAGATGAACCATCATTGACAACCAAGTTATTTGACCTCATCTCTGCTTCTGTTTCTTCGTGCCTGATTGCTGCTCAAACTGAGCGACAATCAGGTTAGCCAAAGTGGGAATAAAATTGTAATTTGGCAGGCACTCATAACAAATATGTTGTATTGATAAAATGATTCCATGCAAGTTGGATATCATGTGAAGCGTGTCGTAGGCATGTAACTGGACTGACAGTGACACCAGTTGTGAAACGACAAAGATGAAGTGCTAAAAAAGGCTCGATGAGGCAAATTGGCTCACCTACCGTCCGTGTATGATAGATAACGATTCATTCTTTGCGGTGCTTTGTGGTTGACAACATTGTTTGATCTCCACTTTTCAAAATTGTGAAAATGATACTCGGCAGCTCTCACATGTCTTCTCTCGCTGCTTTGATGCAAGCGGTAAAATGGCCCAATGACACAATTACAGACTATTGTGGCAGGATATTTTTCTCGGGAGTTAGTGTAGGTACTGCGAAATGGATTTGTAGCGTCAGCAAACTATTTTCAACAATTAAAGTGGGTCAATGATTTCTAAAAAAAAAAATGGCCGGCACTCGTGAGGAGAGAAGAAACTTTCCAACAGGCGACACATGAGACTTCTTTTAAGTTTTTCAAGAGAGCTGAGTGTTGAAAAGCTGGCAGCAAATATGCTGTAAATCATCCGTGGCAAGTTAGTTGTCATCTTTACTGCGACAAACTCCCAGTGTGCCACAGGCCATAATTGTGTATTCACACTCGCATCCTGCTCTCTGCTCTGACTTGGGCTGTGTTTTCCATGCACGCTCTCATTTACATATCCTCTGTTGCTACCGTCAGACAATGGCGAGATTGGAGTATAATGTTTTCCTAGCAACGCAGCTGCAGAGATGATAAGAATGATTATTTCTTCCTCCCAGGAGGTTAGGCATCATTCCGATGGCTTCTTGGGTTGGGAATATTAGGCAAAAACTGCAGCGGGGGTTGTTAACTAATTCCAGTTCCAAACCTGGCGCATTTTATTTTGTTTTTATTTGGTTTGATTTCAAAAAAATAAATTTAAATCTAGTCAAAAATTCCAATCGAGTTGTTGCTTTTTCGTTGATTTGTCAAGTTTTCCTTGTGTACCATATTTTGATTAGATTAGATAGAACTTTGTTTTGTTGTTTGTTTGCAGTCCAAATCAAAACGGTTTTGTTTGTACTTTACCCTGAGTACCTTGTTTTTTTGATTTAGGTCTTTATGAGTCTGTTTGATGCACAGGTGCCCATTAATGTTGCATTTGCTTTGTATTTAATCCCAATTTCCAGTAACTGGGCCAATTGGCTTGTGTGTTATCAAAGCGCAATGGCATCTTTGAAGGCACAACAAGGGCAAACTAAATGAAAGAGTAGTGCACTGATGAGCACCCACATGGCTCTGTGGGTTTAAATGTGTGAAAGTGTAAATGAGTCAGCTCTGAAGGAAGAGACACGATTAACGTGACATAACATGAAAAAAATATGAATGCGGTCCGGCCGCTACAAATGCATGATGAAATACGTTTTTTTTCTATGCTCAAACATTCACATCAAAGTGGGTGTGATGAAATGACTTCACATAGGGCTGACAGTAAAGTATGGAATATACATCCAATTTTAAAAAGGACTCAAAATGAGGCTAATTTGTCGCCATGTAGTTGCACCGTTAGTGAGCCACAAGTAGCACACGTAATTGTTGTTCTTCAACTTTTACGATTATTGTTTTACCTACTTTCAACAGTGTCATATCGGAAAAAAATCGTGCTGCTTCGCCAATGTGTAAAGCAAATACAGTATTTTTTCATCATGTAGCAGCCCATTTTCAGTAATTTTTTATTTACATGATTATTGATAGTCAGTCTTGTATCGTTTTCATCCAGCTTCGCCACCTTCCCACTGCATGTCAATTTCACGAGGTGGTAATGTTCCCTGTTTCAAGGTGTTTGTATCAAACAACACTCCTACCCCACAAAAAACACTCATTCACTGCCAAAGACGACTATAGACGTCAAAGATCCATTTTAATTGGGCTGGCGGTGCATGAGTTAACTCATCTGAGAATATTCATTGAAAAGTCACAGCTGGACTTTTTCTGGTAAAGATTCTGACTGTGACATTTTGTATTGCAGCAACCAAACATGTCATTGCTAAGCATAAAAGTTTCTCACCAAACATCTCCAATAGTTATTGTTCACTGGGGGCATTTGTTTACTCAACTGACAGAATGGAATTTTCCAACAACAGCTCCAGCTGCAAAGTGAAGAAAACACATCTTGGTATCACTGTGATCATTTTCACTGTCAGTGCAGACATTTGGAACGTTTTGAGTCCCCACAGATTTTTTGGTGCACTTAAGCGTTTTTTTGAGTCCAGGCCTACAGTATACATTATTTATTGTTCAGCAGAGATGAGTACAAGAACAAAATAACCCAACAGGGCTTTATGAAATCAATTTTCTAACTTTAAAAAAACTTTTGCATCTACAGCATTGAGGGAAAATATTGCTGTGCAGAAATAAATCAAACACGGTGTAGCATCCACCCCAGTATGCAAATGGCAGCTGCCAGTGTTCCTAAGGTGTTATTTTGAAACAGTGAAATGAATCAGCAAGGAGCGGAAATTAAATACAAGTTGTTATTCCCAGCAACACTTCCACAACATCCTTTATGCGCTTTTAAGGTGCCGTTTGTTTGCCTGCTGTTGTGCGCCTCTCACACCCGCGTATCATTTCCGAAGACGGCGTAGAAGATATGAAGATGAAGTATTATGCTCTCTTTATGAGGAACTGCCATGATACACCAGAATTATGATAAACAAAACACACAAGCAGTTTACAACTAGGGAAATTAAGCAGCACAGGACTGATGAGCTAATATGAGTGGCAGAATCGGCGCTATTTATTGGCGGAGAAAAGCAAAGGAAGAGACAGATAGGGCTGATAAGCTAATGCTATCCAGGTGGAGGAACATAAAGACTGGCAAAGAGCTAATTGCCTGCAAGGAAAAGGCAACAGAGCTGTTAGATCAATTAAAGAGATAGTTTGGAGAACCTGAGGAGCTGACAAGAACATGATTGGATGAAATCCCGATCCAGAGGTGTGTCGTTACGAGCTACGTTTACTCCTTGGCGCATACTTAAGTGTTTCTTTTCCATTAGCCAAGGCGCTTCCAAGCGATCGTAAACAAAAAGCACGTTTACGACTCCGGTTTAGTAAGCGTGACAACAGCTGCCAAATCAGAAGACCTTGTAGGCTAAAGTGCATTTTTCTTCATGATATTTTTCACAGTAAAAGCAGTGAAATATTTTCACAAAAAAATGTTTGTCTGAAATGTAATTATGATATTGCATTTCCTTAATTAGTGGCTTCCGCTTTTTGAGTGGCCCAAGGAGATGCCGGGTGTGTCGTTCATTTGAACATTTAATTCCGCTCGGTAGCTTTAATTTACTTTATTGCACGATTGCACATCCCAGTAGCATGGACAGAGAACACAACCAGCGTCTCTTTTGACCTTTGACCTCCTCCCACCGTCCTTACTCCTCAAGGAGCGACTCCGTTCGAATATGATCCTTGCGCTGTGCCACGTTGCACCATTCCAACATTCATTGAACCATCTGTTTGAGTCCATCTGGTTGCGAAGCAAAATCCAAACACAATCTGATTAACCCGCCAACCTTTTCCACATATACTCGGGCCTCATATCTTGCAAGATTTCTTTAAATAGATGATCCAAAAATAATATTACTCAATCTATGATGTATACGGTCATTTGAGTTCATAGATCACCTTTATTTGTATTTTACGCTCGTGTGTATGTTTTAGTGGAGTTGTTTATATGGCTGGAGGCAGATAAACCTACAAAAAGAAAGTAAGCTGCAGGCAGGCAGGAACTGAATAATTCTCTTTTTTTTAATGAGTACAGCAGGATAAACAAAGGGAAGTTGAATTCCTCTGCGGTTGGTAGAACTAAATAAAAGTTGGTTCAAGAAAGACAGGAAAAATGGAAATAATTAACAACTACTATTGGCTGAGGGAAAATAAAGTACACAACCTTTGACAAAGTTGGGAGAACAAAGGTCGTCTGTCTCAAAAGGAAAACAGGGTAGACTGGATTAATGTGAATTTAGGGCATCTAGAAGGACATGAGAAATGGTCGCTAATCAATTGAGGAAACGAAACCAACAACCAAGAAAGACTGGTGACTTGTTGACGGTACCATTTTGAGAGCACAAGGGCAAGCAGTGTATTAAAGAAAACTGGGCCGAGAAGACTGATAAGCTAATGTGATAACGCTGGAATGACACGAGGAATAGCGAGGTGATGAAAGGGATCAGGACAGACTCAAGTGATAAATTGATTCGATATAGATGGGAGAACAAAGACAAGGGCAGGCGGTGAGTTGATTGGAAAACCCGAGGGCATTCGCCAAGTCATACACCGACAACTCTCAAACCAAAGCGCCACTGAACACAAGGACAAAAGGAAAGAGCCTTGACAGAAATGTTACGGAATGAAAATGTCTACACGTTTCATCAGGGTACCTAAGACGCATCCCTGAGGTGTCCCTGTGTTCAGAATGAAAGTAGAGGAGGGTGCTCAACTTTGTATCCATTTTATGGGGTACCATTTTGTAAAAGACAGCTGAAATTCATAAACTGCATCCTCGCATAGAGTAGGTGTTTATTATTCTGGTGTGCGAGTAAATAGAAATTGATCCAAGAAGTTTTAGGTCGTAAAGCTTTGGGATAATTGCTTTGCCCTTGCTACTTTTGCTCTGCAAGTATTAAGAGACGAAATGAGCACAGGTCGGTTTCTGCTGTGAAACTCTTGCTGGAAGTAACTCAAGCAAAGATAATCCTCAGAATGAACGAATGCACCTGCGTCAGAAGACCTGGGATTCTAATCTTGGAAAAGATTCCTCCTTTTCAAACCGGTTTTCTATACTATCGCCCATGTAGAATGGTTTCACCGATGGTGTATTTTTAAATGTGAACAGATAAGATATTATCTTACGTACACTGATCAGGTTTCGGGATAGTCGGGACATGGGAATACAAAACAGGGCACCCTTAAAGACTCATGTTGAAAATAAAAAGCTTATTTTTCTGGATAAAAAATAAAAAACAAATAATTGCCATGACTGCTTACTGACTATATTTTTATTTTGTTTAGGAAAAAAATTCATCTTATCTTCAGTGACATTTTTGTTGTCACATATATATAGCGGAATATTTTGTTAATGGTTAACAATAATGGTTTATTGTCATTTTATGGTTGAGCTTAAACGGTCACTCGCTCCATATTTTGAATCATTTTATTGGTATTTGTGTTAAGAGAAATGTCATTAAAATTAAAAAAAAATTACAAAATTAAAAAGTATATTTTTAATTAAAAAAATGGGGATTTTCTTTTGAAGACCACACCCTCCTTCCTGGAAATGATCAATGCTTATCCCATGTCTGTTTGCACCCAATTGTCTGTGTCATCCAGTTAGCTTCCTTCCTTCCATTGTGTCATTTCCAGCTGCCACTCTTTTCATAAGTATTCAGCGTATAATGAGTCCTCTGGCTCGTTATCACGACAGCGGCACAATGCTTAGCGCTTCAAGTCACGCTCTTTAACAGACAATTGGCATTTGAATGGAAAGGAGCACAAACCCATTCTTAACTTTTTCTCCAACTGAGGTCTCGTTATTTAATTCATAAATTACATGCTTTTCAACTAAAGAGCACATATGAGATGTGCATTTTCCATGCATCCTTATCTCGGTCGTCAAAATCAGAGCTGAGACGTGTCGCCTGTTGATTAAAGTTGCCGTTTTTCATTTTTGACTCATTCATCCGCCGCTAGCGTCTTCCAATGACAGCCTTCATTTCTTCCAAGGACATCGCTCGAGCTTTCCTTTCTGCTCCTGTCTTGTTTACAAGAGAGCACCTGTCATAGAAAATATACTGTAGCTTTCTTTGCGGCACTTAAATTTATGAACAACCAAGATGTTTTCTGTCTTGGTTGGGGCCGACCTCATTAACCAAATGGAGCGAAATGTGTGATGATAATTCTCAGATGTGTGGGGCTATTGACTGTACATTCCACATTTCTTGTTTACATCCTTGAAAAAAAAAAGATTGTCTGGTTATAGAAGCTGTAAACAAAATGTTCTTTATTCATTTTCCCATGGTGGTCAATTTAACTGAGAAGTGCTGACGGCAACAAGTTGGAATATTTAGAGGTAATAAAACTTTGTATACTTTTTACGTGCCTTGCGAGACAATAAAGTGGGCCTATTGAGATGAATGACAGAAGTTAAGATTGTTTTTGTCTTTCAGTCAAATGTCAATGTCAACGCCTGGTCTGTACGCACAAGTCTGCCCTATTTGTTAGCGTTAGCATTTGCCTATCCGCGGCTGGTGTGTTTTATTGTTTTGAGCATCCGATACATGCTGGTAAAGACTCCATCCAACCTTTTTTTTTTTTTTTATAGTGCTTGTTCTCATTTGAGTTGCACCCAACTGACTTTTGGACGAAAGGTACACCCTCGGACTGGCCACTAGCCAAGACAGACAAGCAAATACTCAAACTCACTGACAACTTAGTTTACAATGTTTTGGGAATGTGAGTGAGCTGGAGAAGATTTTCACATTTTTATTCGATTTGTCCGTCCCAATTCAAAGGCAGAACTTCGAAACCTTGAGACATATGTGCTAACATTGCACAATGTTGTTTATTAACAGTCTGTACATTCCAAATATAATAATAATATTTCAAAAATCCATCCAACAAAAAAAGTTAGTTTGTTTGCCAATCGCTAGATTAGCCTTGAGCGTCAAACCCAATTAAAAAAAAAAATCCCTACACAAAACTTGAGAAAGTCCATTACTGCATTCACAAGTGACAAAGCAGCTTCAAAAACACCCTGGAGGTTCACAGTGAATGTAACAGAAAGTAAACGTGGAAGAAAAAAAGTCAGAATGGATTTCTGACTATTGACATGACATATGTGAAGGTCGGCCTTTTCACAAAGACCATCAGTGTGGTTTTTAAACTCACATTTGTTCAAAGTTCTTTCTACCTTCATTTCAAAGCCAAATGTGGGAAAGTCACCCACAACCAACACATCATTTTTATTTCTCACATTTTATGATTTGTCACAATTTTTGCACAATTTATAGCCTTTTTCATTCCAGCCAGCTCATGCATCTCACAGGTCTTGCAAATACATGCATACCTTGCACCTAAGTGGAAATGGCGCCAGAAAGCATCATAGCTTAATCAGCTAATGCATGTCACGATTACATTTAAGACATTTCATTAATCCCAAAGGGGAAATTAGGACTATGCATTTAACATACAGTATCAGAAGGAATGTGCATGAGTGGGCAATTCATCATTTGATGATGAGGTTGGCATCCGCTACTGCCTTCCATCCTCTTAAATTGTACGAACTATGAACTCCCTCTTCCAATGATCATTTAATCCACGTCGACTCGACAGCAGCATCTTCAAATCCTGATAGTTTCCATCCTTGCTAACTTTACTTCATACTCATCCTGTTTGACCTTAATTATAAATCAGTAAGGATTTACCTGACTTAATCCACTGCTATCGTGTTGCGTTAATAGAAAGGATGCATACTATCCGAAAAGCAATTTGAGAGGACACGCAGTTCCGAATCGATATTTGTCTTTGTGAAATTCTGAAATTCTGAATTTAAACTCAGAATTCTGAGATTAAAGTCAGAATTGCGGCACAGCCATATTTGTTGAAATGATTGCCCAAACATGATCCGGCAATGACATTAAACATGTGGCAGCATCCATCTGTGTTTCATAAATGACTAATGATGGACGACAGCAGACACGAGCTGCGTTTCTTCACTTCGCTGTCTACCTTGCGCAAAACGTTCCCACGCCATAGACGGAACATTTGGTTCAAAAGGATTTGTGTTGGTCCTGCTCGCCAGTTGTGTAGGAGGTGAAATGAGTGCTTTGTTTTGGTTTTTTTGACACTTCTTCTACATTCTTCATCTGTAAATCAAGGTCTTTATTGGCCCTAGTGAACGCAATTGAAAATTCTCTACTCCCAAGATTCATTCCTTCTATGTCGCGCGAGGCATCATTTGATCACAAGCACACGAGCGGGCGACGTCATCGCCATCACTGCAGCTCTGTTGTGACACTTGAGAGGCTGGCATCTCTGCAGGGGTGTCATAACAACTTTTTTTTGAGACAAGATTTTTTTTTTTTTTTTAGATTCTCCATGCACTCAGACTTCGCCACTTTGAGTACAAAGCTTGGTTATTAAAAGCGATTTGAATAACATTACGCAGAGCCACTCTCTTATGCAGATGTGACTTGGTGATGTCGACATACCAAATGAAAATACAGTAGTGCCGATTCATCTTCTCCAACATGAAAAAGAAAACTTCGCCTCCTGGAGAGAGAAAACAATGTATTTTTCAAAGTCTCCTTTACAATTCTAAACTAAAGACAAGTTTGCCCTATTTTCAAGTGCTCAATATCTTTACAGTATTTATGCCCAAGTCAACTGGAAGTGACTCACTCCCCAAAATGCGGTTTCACATGAAGAGCTTGAGCTGTTACCCCCCATTGATGTGAGGAACATGAATTCATTCCCCCATCTGGCTCCCCACTAATTTATTCAGACCTTTTGTTTGTTAAGTCAGTGGAAATACAAACAGCAAGATAAGTTCATAGTACTGTATTTTTCACACTATAAGGCGCACCTTCAATGAATGGCCCATTTTAAAACTTTGTCCATATATAAGGGGCACTGGATTATAAAGCACATAGAATAAATAACTCAACGCTGGTCAAACGTTAATGCAATCACAATATATTGACACTCGAAATAGTGAAAACAATAACAATATATCAATAACTCAACGTTGCTCAAATGTTAATATCACACAACACATAAAATAAACACGTAAAGTTTACTTTATTAAATTAGTCCTCATCCACAAATCCATATTGGTCCATATATAATGTGCACCGGACTATAAGGCGCACTGTCGGCTTTTGAGAAAATTTGAGGTTTTTAGGTGCGCCTTATAGTGTGGAAAATACGGTAAACATAGCAACTTGCTAAAATAAGCTAGACTAAGCTAGGTTGTCATGCTCAGAGACAGGCAGCCTGCCAAAAAACAACAAGATGGGAATTTGTTGTCAAGCAGCCCTGATCAGTCAAAATTCAAATGGACACATTTGTGAATATACAAAGCATTAATTGAATCCCAATTCCCGCGGCTGATCTGAAAGGTGTCCTTTTTAATGAGCTAAACCACAAAGGAGCACAAAATAGTTAAAAGGATATTTAAATTTACTGGCTGGTTGTCATACACTTCTGTCTCCATGGAGCCACACACACACATACACACACGCACACACACACACACATAGCAGTAGGACTGACAGCATGGCTTAAGTAATTTTAGCTCGGACAATTGTTGAGAGAGCCTGCTGTCAAAGACATTTCATTTAAAGAGCTTACTGAATTCTTTTTTTGGGGGGAAAACCGGTACATAATTCACAGGTTTATCCTGTGATAATAACTGACAGAATGAACATCAATCCGTGAGGATTAGACCAACAAATCCCCTCTGAGTATTTACTGGATGTTATTGATTTCTGTATAAATGATGTCTTTAGCAAGATTTTGGGCATTAGGGAGAAAATAATGTTGGGTTATGTTCAACCTGACATGTTTGTTCCTTAATTCGATGAAGGTAAATTAAGAAAAGGGCAGGCGATTTAGAGGAAAAAGTTGAAGTGATCGAAAGAACACGGACATGGAAGTTTTCCCCGAGAACATAAAACAGCTGCTCCCCGCCTCGGATTTATGTTGTCGCCGTTATCGCCGCTACAGACATTGACTTAATTAACATTAAATACAAAAATAAAATGGCTTCAGTAATCACATTTTAGTAACAATTTAAAAAGTCACTGCAGTCAGCGGGCTCAGGCAATTTTAATCACCTTGCTAGTTTTTCTATGTTTAGATCAGTGTTGTATAAAAATAAAAAAATATATTTGTATTGAGTCCAAAAAGACTTCTGTCCATAGAGTTTAGAAGAAAATGAGCCTTGGGGAAAAAGAAGCCGATGAAACGAACAGGATATTTTGAATCGTTCTGGTTGCTTTTTTAAGGGAACTTTTGCTTGGCCCCAGAGTAGGAATTAATATTGGAAACTTTAATCCAACTGGAGGTAATGCGGCAGGTTTAAAGAAAAAAAAAAAAACATCTTGAAAAGTACTTTTCTGTACTTGAAGTCCTCTGTGAGTGCCCCCTTTTGAAAACTGCTCAGCTGTGAAGTGAGTTTTTTTTTTTCATGTGTCAAGTTAACAGAGCAGAAGAGCGGAAATAATTGACAAGATTCATTTTTATTTTTCATTTGTAAAGAGGGTTGAGCAATAATTTTAATTTTAACTTTTTTTTTTCCAGTATTTGATTTCTTGTACTTTTTGCCTCTTCTATTGGAGGGCAGTGAAAGATTCTCATACATTTTCAAACTGTCAGGAACAAAATGACAAAATATTTGCATTGTCACCCAAAGTAAACAGAAAGCAAGCAAGCAAGCAAGCAAGCGTCTACTTATTATCATAAATTATTATTCCCGTTTTAGCACACTCGGCCTGTGTTCTTCCTTTGCTTGTTATTTATAGATCTGGTTTCTATATTTGTCACACAGCAGGGCTTGACACAAACTGCCCTGTTTAGTTTCACTTCAATGAGTTCTGTATTTGTATACGCACTATTGGGAATTGCACAAGAAACACGCTGCCAATAACGATGACCTGTTGAATATACTGCGGCTATAAAAATATCAACTATTTTCTGTAGTTGGAAAGAAAAAATAAAAGCACAAACCCACAGGGAATATTTCAGTGTATCCAGATGGTCGTTCTTTGCCTCCCTCACAGTGAGCTGAGCTTTAAAGATTGATGGGAAATGTATCACACCTCCGATTTAAGATATTGAGCCAGCTTGGGTTTTTTTTAATCACCGTTTCCCACATCCTAATTAAGATGCATTCGATATAATAATATAATAGCTATTATGTAACCTGGCTCAGACTTTCTTAGCATTTTTCATAAACAGCATTTTGTCAACGCAGATTTTATATTCTCTCTATATGAAAGTGTGAATGTGGCCACTTTGAAAAGTGCATTAGTCAAGTGCAATGTCTTTTAGATTTGTCTTACGTAAGCCATGCGAAAGACTAACTTTCCTTCACAGAACACCAAGTGAGTTTGTTTAAAAAGTAAAAAAAAAAAAAAGAGAGAAGAAACGCTTTCATTTCTTTGCAGTTTTGAAAAGAAAGAATTACAAAACCAGCTCAACACAACTCAAGGCCAAACAATAATAACAGTGTGGTTTTGTCCTCTTCTCAATCCGGTAGTGGTTTTTGGCACAGGCGACAAAGGTGGCATTTTTTTATGTCGCATCAATCTGCGAGAATAAATACCACCCTCCCATTTTAAAACGGTGTACCCTAGACATTATCTGACTTTTCCTGTCTTCCTCTGGGTGTTTTTAAAAAGCTTGCCATCAGAGGAAATCATTAATGAGCCACTCCAGTCCTGTAGGTGGCGGTAATGCACGTACGTTGAAAAGTGCAATTGCCAACTTGCCAGGAAGTCATTTGCGTCATGGGTTTTTCTGAATTGTTTTCTTAAGTTTGCATGCTGCCTCTTGCTAATTACTTCTAACTAATGATTTGCACAACCTATCTGACATGATGACACATTAATTCCTACCTTCTTTTTTTTTTAGCAAAGAGGTCATACAAAAGCACACACGCATGCAATGTCACGACTTTTTTTAATCATTACTAAAGAGTCACTTATTCAATTTAACATTTTATCCCACAGAAGCGCTTATCTTCTTAATATCGTGGCCAACTCGAGAGCTGATAGGCACCCAATCTTCGTCTTCACACCTCCTCCTCCTCCTCTCCTCCTCCGCGCACGGCCACGCGTCTTAGCGCGGCCAGGACGCGCGCGCTCACGTGGGCGCGTCTGCCAGCCCCCCGGTCGCCACAGTGGATGGGTGTCGGCGTGGAAGATGCTGTGAGCTGAATGGACGCACTTACATTCAAGGAATGTAATCATCTTCTCTTTATGCCCGCTAGAAGCCGGGTAAGTTTTTCTTTTTTGTTTGCTCCCCCTCCCCCCCAAATCCCTTAACTCAACTCACTCAAGTGTTTCAAGGCACACTTGCCATTTAGCAGTCTGCAAAATTTGAAGTACTGTTATTAGTAATATTTGATGTGGTTCAAACGTGATGTCGTGTTTTTTCCTAATTGACTGAGCAGTTATTGTATCAGACAATGTCATTTGCATGGTGATTAATAAGACATGAGTATTTTCATGGATGCAATCTATCCCTGCAAGGCACGTGACTGTAAAATAATTTATTTCCTCTGTGCGTGTTTTTTTTTTTCTTCCCCCAATTCCTTACAACGTGTGCCATTGCAGCCTGAAGGCGATTTGGATTACATAAAGAAAAGTAATTTTCTTGCAGATGATGAAGCATGGTTGTCACTTTCAGCCCACATGTTTTCCAAAGCTCTCCACCCATAAAAGCACAAAAGAAAGAAAAAGATAATTTCATATTGCTGGTGATGATACAAGCGATTCCATGCTTGCCTGGGATGTCCATCAATGAAATAGCTCTGATGTCCAGTTAGAGAGCTCCAGTTCACAATGTGATGACTGACTGCAGATTGGTGAGTGGGCTATTATGAGAAGAAGAGGTGTGTGTGTGTGTGTGCGTGAAGGGGGGGGGGGGTGTAACGTAAGGGGAGAGTGGGTGTTGCAGTTAACGCAGGATTCCACCTCTGGATAATGTGATGATGGCACTCAAATCAAAGTGACTTAGAGGGACAGCCACGCTCTCACAGTTCTGAGATTCAAAGTTCTCCTCTGGCAAAAAAAAAAATAAAATACAAATAAGCAAGAAGAAACCTTTTCAGATTAGCATACCTTGGAGATTCTAAATGGATCTATTCAGTAAGCACAACACCTGGAACCTTGTCTCCTACTTGTTCTGTTACCTTCTCTGCTAAGAGCCAGAAGGCCCGCTTCATTTTTTATTCATATTTATATTAATTTTTTTTTGTTCTTGTTCCTTGTTTTCTGGCAAGCAGCTTATTTCCCTTCGGGGTTCATTGGAGTCCACTATTTGAAAGACGACTGTTAATGTCAACATGAAAACACGACATTAGTGTCTATTTTGAAGCGTTTACAAGCTTATATCCCAAACGTCAACTCCCCAAATGGATCTGAACTCAATAACGGTCTTTATCTACCAGCACAAACACAGCATTATTTGCACAGCAAAATTATTTGAACGTGAAATCATAAACAAAGCTCTAAAACAATATTAGGCGCGTCGCAGTAAATAAAGGGTTGCACTCACAAAAGCTTTCAACAAAATATTACAAACTGCGCACAGACGAGTTTGCGTGGCCAGAGACTAACATTGTAATTGTAATGGGAAACAACAAAATGCTGTGTATAAAATCTTAATTGATTGTGATGAAGACAGACTGTCATGTGATGCCACTTTGTTGTGAGGACCCAGGAGAACACATATCGCTAGTTTCATTTAATTTCATTTAAGACTGTCAGCGGTAATAGATTCAATATGTGTTCAAATTGCAGTTTAACGATAAACAGTTAAACGTACGAAAATGCCTCGCAGCTCAATGAGTGCAGATTAAATGGCATCTTGACATTGGGAAATGTCTCCACTTCATTCTGACAACGCATTGACTTCAATGCTCTGACAATCAGACCAAACCTTAGCATTTTTCTTCCTTTGCGATCAAAGTTCGGAAAAGTCTCATATCCCTCACAAACATTATCATCAGGAAATATTTGAATTATGGGAATTATTGAGTTATTTGCATTATGTCGAGATGTGATCAGCCATAAGTAAGCTGATTTGAATTTTCTTGTTTGGATTTCCTCTGGCTCCATACTGCTTCCTACTGGTCAGACTTGAAATTACACCAAATATCTGCAATGGCAGCTGATGTCTCATCATGTATGTTGTGTGCTGTGTTGTTCCCCCAAATTCATGCTGAGCTCAGATATTTTTTTTCCTCCTTTTTTCTTATTTCAAAGGCGATTGTTGACTTCCCGTTCAGTAGCCCCCTGTTGGCCATTGTTCTTCAATATCTCTTGAATGGCTTGTCTGTTCCATTTTGTTGTACTCTATGGAACAAAAAAATCATCACGCTATTCTTCTTCTTCATATTGATTCCAGAACACACCAGAAGATTTTTACTCCATTGTTTTTTTAATAGAAGGAAATTCTCAGGAACTCGCCGGCTTTGAATATGCTGCTATCAGCCAAAACTGGGAGCTCCTGACACATCAGTCACTCAGTCACTTGTTCCTATTAGAGTTGTCATGAATTCTACCAAACGACGTGACAATTCTCGGCGTTGCACACCACAGCTGACAAGTGTAACTGTAAAGTGCTCGCTCGCATAAGCGACTCCACTAATTAGTAACCGGTTCTTGTACCCAACCTTTGCAGCCAAGCAAGCGTTCTAACTCCTAGAAAAACGTGTACAACATTTCCGAGTGTTTCTGTGACCCTTCTTCCACGTGGCATCCTCGCCGGTCAACCGCAGTCAAGCCAAAACTTCTCTTGAATATATTTGCCGTGTATCAGAGGGCTCCGGAGGATACTCCAAATAGACCAAATATTCTAACGCTGAATAACAAACAGTCCTTTTACTTTTTACACGTAAGGGTATGTCTAGTTTTAGCACCTGAGCTTTGACTCGAGCGTTGATGAGTGTTTGAAAAATGCATTTCAGTGTACACCACTTGTGCATTACTCATCGCAGGAGGATTTTCATTGCCCTTAACGCATTGCTGCAGCTACTTTAAAAGCTGTTAACTTTGTGTAGGAGGCTTTGGAGAAACAGGCTGTAAAATTTACAGGGTATTTTTGTGTTTTTTTTTAAACGCATGGTGACTTCATTACTCGCAGCGTCACGCACCATCTCATCCTTTATACCTCTAATTGATAGACTGCTGACTTATTAAACAAAACCACAGTGGGCTGCTTTCATTACCGTATTTTCTTCACTATAAGGCGCACCGGATTATAAGGCGCACCTTCAATGAATGGCCCATTTTAAAACTTTGTCCATATATAAGGTGCACCGGATTATAAGGCGCATAGAATAAATAACTCAACGTTGCTCAAACGTTAATGCAATCACAATATAGTAACACTCGAAATAGTGAAAACAATAACAATATATCAATAACTCAACGTTGCTCAAACGTTAATATCACACAACACACAAAGTAAACACATAAATCTTACTTTAATAAATTAGTCCTCATCCACGAATCCATATTAGTCCATATATAAAGCGCACCGGATTATAAGGCGCACTGTCGGCTTTTGAGAAAATCTGAGGTTTTAGGTGCACCTCGTAGTGCGGAAAATACGGTAATAGTCAACCTCCTGTTGGCGCATCCAAGAATGCCGATGGGCTTCCTCCATGATGTCTGGGTATCTATTTGTGTTGTGGATAAAAACCTGCGACGCAGCAGGAGGTAGCCAAATAGAACTAATCAGCTTGTTCCGAGGTGCGCTATGCTAACAGGCTGCTAGCTTTGCCTACACAAGACACAGCAGGTGGTCGGCTTTAATTTAAGGCTAGAAAGGTTTGTGATTTACCACAATGAAAACACATTAGAAAAGAAAATTGCTGGGTTTCAACACAAAGCAGTTAAAAGGAATTACTGTCAATCTTGTCGCTTTGTGTTTGAAGACAATATCAAATCTGGAGGCCACCTGCTTGTCACGTACTAATGTAAAATATAGTCGAATGCTGACTGGACATAGTACGTCTGCATTTTGCCACAAATGGTTAAGCATTTGAAAATGGATGGAAAGCTTTGTCTGAAACTAAGAAAAATTCTGAGACAAGCTCTTCACTACATTTAGTGCCCTTCAACCAGTTTCAATGTAAATGGATTGAGAAACATTACTAACTGTTCCAAAGTCCTTGATGCAAAAAGAATCACTTGTTTGAAAAAGCTTTCAGCTTTGCAGGACCTTCATGAAGTCATTAAAAGAATTTGGTGCATTCAAGTCGTGTCGTTCCCATGATGAATCAAGTTAACGTGACAAAATTATGTACTTGTTAAAGACCTTTACTCGCAGTGATAGGGAACCAAGTGTGATGAACTAAAGGTTGCACAAACCTGTTAGAAAAAAAAAATCTGCAAAATAACCTCATTTTACATTTAGGCAAAAGAACCAGGAAAGGTGTTTTTTTTTCCTTCATGCAACCCTGCATAAATCAGCGAGATATTTCTCGGAGATGAAGTCAGGGTGTCCTTGAGCAAGATGCAGAATCCGTACCAATTATGGTTGGCACCTTAAATGACAGCCTCAGCCAACTATTTAGCACCACTAAATGTGTGTGTGCGTGCGCGCATGCGTGAAAATGCTTGACTGGAATATTGAATACAGTAAAACTACCACAACATTTTCATAAAAATGACATTTCATTTCAATTTCAAATATAAAATGGATTAGACCGCACCTTTTTGCATCAAAGTTAAAAGTGTCCTATGAGTAGTACAGTCCATTGCCTGTTCCAAATGTAAACAAAACAATTTGATTCTGAAAACCGTATGTAACATAAAGTGGTGTGATCAAACAAATAATTAGTCCTGTATGAAATAATCCCCTAACCTACTGCTTAACTTTCATGTGTTTGGATTGTTTTCAGTGCATTGCATTATCTGCAATGAGCAGGCTTTGGTTAGGCAAAGCTGTTCATGAGCTAAACAAAGGCGAACGGAAGGCAAGATGTCATTGGCGTGCCTTCTACCCACTGGAAACATGTGATAACGCCTAGCATGTTGTTTAGCACATGAAAGTTATGCTATGATGATCATTTTTTTTATGGCACACAGCACAACTATTTTCTATTTACCATCAATATTCTTTTTTTAGCTTGTGACCACGAGCGGAGTCGTTACCCGGAAGCCACAAAGCAATCTCTTGCTTCAGATCACAGCAAGTTAGAGGTCATAAATGTTGTCAAACAAAGCCACAAATGTACCATTATAGCTATTTGGAACTCAGCACCATCCTCCTCCTCATCAGTACTAAGCCAGACATGCTGTTTCTTTTTCTTCGCATTTAAAAAGCTCGTGACAAAAAAAAGTGCTCATTAATTAAAGAGTCGTGAGTGAATTTAAACAGTTTGATAAAATGACATATTTGCACATGGGTAATTTGAATTAATCGGTGTTTTCAATTTTGACACATTGTCAAGTAGTCCGTGGTGAAAAGTGTTTAGGGTGCTTTGAACACAACCTATTATCTTGAAGGCTTTTCACATCTGAGCTTGTCAGCAAAGTCACCTTGCCAATTTTTAATAAGCTGTTTAACAAGTACGGTGATGTTTTTATGTGTAGAAAGAAACATGAGTGCCCTACGAAGTTTTTTTTTTTTTTTTTTAATCCGGTCGGTCAATTTAGAACAATCTCACTCTGCAGTTTCATTATCATTATTTAGCAAGTCTCTGAAACTTGATTAAAATTGTGTCTCTAGAAAGGGTAAAATCTCCATTTGTGAGCACTTGTAATTTGCTTAAATGTTTCCTCGACCTTGCGAGTTGATTGTGTTGTGCCGCTAAATCTCGCTTCATCATTTGCAGCATCACTATATCCTGATTGTTTCTAGGGCTTTCGACATTGCACTTCCTGTGCTCTTTTCAGTCGTTGTTGAATGTAAAAAAAAAATTCGGACGGAATACACGCCCCCTTCTTAAATACTCCCATTGTGAAGCTTTCAATAAATGTCTAAAGATGCTTCTCAAAGATAAAATTCATTGTTCTTACAATCACCCCTTGGCACTGTTAAGCAGGAAATCTTTTGTTTCACGGTTAATGGAAAACGCGTGTTAAAAAACATAAGTGCTGCATTTGCATTCTTGTTGGAGAGCAAAAAATAGAATTGCTTGACCGGGGGGCTTTTTTTTTCAAATCATTACTTTAACGACAGAGAGACATAGATTGTATTATTTCTATGTTTCTTGTTCTATTATCTATTATTCCCATTATCATGCGCTTCCTCAATTGAAAAGAATTTGTGCTGTTTTTTTGTTTTTTTTATACATTTTTTTTTAGACTGGCATTATGTCATAATTCATAAATCTAGTTTACAATGGAAAATCACCCTCAGCGTACACAAGAAAAAATAAAAAAAGTTACTAAACTCAAAGAGCAGAACCTTCTAATGTGTTCTTTGTTCAATAGCCTGGAGATGTGAAGATATAAACTTCCATTAGACGGGCTGCCAGGTCAATAACTGTAATCTGTCAGTGCAGCTCGAGTCAGGTCTTGAAATTACAAGACTTAATTAATTATTACCGAGATCGTGATTAAGCGGAAAACCTCGATTGGCCGAGCACATCAATCACATGGCAACAAATTTGGCTGAACAGGCCTGTAGAAGAGTTTTGTTCTTCCTTCTATTTACACCACAGCACTTAAAATCATTTGCCTCATTTGCCTTGATGTAGTTTATGTACACTCCGTACCTCATTAGGTAACCCGAGTGGATATCCGTCAAATGAGGCGAGCCAGGAGCGAGAAGCATGAGTCACACTTGAGTTTTATAGGACTAATAATTGTAAGTGTATTGGGCTAATGTCCTTTGTTTTGTTTTTCAATGTCGTGTTTATGTGGGCAATTTTTCCAAATGTAATTTTTTTCCAATCATTACAGCTAATTCAAATTTGCCATCCCATAAGGAAATTAGTTTTGACGGATTCACCGGTCTACATTAAACACGAGGCTGATTATTACTCACTGAGTATAAAAACTACCAAAAAATGTTTGCTGATGATAAACAAATCTCATAGCTCTCAAATTAGAAAAAAAAAATCGTTTTCTCATTGCATAATCATGAAAACTTATGAATTATTAATAACCAGTGGATTCCAAAACTCTCCCACTGTCAAAGAATGTGCATGGGAGAATTCTGTTTACCATATGGCCATGGTTGATTTGCATACAAGTATTAATCATTTTATTCAAATATTCATTCCAGAAAGTCACAATGATTAGATAACAGAGATTATCATAAATGCACCGTACAAATGAGCCAATTCTGATACCCATGATAAATAATCAACCTGGAATGGTTTTCCAACTTGATGCATCTTTCACGAGAAATAACACAATTATGATGATTAACTAGCTAGAAAAGTGACTTTGAATTTGCACGCGGTCTTCACAAATGCTGTGTGTGCATTTATTCAATTACATGACTTTTTAATGTGAAAGTGTCTTTTGCATCCACATGATAAATTTTCAAAGTAGAAAAAAGCTTTTCATCACCTTACAAGGTGCCTTTTGCCATGTAGCCTCACTTCAATACTAAATAGAAAAAAGCAGACGAAGCCAAAGGAGTGTTTCTGTGCCCTTTTATCGTCCGGGCATTATTTATTTGCTGCTGTCTGGAGATGCAAATAAATGTCAGTCACGGCACAGTTCTCTTTCTTCCCAAACAGACGCTCGTGATTGTGCTAGTGCCCATATCGCTGCAGTTTCACACTTGCTCTTAAGAGGACAGTAAGAATGAGATTAAATGTCACGGTGTTGACCCTCTTTGACACTTGCGCAACTTTTTGACATTTTTGTGTTTGGATCTAACCTGACCACAATTCTCTCAACACTGCAGTCAGAACTTGTTTTGCCCATTCTGTGAATTTTTGCACAAGCCTTTTTTTCTTTCTTCATAAAAAAGAAATTACATCTACTCTGGTCCAATGCGGCTTATCTTCAGATGTCCTTGAGCGAAATACCTGCAGCTTAGAACATTTGATGACAAAAGCAGATAAGTTGCTCAGCAACATGCTGACACCGTACGTGCATTCTGTCAACGTACTGTATAATAATCCGTATAATTATTTATGTATTCAAGCATGAGTATCTCCAAATGCACCTTATGTCACGGTGTGCAAAAAAATAATCTACATTAACACATATGGCGAGCTCTAATAACTTCATCCAGAGGGTGGAAAACAAAATATATCTTCTAAAGACCACAATACATGTATTTTTGGTCAAATCAGAGGAGAGCATTTCATTTCAGGGAAACCATTTAGTTAAAAAAAAAATTATAATTTCACAGTCAATGAAGCATAATCAACCGCAGCTGAAAAACAAAAAAAAAAACAAAAAAAAACTTTTTTAATATTTACAGTCAAGTATGAATGACAGAAAATGTAATAAAATTTTATTCAGTCTATCTAAAAACAAATATTTGGATGTAGACATTTCGACTTAATTCAAATGTATTTATTCATTTTGATTTTTTCTTTTTTTTTTTTTTTTTCTCAAGATTGATTATTAGAGGTTGACTCGTATACCCAAAAATAATCTACCCCATCTACCAGCAACCAAATAGTCTCGGCGAAGAGAAGAGTTTGGCTGCTTCTGCTTTTATCACATTAAAAGTACGGTAGGTCTACTTCTGGTGTTTCTATAGCAACAGTTCCCACTCATGTCTTCAGGACGAGTTATGCCCAGCGTGAGGGAGTGCAGCCATGACACTCATACCTGAGGATTTGGATTCAAACTCAAATTAATAGAGAATTATGAATCAAAGGAAAGCTCCCAAACTGCCGGTCTAGTTTGAACCTCCCAAAATATATAAAATTTTAATCATATAAGGCAATTTGGCGAACAATTTTCTTTTTGTAGGTACAGGAATATATATATTTTTTTATCTCATTCACTTTCTTCTCTTTCTGTTTTGCTATCAGTCTATTCTAGGTACCGATGAGCAAGCGAGAGGTGATGTAATGGCAGAGCTCACATGGAGAACGGATGAGTGCAGGACTTCCACTGCTGTCTAAAAAATCACTGCAGACCCCGTAGACATTTACCAGGTGTGTAGTTTTGAATTGGAATAAAACATCTCAAACCACACAATAAATATTTCAAATCTCGACCTTGAATATTAAAAAACACTTTAATTGAAAAGATGTTTTGTTAGCATAAAAGCACATCATTTGTCAAATGTTATGAAGTTTTAAAACGTGTTTGGAATGCTGAACTCAGATGACTTCAGCTCACCTGCAATGCTAAAATTTAGCATTAGCATCATATGTGCTTATTTTCATATTGTTGTGAATGGACATGAGAATTTTTTTTTTTTTTAATTCTGCTCAGAATGGATTTTCCCAACTGCACTGAAGGGGTGTTTGCGACCAGCAGCGGTGATTATGATGCCCTGGAGCCCGCCAAACCGCCCCCCAAGAAGATCGTCCTTTCGGTGACCCTCTCCGTGCTGGCCATCGTCACCACCTTCCTCAACTGCTTGGTGATCACCGCCATCGCCGTCACCCGCAAGTTGCATCACCCCGCCAACTACCTCATCTGCTCCCTGGCGGTGACCGACCTGCTGGTGGCCGTTCTGGTCATGCCCTTTAGCATCATATACATTCAGAAAGAAACCTGGGTCATGGGTAAGGTGGTGTGCACCATCTGGCTGAGCGTGGACATCACTTGCTGCACATGCTCCATCCTCCACTTGGCCGCCATCGCCGTCGACCGCTACAGGGCCATCACAGACGCCGTGGAGTACTCACGAAAACGTACGGGTGCCCGAGCAGGAGCCATGGTGGCCGTCGTGTGGCTCTTGTCCATCCTCATCTCGCTTCCTCCTCTGTTGTGGAGGTACTACACGGGGGATGCGGATCAGGAAGACCAGTGCATCATCCTCCACCACCACATCGCTTTTACTCTGTACTCCACCCTCGGAGCGTTTTACATCCCCCTTTTGCTCATCCTCATCCTCTACTTTAAAATCTACCGGGCCGCTCAGACCCTTTACATGCGTCGGGAGGCCAGCAGGGCGAGCCGTCACTCGTGCATGACCAACGGGAGCTCCATCCCTTCCACCTACCCCGCTGGAGACGGCGGGCCTCGGAGTCCGGACCCCGTCAGCCCGCAAGATAAATCTTTCTCCGATCCCTCGACGGAGGAGGCGCCACGCGAACGCATGCGTATTTCGGTGAAAAAGTTCCACTGCAAGAGCCGTCGGCACGACTCGCGCAGTGAGTCACGGAGGAGCCAGCTCTCGCAAGGACCACGCATCTCGGGCGCGAGGGAACGCAAGGCTGCATCCACGCTGGGTTTGATCATCGGAGCGTTTGTCATTTGCTGGTTGCCCTTTTTTGTCAAGGAGGTGATCGTCAACACGTGCGGCTCTTGCGGCACGTCGATGGAGATGGCTGACTTTCTGACGTGGCTGGGTTACATCAACTCACTCATCAACCCCCTCATCTACACCATCTTTAATGAGGACTTCAAAAAGGCTTTCCAGAGACTGGTTAGGTGTAGTAGTTATCTCTGATGGTTAATGCACTGTAACTTGTAATCAGATGCCTGAAGTGGAGTTGAGAAAAAGGCTGAAATTTGGCTCGCACTCGAGGCGGATGAAGTGGAAGCCAACACTCCACTTGGCACTTCAGCAGCCTCAAAGAATCAGAGAAAAGATTTGGATCAAATAAATTCCCTGTTATAAATAGAATAGCCTCTCATTGGTGTTGATTGGAGTGAGTGGTAGGATGCTGACATCCATTTTTTTTTTTTTTTTTAAGAATGTCATAGCTGACCTTTTCCACACCAACTATTTGAGCACTGCCAAGCCACCTGAAAGGTCTTGAAATAGCTGCCTCTTCCATCTAATGGCTTCCCGTCATTCTTGCCCAAATTGGTGACAGCACGGAATGTGTAAAAAAAAAAAAAAAAAGAAAATGCAATGATCATAGGAACAAATATGTCATTGACAGAAAAAGATGTAAAGTATAATTTATAATGAATTGGAAAAGCTGATTGTATTGTATAAAGATGAACTGAGAGTTTATATTATTATTAGAATTATTATTGCCTATACAGAAAATATACTGCACGTGGAGGCCCCCAAAAACTTGTGCTTGCATCAATTTAAAATGTTTTTGATTATTTTTGTACATCCTATACTGTATGTTCTCCTCATATAGTCCTTTATTTATTTATTTATTTATTTATTTATTTATTTATTTATTTATTTTAATTTATTTGTTTGTTTGTTTTATTTATTTTTACCTTTGAATGGTTCAGCACTTTGACTATTTATATCCCAGCTCACGCCCACCACTCGCCAGCTTTAACTTAATTAATGATGGTGAAAATCACTAGTGGAGAAATCCTCATTATGCCCACTCAAGTACTTGGAATAAAACTACTATTTCTTTACAGACTCCAGAAGGGCAGAAAGTGTGAGGGTGTATACGAAAGAGACGAGGTGTCTCTTAAAACTGTCTTGCTGAGTGGTCGGTCGTTGTATAAAGTTTATTTGTTGTGTGTTATCTTCTCATCAATCACCAATAAACATTCCTCACATGAATGATTTTTTTCCGACTATTATTAAGTGAACCCAACATTTTGAGCACAAATTGAGAGTCTTCAATGAATCTAATTTGCAGGTTTTGGCAATATGGGAGGAAGATGGAGTATCCAGAAAAATCCCACAGAAGCACGTGGGGGAAGAATATGCAAACTTCAAACCCAGATTGGACTCTAAGAATATGTTTGTAATTGAGGTTTGCATCTTCAATTTAAGTGAAATGACCGATTCATAATGTGATTTTATATGAATTTATAATAATTTAATTCAGAGTCGTCCTGTCACTGTAAAGAACAACAAAATGAGGGCAATATGTTTGTATAAATTTGATCCAGATCGCATACTGGCTCTTAGCGATTGGAGTGACCATATGTGATATTATTCTTCCCCCTTGTGGGTTATTGCAGTACTGCAGTGCAATTTGCTGAGACGCTTTTTTTTTTTTTTACTATAGTAAAAATATACTATAGTATAATAATTACAGATTATAATAGCGATGGTGTTTTCATTTCGTTATGTAGCTTAAATTTGGTAAAGGCTCACGCATTTTGTTGCTTCGGAATATATTTATGCGTATATCAAAATTGTTTTTTTTACAAATTCTTTCAGTAACAATCCAGGTCAAACTTTGCTGTGGTGCGTCAAAGTTGTCTAATGAATCACGAGTGCTTTGTGTTGTATGTGTCTTTTATGAAAGCACATCATACAGTTGTTGTCGTTTAGCTTTATTGAGATTCAACACAAGTTTTAATTATAGGGATGCCAGGTTGCGGTGTTTGCTGGTTGGAGGATGTGTTGTAGCCGACCTGGCAACTTGGACTATGCGCCCGATGCGCTCGACAGTATGGCGGACAGCGAAAGTGACATAGAAACTGACGGGCTAGAAATAGCTCTAGAATCATTGTGCCGTCGATATTGCAGCGATGCGTCCACCCTTAAAAGCAAAGACTACTGTTCTGGGTTTTGTGAGGTACGTCGGAACTATTTACGTTCGATATTCCTCGCGTTTCGGTGTGTTGACAACTACAACCGTTCTTGCCTGACGTTAGCATCCCGGTTAGCATCAATGATGCTATTGTCTCCTAAACCTGTCATATAAGCATTAGAAATGAAACTGGGGAAATCCATAAACATATATTTAGGACGAAGGTCCGGTTAAGTCACACCCTGAATATTCAACGTTTTATCACGGGACACTTGGTGATTGTTTACACTGATAGCTTGGCGCTAACGAGTGGCTAACTGTCGTCATGGATGTTATCATTAAGAGAACAAGTGTCACTTGAATCGTGGGATTGTAATGCTGTTGTGTAAATCCTTATTTAATCCCCAATTCCAAGCCGATTAAAAGATTGAACTTGGTTTTATAAAATAATAGTTCTTCAGACATTTGGAAGCATGTGGAGGGGGAAAATGACAGCAAAATGGAGACTCTGCTTTTGTTTTCAAACCTCAATTGAGCCGAGGCACATGTTTTCCATAACAAAAATATCATAACATACCGCCAAAATCCGATATCACAAAAAGTAGACAGTTTATACTAAAATAAAAAATTAGCTCAATTTGCATGCACAATATTTGAGCATAATGATATCCAATACTTGGCTACATATCTCATATTGTGTTGTATGAATCTGGTGACTTGAACTATTTTTCTTCTTTTTGTTTTTGGATGTTTTCATGTTGCCAATGTGCAGTTGGTTGAAGCTTACACGAGCCAATGGCAGGTTCCTCTGCCTCAACTGAAGGTGCTGCGGACAGCGTTGTGCGGTTTCACAAAAGCCACAGCCAAATTCCCCGATGACTGTCAACACGTCCACAATATTCTCAGCCGTCTGGCCTTGTGAGTGATCTCTTTACTTATGTAGTGTCTCTGCATCAAATTAAATCAGTTTGCCCTTTTACTGCTTCAGCTCATTTTTCTAATGACATTGTCTTTTCTTCCAGGAGTATATTTGAGCTTCTACTGTTTTTCAGCAAAGAGGAATTTGGAGAAAGTCCTTTAAAAGACATCTTAGACTCTTATCAGGTGACAAATATTTAGTCAACAATTTGTTAAATTGAATCTGTTGATTATTGTTTGTTTCCTCTTTTAGACATGCCATGCTGAGCTTTTAAGGCACCGGAATGTTTATCTTCAGCATGCAAAGCTGATCATCAAAGCTGGCGGTCCTTGGGAGAACCAGGTGTTGCAAGCAATCCTGAAAGAGACCGACTTGCCTCCTAAAGAAGGTAAAATGTGGCTACATTTCTTTACCGAATACCAAAAAAAAAAGTGATTGTTAACGACTGTATATCTTCCTTTCACAGTTGACGATTACCTAAGCTCAGAGCTGCCTGTTTTCTTGGAGCTGCGGATTCGCTATCTGCAAGCGTGTGAGAGAATACGGGAAGCTATGGCCTTGGCTAAGGTTTGCCTGGAGAGCCACAAGCCTGGGAAACATTTATACCTGCATCAGGCTTATCTGACCTGTCTCTACAAGGCCTCGCTGCATGAAGTCTTTCACAAGCAGGTGCTCAGTGCACGATTTGCATGCCAGGTTGTTTGTTGCGTTTACAAAGTGAACATTAAAAATATTGTGTTCGTATGTAATATCATTTCAAATAATGATGGAGTTGAAATTAATGTTCCTCGCAGATGGCAAAGATTGATGGCCGAGATGCGGTGGAGATCATCTGTAACACCGAGCAAGATGAAAAAGATGAGCTGCTCCTGACATTTTGCAAAGTGTTCCTTGCCCAGCAGCTACAAAACGGAGACATGTATCATATATGGTAAGAAGATTTAGAACAACGGATCTCTTGGGCGTGGTTTGTGATCAGAATAACGGCTAACCCTCCTCATAAATGAAACGGTTTTCTGTCAGGGACCTGGTGTTCATTTGGAGCAGGTTGCATCTTCGAGCCCACCCGTCGACACGGGGCTTCCTGACCGAATGCACTCGGCTGGCTTCCTCCGCAAAGAACGCCCGTGCCATCTTTCCTTTCATCAAAATAGTCAACGCCGAGGTGCGATTGAAAGCATCCGTCTGTGGGACGCTGGCCAAGCCAAAACGAATTCCCGCCTCAAACGTGGAATTTGTCTTCTCTGGGTTTGTTGTGACAGCTGGGCGGCGATGGCGTGCAAGTCTGCATGGAGCTTTGCACCAGGGCCTTGCAGCTGTGTGACGCGCAAGTGGACGACGTGGCTCAGGCTCTGGTATGCAAGACCATTGCTTTCCTCCTGCCCGGAGACCTGGAGATCTGTCGAGCATGCGCCCTGATGGTGTTCTGCCTGGAGCGAAGCCTAGACGCTTACCGAACGGTGCGCCTGCTTTACAAGCATCCCGACCAGGAGCCGCATCCTCACCGCAGCCTCGTCCCGACAAACGTTCGCTTCCAAATTATGCAGGTGGGATGAAGAGAAAGAAGGACCGTGATAACCGAGTCAAGTTCAATTACTAAATATGTTGGATCTCATATTTCAGATGCTGAAGGAACGTCTGTCTTTCGACCCAGAGTTCTGGAGCATCATGGCGCTCAGGACCCGCTGCTTGGCGTTGATAGACGATAAAGTCATTAAGGATGCTCTTATCGAGGAGATGAGTCAAGAAGAAGAGCAGGAGGAGGAGGAAGGCAAATACTGTGATGAGGAGCTAATAAGTACTCGTGTAAATGATTCAAATGCTCACGATGTGAAGTGCTCTGCGACTGAATCTGAGAAAGAGCCGCTTCCACTGGAACACACGTCTGATAGCCACACGCGAAGCTTGTCAAGCGCTGCTCCCGTGAAGAAGAGAACATGGGGCCGGAAACTGCGACGGAAAGTCCGACTTTTGTCTGATGAGGACATCGACCAAGGTGACGATCCGGAATACATGTACAATCTCAAACCCAATTCGTTGTCTAATAAATCTGGATATTCACTACGACGCAATCACACTAAGAGAGAAAACTGCACTTCTGTCAAGCTCCCTCTCAACCGAAAGAGAGAATATTTGTCCCGGTGTGTGAAAAGCCAAATTTTTAAAAGGCAAGGCAAGAAGAAGCGATGGTTGCAAGGTCTTCCCAGGCTGGAAGCGCCACAGAGCGTCCAAGAGAAGGTGGTCGTACTGAAAGGGAAAAAGCGGGGTAGGAAGCCCGCACAGCGATGGGAACTTTATTACCCCGACAATGAAATAGCCCTCTCCAAGGATGAGTCTGGTCTAGGGGAGGACTCTGATAAGCCTCATCTGGAGAATGAAGCTGGGACGGCGAAGGACATAAACGACCGACATGGTGACCTTGGTCGAACGCGAGAGGAAGCTTCCCATATTTGCGCTCAGCCTCAAATTGTCAGCTCAGCCGTCGAAGCTGACCCCGAGCTTGATGGACCGGTCCAGAAATTGCAGAGCTCCCCAATAGAACTGATGCACAATTACCATCTGAAGTCTACAGACGGTGACCCGGCGGACCCCACGGAATTCCCCACGGAAGGGCCGCCAATTATTGAAGAATCATACCGAAAGGTTAGTACGCGGAGTTTACTGGATCTGTTCTGGATCTGTTCTCTATGTATCACATTGAACTGGCTTGTCTTTTGTTTTAGGTCAAAGTGGAGATAAGTTGGAGGGAAAAGTTTCAACGAGCACAAAAGTATGGTTGTCTGAATTTTTACTGCAAGTCTTGTAAGAAAAACTATAAAGGGTTGAACGTGTTGAGGCATATCATCGCCCACTACAAGAGGCGCAACAGGTGCATCATCTGCGGGAAATGCTTCCAGCGCTTCGTTGTCGGCAAAAAGCACATTTGGGATCACATAGAAGAAATGTGTAAGAACCATAAAGACTCTGACGCCGAGGGAGCTGAAACCACCAACGGGACGATGGGTAATCCGGTCGAGGCTCCCGGCGAAAACCAAACGCCAAACGAGGAACCTCGGAAGAAACTGGGCAAGGTCAAAGTTTCCAGCCTCAGTCGGGAAGATCGAATCATGCGAAACCTCCGTATTGCCGTCAAAAAGTTCCAAGGCATGTGCAAGAAGTCCAACAAAGACACCACGGCGACTCAGTTCGACTTTAAGGACGAGCAGGTGGTCATTCAGGACGATCTGATCATCATCAAAGCTCCCGCAAAGGAGGGCGAGGCGGCGGGAGAAAACGGCTACGACGCCATCGGCAAGTACGTCTTGTGCCCTTCCGCGTCCTGCGACCGAGTGTTTATGAAATACGGCAGCAACCTGACCAAGCACGCCGTCAAATGTCACCTCAGTGAAGACCAGGTGCTGGAAAAGACCTTTGTCTGGGCCAAGCACAAATGCAGCTTCTGCAATCGGTAAGAATTTCCTTCATGACTTTGGCGCTTGTGTGAATGCGCTGCTTTCCTATTCATTCAACTCTAAAGAAGGTTCTTGATCTTTGTTCTTGTTGCTACAGCAACCTTCAGTTTGTCCAGTATTACAAGGAGCACATCAGGCGCCACGACCCTTCCCTGCCACACTTCTGCTCCCACGTGCAATGCGACCAGCACTTCTTGACGGCGCAAGAACTCCGAGAGCACATGAACTCTCACGCCCCGTTCAGCCCCGCCTGCGCTTTCGCCAACTGCAACAGGCAGTTCTCCAACATCATGAGCCTCTACGACCACGAGTGGAGACACTACGTGCCGCCGCCTCAGAGGGACGAGGTCGGTCGGCAGCAGAGGCAAAGCGACGAGGCTCCGTGGAAGAAGCGGCTGAAGGTTGAGGAGAGGTGGTCGCAGAGCAAGCAGGTCAAACGGGAGACATTGGTAGTTGAGAACTCCTCCGAGGGAAATGTCGCGCCAGGAGGAGACGGTGAGGTGATCGCGCAAGGAGACGGCGAGGCCATCGCGCCAGAAGGAGACGCCGAGACGATCGCGCCGGATAGCGAAGCGGCTTTTTTGCAGGAGGCGGAGATCATCCAGAAGCCTGTCAACGGATTCGAGGAAGCGAAACAAAGCCAAGACTCGAAAGGATGCAAGCGCGCCACGGCTAAAAAAAACCATCACAAAAAGAAGTTCAGGTTTACTAGCGACAAGCCCGTTGTGGACCCCTTGAACATCAAGGAGAGGGCCAAAAACACCACGCTGTCCGATGGCGTGGAGAGTAAGTTGGAGAAGGGGCTCGTCGCAGAGCACAAAAGCTTCAGCCCTCCAGATCCTTCCTACGCAACGCCCTTCTACGCAACGCCCTTCACCCGGCTCCCGCCCTGCACCTACATGGACGAGGCTCAGCTGTCCATGCGCAAGCGGAGATGCACGGAGCAGGACGCGCACGTGCAAAATCACGCCCATACGGATGTTTCAGCGTGCCACGAGAAGCCCGAGAGCAAAGGTCACCGTGAGCAGAAGATCAGACATCGATGTGACAAGTGTCTCTCCTCCTTCGGCAGCGTCCAAGAGCTCCAGAAACACAAAGCTCTCAACACCTGCTCAGCTCTCTTTGGATTTGACTCGGATGACGAAAGTTAACACGCCTTATGGAATTCTGCTGGTTTGACCAAAAATTTCGAGTTTCTTTTTATTTTGGTTAGGATTTGAGAAGGACTGCGACTCTAGTGTAAGATGCACATTTACACTGTAAGCGGATCAAGACGGCTTTGACTGTTTCTCAGTGCTCATCTGTCATCGGAAACACCAGAATGTCATCGGGTCTTCTTGCATCGTAGCTCATGCCATTTCCTAGCTAGTCCTTCAAAGTAGGTCGAATTGATAGAAAATAGAACTAATCTGTTAATACTCTTTCTTCTCTAACTGTCTTCCAAATGTGTCACTCTCAAGCACTGAGGGCCGATCAAAAGAGGTTAAGAGGAATTTCTGATTTATGAAATGTATTTTTTGAGGTCTTCCACATTTCGATTAGGTTTATGGAAACATAAGTGGAGCCTTTTAGTCAAGCAATCATGGAAATCTGCCCGGATCTCCTCAGTATTAAATTACATAGGAAGCAACATGTGAGTTGCAACGGGTCTTAAGTTGTGTACAAATCCTTGGTCTTTAAGTTGTTGATTTTTTTTTTTCTTTTGGGGTATGTATGAGATTTGCTTATTTATGTGTACAAATGTAAAAAATATATATTTGTTATGGTATAAGGCCAAACTATTTTTGTTACATAAAATGACTAAAATCTGTTTGATTAAACAAATGGAATAAATGCAGCTGGTAGTATATTTGTTTTATTTAAGCATTGCATATTTCATTCATAAACATATTGCTTTCAGTTCCAAAAAACGATTGAACCTTGATTTTTTGCATTTCATCCTCATAGCAGAATTGTAGAAAATGTGCAGTCAATTAATTGCATATCATAATCACTTTGAGTGTGGTAGAGTCGTAAACATCTCTGCCATAGAATGAATGACCATCACATAGTGACCCTGCCTTGGGAAAATTGTGAGAACTCCAGCAGCCAAGAAAAATAAGCAGTAACAAAGGCAGTGCATTCAGGAATTTCAGGCTGCATTAATTCCTACATGCAGTTCAGATTTAACATGCTGCTCGTACTATTGCTTTGGTGCGCTTTATAAAACACAAAGATGGAATTTATGATGACCATTAAGCAAAAAAATCTACATCTAATGCATAATAAAGTTAATCACTTAAACGAATATAACTGGAAACTATACAAATTAGGTTGATTAGACTTATTTGTAAATATAGATTTAAAATATTGCGACAACTCGCACCATAAAGAGTGCTACCATATACTACCGTTTCCGCTTTATTAGCTGAAGCTTTAAAAATATTTTATTTTGAAAGGTTTCACGGATTCTTCTTTACTTTTGTTAATGACTGACACTTGACACATGTCAAGTTGTTTCGGTCGTGTGACGCGAAACTGAAATCCTCAATTTAACAAAATGAGTAACATAACCAGACGTTTTGAAAAAATCTTTGCAACGGGGAAATGGCCCAGTGTGGATTGCAAACAAGAGCTCACGCCCAAGAAGGAAAAGAAAGTTCATTTACGCCTTCAAAACGGATTCGTCAACAAAAGTAAGTGGAGCGCGTCATACTTTGTGGCTAAACGCATTGCTTAAAAAAAAACAGAAGAAGCAAATATTGGTTAAAAACAAACAGTATTGATGTAACATTGAAACTAAATAGTCGAAGACGAAAACTGAGAGAATTTTTGCTGTAATTATAGTTAGTTTGGTTAGTTTTGTAGACGTAAAATATAGTTTGTTTTTATAAAAGCATTTTCGTTTTTATTTAATTTCGTTAACTAAAATGTTTTTAAATTGCAATATATGCAGGACAACACAAAAACGTCATTTTTAAGATCATATCTTAACCCTCTGTACCCCTTTCTGTGCTTATCTACCATCATCTGAGGCTCATTGCTACAAAAGAGCACCACCTTTTTAAAAAGATTTACATATTCGACCTTAAATTTACATTTAGGTTAAAACTACAGCTTATTTGTCACTACAATGCATTTTGGGGGTCAAAATTGTCCTACTCTGCTTAAGTGACATCATGAAAATTAGCTTGTTTGAATACTTTGAAAAGTTACGCAAGACTCCTGAGTGTCCCATATTGCATGAAAATTATTATTAAATATGACAGAGATTTTTGCAGACTTATCTTGTGCACATTATTTTCTGAATTATATTGCTGCACAACGAGCGGTTACAATTAGACGGTAAAGTGCAAACAGTTCTCTCCCACCATTAATAAATTATTCAGATTTTGCATAAACGGTCGGGAAGAGAAGAAGAAGAAGAAGAAGAAGAGGAGAAGCCTATTGGCAAGACATCAAAGAGATGCAGAGAGGATTTTGTTCTTACAGCCTGCTGTTGGGGCTCCAGTCGTACGGTAGGTAGCTGATTTTGACCTTTCCAGCAGAAAGAACACTCTTCAAGCTAGTCTTCTTTGGGGAGTCGCTCATGTGCTTCAGCACCCACTTCAGCAGCTGGAAGAAAGATGAGAGGAGTATCAAGGATTTAGTTTGAGGCCTCCACAGCCATTTTAAGGGGTGCCCCCCTTAAAAAGGATTTCTAATTGCATAGGCCTGCCACTAGATGGCAGAAAAGTAGTTGAATTGGATCATAAGGCAGCAACACAATTTAATCAAAGATGGTGTTTATAGAAATTGTGGGCAGGTACCTCCTCATCAGTTCCTCCAAAGTCAACCTTGTACCACTTGAAAATCTGACTGAGTCGGACTTCTTTTTTGCCCATATCCACGTCGCAGGCATCGTCATCCTCCAAAAAAGCCTCGGCTGCCGTGCGGAGCTGCTTGTCAATGTCCTGACAAAATTAAAAGGAAGTTAAAAATGTACTTGTAATCAAATATTTTGTGAATTAAACAGGCAGCTGTTTTCATCCATCTCAGGGGGGCGGCCATTTTGCCACTTGCTGTCAACTGAAAATGACATCACAGTTGCCATCTCAGTTTTCTGAAACTGAGCTGTGATTGGTTGTGCCCTGAGACCTGACAACTGTGATGTCATTTTCAGTCGACAAGTTGATTTACTTTGACTCTATCTTAGTTGTTACTGGAAGTAACTGAGCTGAAAACATGGGAAGCATACTTGTGGCGTGTAGGTTTTGATGGGAGGACAGCTTTTGGCGCCACAGTTCAAGGCAAAATGAATGAGCGGTTCAGCGTCTTTGAGCGCCACCTGTGGGACATAACAGGAAGTGATTGAAACAGATCAGATTGAGTTCAATTGACGTCTAATGTCACAAAATAAGATATTCCATGATCTCCGCTAGCATACTTGTAGTCGGGGGTCTGTTTTGGAGAAGGGTCTTCGAAGCTGTGCCACCCCTTTCCTGTTTCCTCTCAGAACGCCGTTCTCAATATCCTGTAAGGTGAAGATTTCTCCTCCAATCAGATAGCTGACGTAGTTGAAGAACTGGAGAAAGACACAAACCAGTTACCGGGAGGATTCTAGAAAACACGAAGCGGTCGAGAGGGTTCAGGTCTTACTCGGTATCTCTGCCAACTGCTTTTGGGGGCTCCCATGCGGAGATAACCGTGGATGACCAAAGCGTTGTAGATGTTGATGAAGAAGGCTAGAGTCTCCTCACGGGAGAGCGAGAGGAGCTTGATCCTCTGCAGCTGAATGGCTAGTTCAGAGTAGCGTTGAAAAGCCGGGTTCTCCGACATGCCTTTGTAGTCCACCGACTGAAAAGAAAAAATATTATTAAAATTGATTTCAAATCAAACGATCAAGACCCGTCTGAGTCGTCACCTTGCCGTCGGCAGAGAGATGCTCCGTGAACAGCTTGAGGATTAGTTCACGCAAAAGTAAGGAGAGTTCCGCCGCTAAGGGAGAGAGGAAAGAAAGATAATTGATTATAAGACATGATAAACTGCTGGATGCCATCTTTCACCCCAAGTCAGCTGGGATAGTTTTCAGCTCATCCGGCGGCATTTACTCAAAAACCGGAAAAAAAGACCAACAATGATGTTAACATGACCAAAAATGTTAATACAGAACTGCACATGTGACAATATAGGAAATGCAAGAAGAAAGCCACACTCGAGCAAATTAGTTTGAAAGTCAGACACGAAACTCATTAGCAACAATATGTAAGAGAGCAGACAAAGGGAGAATTAATTCCAAGATGAATCTGGTGGTTAAAAATGGGCTTCAATAACAATATACATTCTTTTTTTTTTTTTTTTTAATGACAGTTTTGGAAGAGTTGGGCCTTCCCCAAACTGTCTGCACAAAGTTGAAGCCACTGAATCATCCAAACCGAGACAATACGATTGTGTCTCCAGACTTTAGTCCATTAGTCTTGATCAAACCTAGTTTTTACCACCAAGTTAGCAAAAGCCGCCACCCCAAAGGAACCTTTTGGACCTAGCAAGCAGCCATGACAAAGACGCTCAGGAAGGACAGTCAGCTCGGGCCACTGCTGGTCGGCGGCCCGACATACCATCGAGGGGACTGCAGGACGCCGTCTGTCCTGTGTTGAGTGCGGAATGCGGGTCGTCCTCCAGCAACCTGAACAGCGCGTCTCCGCTGGCTGATCCAAATCTGCCATCTGTCTCCCCGCGCTCTCGGACAATGACCATGTACTTCTTGAACAATAATCCCTGGCCCACACTTATGGCTTGACCTTGGTCTAGCGCACACACAGGACCACAGTCAAGGCTGGACATGACCCAGTTTTACGTCTTGGTAGAAATGGGCTGGAGTTGCTGCTCTTGAACCTTGCTTACCCATGCCCTTGTTCTGGAGCCAGGCAAGCAGTTGGTCCTTGGAAAAGCTCTTCTTGTACAAAGTCAGGCCCTTTCTATGAGTGCCAATCACGTTAGCATCTTTAAGTTCCGCAACCAGGTCAGCCAACTTGTCTTTCTCACACTCAAATTCTGACAAGGAGTCCAACAACAGAAACTTTACATCTCTCGCATTTGTGCATTTAGGCAACAGAGACTCTCCACGCTTTGCTTTTTTTAGCTGCAGGTACATCAGGTACATGTGAAATGAAATCATAAATATGTATTATAATAAACTATTAGTTACGCCCTCTAGCTCCCTCACACGTCACTCTGCTATAGCCGCTTGGTTTGCGATAGTTTTAGTTTCTACAGCCTTGAAACTTTAGTTTCCAGGAGATGAACACACTATGTTGAAAGACCAAATGTTGCACATGTGCTAGCTAAAGTTTCACAACAAATGTGACTGCGCAATAAAAGCTCTGTAAATATACTGTGTGACAAAAAAGTGGACAATTTGAATCATTTTGAGAGACCAAAATCTCTGCAGCCTTGCATTCTTGTCAGTGTGTACAGATGGTAATGTTTGATGTGCCTTTTCCTTTTCTTACAAAACTATATAACGTGTGCAACAACATACGTTTGTCATGAGGGTCCGCATCCAAAGCAGCACCTGGTGACTCTTTGACCCCCGGTAGCGGTGGAGCGTCAGCTGTAAGAGGTTCCTCTTTGACCATCTTCACCAACTTTTGAAGCTCCTCTGGAGCCTTCAAACAAATTCACAAGTCAAAGTGTGTTGTTGTATCATCAAACACTTTTGTTTCTTCACCATTTTTTTCAGTTTTTCAGTGCCGCCAATGTAAAGGCTGTTGAAGAATATTTGAGGGACTGTGACCCGTCCGCCTGACAGCTTCTTCACCGGCGCCTGCAACTCGGGATGCTCATTGAGATCGACGTCGCAAATCGGAAGTCCTAAGGGTGCCAGAAAGGCTTTCGCCTGCCGGCAGTGTGGGCAGCCTTTGATGGAGTAGATGGTCACCCGACCCTTGTCGCTGTTTTTAAACTCCTCCATCTACAGAAACAGAACATTGTTTTAACGTTCTGCTTTTTTTTCTACATGGATTTTGTATGAAACCTTCTATAGTCAAATGCCACAAAATACTGTTTTTTTTTTTGTTTAATACAATTCTTTATTCACATGAAAAGACATTTAATAATAATACATTACATTTGAGAATGTTTAAAATGCAACCATAGCGTGTTAATCCGGTTGTCATTTCCCCCTACGAGGAATTTCTTTAGCGCATCGTGCAAGTCAATCAGCAGTCAGCTCAAAACACTGTTTTTGACTTTTTGCTATCTGTTATTCATATTTTAGTAACGAATTGTGACTCCTCTTTTGTCTTTAACGTCAACAGCAATCAAAATCAATGTTCAACATTTAGGAGCAAGGTCCAGGGTCCAAATTTTTTTAAGACTCTCAAAACAATTATTTTCCTTTTTAGGGACATTTTGTATACGACTAAATAGATAATACAACTGAAGACACGCTACTGCCCAAATATTTTAGCGTGATTAAACAAGTTGCGCTGGTAAATAATGAGCTATTACATACTAGTGCACGTCACATACCTGGAAATTACCTGCAAATCGTGTTCGAATTTTCCTGGTGATCGTAGAATGAACTGTTAAATAATACCCTTAATTGAAATAAGTGAGAAAATTGCCCAACATGAGCGATTTTTTTAAGGTTACCCAAATTAAAATAATGTTCAGATGAAACTGACGTTTCGACTGCTCAACATAACATTATCGATTAACTGTGTTCGGGCTACTGCGGCTAGCTGGCTCATCTTGAAGATGCGTTCAGGGGCACCTGGAATTCTAAACGTTATGTTTCTTCTACGAAAAAAAAAAGAATCTTTCATCTTATTTGGTAAAAATATTGAAGCAAATTATATTGTATGGTTGATGTATCACTAATTCCCTAATGTCAAATTTGTATATTTTTAAATTTTGCGTCTAGTTTTACATAGATTTTCTGAATTCCGCGGAATTTTATATACCAGACTTTTAGGGCGCCGTATGATTGGCTGCTTCACCCAGGCATGACACGCCCTAAACTACGCCCATAAAATTACACAATTCCATGAAATGATTATGTAATATACATAATTTGTACAAAACGTCATCAAGTTGGTTAGGGAGCGGGTTAAGTTTAATGGGTTTCATAATCACGTTGCCACTCCTTTGCTTGCAGCCTGGATGCAACAATCGTTCATATTGCATATGTTCATATTCAGCAGCCAATCATATTTTAGCAGGGCGGGTCCTGCCGAGAAATTAAGTGGGACGCTGAGCGACCCATATCGGACTTCCCCATTTGGTGGATCTTTTTTTTCTCGACCAAAACATTACCATTTTATCACCTTTGACATCAAACTGTCCTAAAAAACAACTCCCTTAATACAATCGCACTTTATTGCTTATTAACAGAAAAATGAATTGCAGATTTTAATGCGGAACTACTGTTCCTCTTCTTGTTTTGCCCGAATATGTTTGGAATCGGACTAGGCTGTGTTGCTGAAAGACAAGCCTGTTTGTTTACTTCGATGCTAATAAAATGTCGATCCTGTCAGGACCAGAGCGTTCTGGTTGTTTAGAAATACTGAATTTGATGTCGAAAGAGGACCTACTTTCACTGACTGACACTGTCACCAATAAAATGATTGCGGTGGAGGACATTCCAGGTAAACGTCTTCTCGGAGATACTTAGCAAGTCAGTGAAATGTTTACTTAGCATGTCTTGTTCAATGTCTTAATACAATGTCGACATACCTTGTTTTTGGTTGCACTAAGTTCATTTTGTTTTTACTTGTTAATCACTTCACTGGTTCTTTTATCTCAAACAAAATATTTTAGGTTGCATTACCTGACATATTTTCAGGTTGTACTTCCGGGTCTGATGAAGGCGGAAGTACAAGCCGAAACATGTCAGGTAACGCAACCTAAAATATTTTGTTTGAGCTAAAAGAACCAGTGAAGTGTACCTTGTTTTTTGGTGAACATTTTGCACTAAAGAGAAGTGTAACGGTCCTTCTTCTTTCATTTAATATTTTTTATTAAAGAGGCCAGAGCAACAATCCTCTCCTTCTCTAAAAGTGCAGAGGAGCTGCTGAAAAGGAAGAAGGTCCACCGTGAGATTATATTCAAGTACCTGGCCCAAGAGGGGGTGGCAATGCCCCCCAGTAGTGAGAAACACCTATTGGTGAAGAGGACGCTGGAGCTATGGTCAAGTGCAGAGGTAGGGGCATATTGAAACATTTGGACACACTAAAGTAAGCAGATTTTTTAAAAACATGTTTAAACATTATTGTGATCACAGAGAGCGACAGATGACCCCACGAAGAGACCAACGCCAAACACAGACACTGAAACAGCAAACGTGAAGGCTGACGGTGACTGCGACACTTGGATTCTGGGGCAGCAGTTCTGCATTTGGTTTTTCAAGCTGTTGAACAGTCAAAACCCATCACTGGGCCACCAAGCTCAAGACTGGGGACCACAGCACTTCTGGCAAGATGCGAAACTCCGCCTTGCTGCCAGGTGTCATGTCAAACACTTAGTGGCCACAGTCTAAGATCAATAGACTTTTTTTTACTGTTGCACTTGTCTTCCTCAGAGCTGCCAATGACCAGTTGGAGGAGTTTGTGGGTGCAGATCTGGTCAGCAGCCGTCTACTGGCCTTGACCAAGGAGGAGCGTCTCTATTTCAGCCCCAATTTGGAGCCGCGCGGCCTCAAGGCACTGTCCTCCCCCCACGGCCTGGTTCTGGTGGCTGTTGCCGGAACCATCCACAGAGACACCGTCTGCCTTGGCATGTTTGAGGAAGTAGTTGGACTTATTCGCGCCCCGCTGGATAACAGCAACTGGAAGATCAAGTTTATCAACATGAAGATCCAAGGGCAGGATGCTCTGGGTGGGACGCAGACAACAGCACCAACCTTGACTTATGACTCCAGTGAACTGAAGATGCTCTGTACTTTATGATGATGTCTGTTTCATGTGTTACATTTTACAAGTTTAACTGAAAACTCTGTTTGTATTTATGAACATAACCAAATCACACTGGGTTTGACTCTTCTTAGAATAATGCCAATGTGTGTGCTTCAGTCGATTCGGATGCATTACCTAAAGCATGAAAAAAAAGTTGTTGTTTTTTTCACAACCAATTCTTATAGATTTTTTAGATTTTATTTTACCATGTTGAAAGATTTGTTGATAGATCTGTTAGATTTTATTTTCCCATCTTTTAAGATTTGTTGATCTCTGCCCTCATGACAACCATCACATAAATATGTATATATCAAATAAAGCATTTATATTGGTTCTTTGGATTTCAAAACATTCAACTAAAATTGAATGGGGGTTTTCCCCCCCATAGTCATATGCGGTCTCTTCAGTCGACTGAGCTTAGCAAAGGAATGAGGAAGCATTGTGGGGGGTTTTTCATGGACACGAAGGCATTTTTATTCTCAATTAGTTACACAATTTATTTATATGTCTCGTCAATGGTGGAAAAATACTGGAAAATATTAATTTTGTTCTCATTCTTTGCATCACACAAAACAGGCTTTTGAGCGAGGTAGCGTATAATTTTTTTCAAGAGCTCATTGGATTTTGGCGTTTTTAAAATGTTGTTTCCATGATGGCCTCTAGATGACGGTGTTGCTCCTCCAGAGTGTCTCCTCGCCTCCGCTGCGCCGCCTTCCTTTGCACCCAACGCCAACCGGAGAGAATCGGCCGCTCGGCTCGCTGTAATCTCGTCTGCAACCGCCGGCTCGCTCACTCACTCTGCCGTCCGCCATGGCGACCGCAGAAAGTCTCTTCTCCGGTCCGAGCAGCACCTAAGTCACCTGGACCGCGTAACCGTATTCCCCCTGGCCCGCCGCGGGACGCCCATGTAATCCACTCAGCCGTGGAATCCAAAGGTGTGGAATTTAAAAGAAGACGCATTTCCAAGGGGGAAACCGGGTAAGATTCCGTGCTCGCCAAGTCCCGTGTGCTCTTGAAGGAAGTGATCCAACTTGTTTGAGGAGATTAGGGTTAAGGCTTACGTGGTTGTTCCTGTCATCCTGTACCTTTCGTGGGAGACTGTTGAGGAAAATCTAATCAAAATTAACAAACCTTTGCCTTTTGATTGCACCTTTAATGGGTTTGCGCAGAAGGCTGCGGCCGAGTCGTTTTTTTTTTTTTTTTTTGACGCCGTATCATGCACGTTTCCACCCGCAATCTCTTTTGCACTGTCTAACTAGGTGAGTACTGTAGTTGTTGCACATGATGCATGCAAACATGCTTTGCACCAGTCTGCTCCATTAACCTACATTGCAAAACCGGACCAGAGCATTCCTCCATTCAATCCCACTGTATCCCTGCAGAGGCTTTAAATCACATCTCCGCCTACTGTATAGATATCCTGCTTAGCTGCTGATGCATTTCCAATTGGCAAAAAAAAATAAATCCCATTGGGAATTTGTCACGCTCCAACCACACCCCGATGTGTGAAGGATGGTGTTGTGGGTCCAGCTTGGGCACAGCTGGTTGTTTCGGTGCCGAAGGGCCCTGTAGCCATCCAGCTGTCACTAAAGCATTCCAGCTGTGCCGTGTTGACCCTCACTGAGGAACCCTTGTGTGTTGCCCCTGCACACAGAGGAACCACTGTTCCAGCCCAGGAGAGACTAAGCCAGATGCTTTTTTTTTTTTTTTTTTTTTTTTTTACAGCTTTATGTTACACATTAGTGGGGAATTTTTAACCAGCTTGTTCAAAGGCAGGGTCATTTTCTGTGGAAAAAACATGCGGGGGGGCCTCTTTGGTTTATGACACCGAGCAACAAGGTGCTGGTGTACAGTGACAAACTGTTCAGGTCTCTGCATAGAGTGACCTATTCAGAGGAAGTCATTGGCCTTGACCCATGACCAGGTGATTCATTTTGTGGCATGGGAGGGTGTGTGTATATGTGTCACACTTCATCAGCCCTCCCTTCGGCCTGTGTTTAGGTTTAAAAGGCCACTAATGACTTTCTTATTTTTTATAGACTCGATTTAGAAGTTTCATTCATTCTTTGACCATATCTACATTTGCATCTGCTCAGTCCTGTATTTCTTGATGCATTCCGCTCAATTGCATTATCCACTTTGGGTCGCTAAACGTTTGGCAAGAGTCGTGCACCTCTGCGGCGGTTGAGCGACTGCCCACGCTCGTGGGCGCAAAACCCGGATGCGCTACCCGGTGAGATCTTGGATGACATCAGACTGATTGGAATGTGCAGAGAGAGAAACAAGCAAGGCAGCATGGCTCCGGAGATGATGGGGGGCTCGTGGGTGTCGTTTTTAAAAACATAACAGGGATGTCCACAACTATTACTCCTAAACTTTGATTTTGATCTAAAATTGAAAGATGCTCAAGGGAATGTGTGTCTCTTTGATTCACTGTATTTACTCCATCCCCCTTGAGACCAAATATATTTTTGTATCTTCATGCGTCAGCCCTCTCAAATCAATATTGTTTTTAATGACTCACATCTGTTGGCACGGCCGCTTGGTAATTTCAATGTCAAATCAAATTACAGCGGTCTGATTTGCGCCTTGAAATCGGGAACATGCTTAACATTTCTTTCCACTAATCGCTCGTCCCACAGGCGACCATTAGCAGTCAGTGTGAATCCTGCTCTTGTCATTACTGTGTTAATATGAGCAAAAGGGGGCGGGGCTAAGATGCTTCTACGTCACTCCTGATGTCGTCATTGATGTCTACACAGGGTGGGCAGCCAGGAACGCAGGGAAACATGGCAGATCCCGACCCGGAGCCAGTGACATCGAGAGCAGGGCACCGTCTCGGGGCCCCGGAGACTCTTGGCATCAGTACACTGGACCCGGCGCACAGACCCCCGGCCATGCCCGCCGGAAGGCACGTCACCATCCGGGTCCATATGTTGGATGACACAGAGGAGCTCTTTGATGTCTCGGTGAGTTGCCAACATATTTTCTTGTTTTTTTTTTTTTTTTTAATTGCCCCGAAGAGTCTGGCAACAGGTTGTCATGGCAACTGCAGGATGTTTTCAATTCAGTAATGAAAGTGGAGGGATCTTATTTCATCCATTAGATTGTCTCAGTCAGCTTTTGCTGAGTCCCTTCTACATATTCAAACGGCGCATCTATTTGGCATGCACATGGACTCGCTGACGCACTCTTGTGGAAAATCACATTGATGTTGATTAGCTATGGATTGACAGTTGCATAAGTAAACATAAAAGAGCGGCTTTGCGGAAAATAGATACTTCCACATTCCGATGAATGAAGATGCTGATTGACTAGTTTATGCTGTCCATACACAACATTTGCATTTTGATTATGATGCCCGCAAGATTCCTGCATCTGAAATACTCAATTTACACTCCGGAATGGAATTTCACGCAAAAAATGTTTTTTTCCGACTGGGGACATTTTGTTGCTAGTGACAGAGATGAAACGTTTTGAACTTTCACCTGGAACTGGAGGACAGCTTGTTACTGTTCTCATTAAGGAAAAATATCACACAGGAGTTGAAAGAATAATAAGAGGATGGTGATGTGTGAAATGTTTTACATAATTAATAAGCTTGAAATGGTAATAAGACACTCAGGGCTAAAAATAGCCCTAATCAAATTGTACATTAAGATGGCTAACAAAGCTCTTGTCTGCTCATGTTTTCGTTCCCCAAACATTGTACAATTTAAATTCACCTCCAGCACTGTCATGTCGGTCTGTTGACCTTGAATATATTTTTGTCGCTATAGAAGCTTTATTCGGACAATTTAACCAACATTATGTCCTAAAAAAAATATTCAGCCCTCTCGTTTTTTCTGGAAGCGACTAAACACATTCTCCTAACTTTCTTGCTGACTTCTTCAAATTCTCTTCATCTTTTCCTTGAAAGTCTGATTAAAAACCTTTTTTTTCCTCCTAGAGGCTATTTTGGGGAGTTTTCTGACATAAGGAATAAATATTCTTCTCAAGCGTCCGATGGCCTCCAGGAGGCACACAAAACAGACTTTTAAAAAGCGCTGCCCGACAACATACTTTGTTAATTATTAATGGAATTTTTAAATCGAGGCATCGAGAACTGCCAGCTCTGTTTACATGATTTGGTATAAGCGCTGACCCTTTTCTGCTGTAAACAATACCAAAAAAAGTCTGTATACTCCCCTGTCATCCCCCCAAATAGTTTAAAGAGGCAGGTTTCCAGCCGAGTGGGCAGAGTATCAAGTGGCTGCGAAACAAAAGGGGCCATCTTGTCATGTTGGGGGTCACATACCATAGCGTAGCCTACTTAGCCTGCTGACTGGCAACATACGTATGTAGATGGTAATGACGTTTGGCCACACGGACGTGAATAACAGTAGTGCAGAAGAACCTATTCAATCAGGCCACCATGAGAAGAAAGGTTCACAAAAATAAAGGGCCAGCGCAATTCCGACGGATGCTCTGAAGGTGTAAATGTGTTTAGATTCAGTCTGATTGTGATTCTTGTCGGTTCTTCAAAGGAAATGGGCTATTTTGCTTGCGCGGACTTCTAAACAAGCCTCTCGGACTCATCGGCGTTTGCTTGAGGCGTTTTTTAAAGTTGCCCGTGAGAGTGATAAAATGGGGGATGGGATGCTGAAATGCCTTCTTGGGGAAATGTTGAGACCTCAGATGCTGTTGACGTCACAGAAAGATAGAAAATGAATTATTCTCTTAGTATTTACACAACTCTTGTAGTCTCTATTTAACCGCAATGATCCAATGTGCGCCTGACCTTTGCTTTACACATTACAGCCTGCTTTTGGTGTGTAAAGTTAAGCAACCCTTCATCTCTTGGCATTTCCATGTACGGTGACAATTGATTTCCTGCTATCCCGCTCTTATTATTGCTCAGCGTGTCACAATTATCCGAAACATTGGGTTGTCTGTGTACTCTGCCAGGTACATGTCGCTAATCTCACCATCTTTTCATTTTCAATGTTTGTATACTGTTGATGTTATCCGAGGATAATCTGTCATTATAGCCTATAATACTCTAATCTGTCTATAGAGGCTTGGGGGAAAAAAACTGAAAATATTATTGCCCTGTGGAGAACTTGTATGTGGTGTGAAGTGTATGCTAGCAACTGTTAGCATCTTCTAACTTTGCTTTTCATCACCGGTCTACTAATCATTCTGCCGTCTAATTCTGGAAGAGATCCACCAAATTTCCATCGGCCGCACGGAACTGAGCAAAGACCACCCAAGCCAGCAGAAGACTATAAAGAAAAAAGGGCCCATATGGATTTCAGTAGGACTCTCAAGAGTGCTTATCAAGCCACCATACTGTCAGCGGGGCCCAATTACGGCGGTTGTAGCCTTGCCCTTGTTAGCGGTTTGAATAGCGACGAGGACTTGACTACATCATGAAGGGCTTCTTTCAACTCGCTCCTCAGGATGCTTGTCCCTTGACTGACTGAGCTGAGTGGCTGTCGGCCAACTGCCGAGCAGAGCTTCAAAAGTCCCACTCGTAGGGAAAATTGACGCCGGTAATTGTCTATAAATGCCACAAAATTGGGGGAAAGCATTTTTTTGGATAAGGCTGATTAAATTAAGCTCCCCCCCTCGGTGTTATTTTTATGGTTGACATGTTGACTTGCAGGAGTGGCAGAGATTTTTTTGGGGGGGTTGGGGTGTTTATTTTTATTTTTTTTAAATCCCTTTAAACCTGGTCGCCATGGTGGGGATGCAGTCTGCTTCTTCTCGCTTACATCGCTCAAGGCGTAGAAGTGGCACAGTGAGTTAGTCACAGTGGACTTGATTAGGGAGGTTTCTTTTTTGGGGGGGGACTGTGAGACGATTTGATTGGCTGCTGCAGTTTTTGAGGTGCAGCCATTAATCCAACGCCCTTTTGTACCATATTATAGTTTTCAAAATCCATTAGCGGTTCTTCCCCATTCACGAGTCATGCGCTATTAATGGTAATTTGAATGCTTGTTTTCAGGTTGATTGAGTCAGACTGCAGCGATGAATAAAACGACAAGGCTGCTGGAGGTGGTGATAAACTTGCTTCCAACCAACCGAGTGGGCTTGTCTTTAATGAGGAATGCAAATGAAGAAAGGATGGAAGTGTGTCGATTAAAATGGCCTCCTTAAATTATACCTCCCATGTCAAGCAACAAAATGATTGCAGCCCCGTAAGGGAGACATCAAGAGAATCTCGATACAACAATAACCTTGGGTTTTGCCGCTATCTAGGAATCGTTTCCACGTCCATCTATTCAGTGAAAATCTTTTATTATTGCTTCACACTTTGGGGAGTCTTAAAATAGATGTTTCTTGCTTCTGTTCTTTTCCCAGCAGGATAGCTTCTGGCTGCTTTTAAAGCTGTTTTATATTTATTTATTTATTTATTTTTTTAAAGAAACGCAGCCATGGCCTTCGTTCGAGTCCCTCAGTGAACATACAATATATCACAATTAAATGCAAGCTGAATCTTTGAAAGGTTACGGGGAATCAGGCGGCTTGTGTGGGGGTTGCCATGGTGACAACAAAGGTGGGTGAATAGCGTCTTCCACCGATATGCAAGTCGTAGAGGTGTGGGGGGGGGGGGCTTCCACGCAGAGCCTCATAATATGTTAGCTTGGGGATACTCGGCCACACAACAATTACGGATGACATATTCCGTCACAATTGGCCTCCGGTGTCACTTTTGTTGAAGGCGCTGCTGTCAGCTGTCATGGCTGTGTCGCCAAGTGCTATCGTATTCTCCTAAATCTGCATCTTGTCCTGTATAATGTTTCACAATGGCAGATGTTTATAGATAATGACTCTCATTATGAAATACTGATATTAATTGAAAGTTTTCAGTAGCATTTTTAAGTACGTTAAAAAAAAGTCAATAAATATTTTCAAAAATGATTTAAAGAGCACCCCGGCGCTAATGAAAGATTTTGTTTATTTTGAATACCGTGCAGCATGCGTACGCTTTTGGGGGGGAGGCCTGCCGAGTATTATAAATCTCTCATGTTGTTCCTATGGTAACCATGCACGGATGTACCTTTTGTGGCGCATCTATTTGACTTTATGAGCTTATGTTTAGCGGGAACCCTATGCTCTCCATTGTGACAGATGCACCAAAGTGGATGCCATGACATTTCCAAGCTCGTTCATGCATTATTCCACTCAACTTTGTTCCTCTTTGAGGAATCTCTCTGATCTGTTCATTAAGGTCCTCAACTGCGGCGCCGTCTGCCATTAGACTCGGGAGTAGCGGGGTCGTATTTGCCGGGTGTAGCTAGCGCCTCCCGGCTGCCTGTGATCTAAAATAAAAGGTAAAAGCCTTCGGGGATTGGGTGTGAGCCACGGCAAGGCCCCCTTTAATAAATTATGAATTTCTCATTGAGATTCAGGTAGATAATTAACACGTCTGAACCGAGCCCGGCAAGATTATTCTGATCTGTTCGTGCATTTACGTCCTTGTTGACCTTTCGACCATTTACTGAACCAGAAAAAAAATCTTATTAAGGTGGGTGAAAGATGTTTTAATTAATTTCCAGGAAAATATTTTGAACACCTTCTGGGAGTGATTTTAGTGTGTGACCAAAACATGCTTGGTGTTCCGGCTGATCCACAAACCGCAACAGCACATGATCACCGGTTGCCATAGCAATGACACGACTTGCACTTTTCCTTATTACGGGCCAGTGGACCCGTCCGTTAAAGCTTTTTTTTTTTTAACGTCAAGCAAGTATTATGATACGTTGTTTCTCCTCGCAGCAATCAAAACCAAAAATGCTGTCAGTCAGCAGTAATCCCCAAATGTCTTTTATTGATATATTTCAGGAATTTCTTCACCCCCTTCCTGTTCTCCTGAGCTCAGGCTGTAATTGAATCCAGGGCTCTCTTGAGAAAACCGAGGCGGGAAGGTGGATGAAGATTTCAAGACGAGGAAAGGCGTCCAATTTTTTTTTTCTTGAGTGTGACGAATCAAAACAACCAGTAGCTGCAGCTATGGTATTAAAACGGGAAATGTTGCGCAATGAATTTCCAGCTCCTCTCTACCTTTCTTTCCTTTTTTTGGAGGGGGGTCAATAAAACCTCTGACATTCTTTAAGCTGCTTTCATCCAACCGTTGAAGCGTTTTCTGACATGAGGAAGTCTGAAAAGAATCAAAGCGCGGTCATTCGGGGGCATCCAGGCAATAGATCTTATTGGATTTGTCCCTGGGGACGACCGTCTTGTCTGTCACTCTTAGTCAAGAAGTCAAGCTGCTTGATTCATTTACACATGAGCTGTTCACTAATTAACAGCTTCACCAGAACTTGTCATTTTCTGGACATTGTTATTTTTGGTAAAATGTGTCGTTCTGCTGTGTGTGGTTTGTCATTTGACTTTACTGCAGTTAGTGTGGTCTTGAATGTAGAAGCAATGTCACATGCTGTTGATTAGTTCAACCGCACTCAAATGACAAGAACAAGATTGGTGATTATCATGCACAATTTAATGTGGACCATGCGCCTGCAATTAAGACCACATTGTTGTTGGTTTTTTTTGCATACAAATTGGAAACTTTCTGGAGAATTTGTGCAACCGTGAACAATTTCTTAGCATCAAGACGTGGAGCTGGAAGCATGCGTTACCAAGGAAACCGGCTCTAAAAGTGGTCCGGCTAAAACCCCTTTGCGTCCGAAGCAAAGCACTTCAAGTTGCACTTCTTCAAAGAGGCACTCTTCGGCTTCATGTATTGTTGATACATCGTTGAATTAGTCAGTAGGCTCGCTTCTTGGCCGAGCAACGCGTCCAGTGCGTGCTCTCGTTCCTAGTCGGCTTAACCTCTCAGCCAGTGATTTTGGATGTGCCTGAGAATACTCCAAATAGGATGCAGTCTTAGCATCTTTTCTACTTTATCCTCCAAAATCCACACATGCGGTCAGAGTAATTGCATCATTATGTCACGCAGGGACACAAATTGCACCCAACGCCCAAGAATAATACAAAAGGCATTAGGTAAACGCATTTCCCGTTCGTTCCCGCTCATTTATCAGGAGGCACGATTCTCTCAACGTCGCCATGGTTACGGCCCAGTCTGGCTGTTTGACTGGAGAAATGTTGTAGGTCGTCACCGGGATCTAAATCCTTCCAGGAAGCGGCGGGCTACATGGAGCAACAGCTGCCGGCCTTCATTTTGCTTCCCCCGTGTTGGTGCATAAATCTCGTCCCGTCACTTGGGTTCAACTCATATTTTCATCAATGTAAAGTTGTTGTTTTTTTGCCAACAAGTACTCAACGAGGTTATTCTCATTCCCAGTCTACAGCTAGCCAACACTGTTGCTAGGTAACAAGATAAAACTGCTCATTGTTTCATCTTCAGATTGCCAATCTCAAACAATTTATTTTTATTTTTTTGCATTTCCATTGTCAAATATGAACAGATTCCGTTGCCTTTCGTTCCGCTCTTCCGCGATCAAGTTCAACGCATCACCTCGCCAACATCGTTACGGTAACTGAGTGTGCATCACAGGGCAGAGAGCTTCTGGATTTGCCACTCCGCGAGGCTAAGTCGTTTTAAGGCTAATCTCGAGGAGGCCGATTGATTGGCCTCTCCTGGAGAGCAGCATGTGCAGCTGTCATTATTTATTACTGGTGGAGATTAAGGTTAAAAGCGGGAAGGAACATGTTGCGGGTCAAGCGGCAACAGACCATCCATTCATGGAGAGAATCTGGACGTGGCCACTAAAACATCTAATGGTGTCTCCAAAGTATTTTTTTAATATTTGAAGGTCAGAGAGGTTTTGAGGAGAAATCCTTTTGGTTGAAACTTTCACGGTCCCTCTTTGTCTCGACCTTGAGGGGCTTGTCGCTTCTTTCCACTCCATTAATCTCATGATTAGCCCGCTGATTGCCGTTGCTCTCGCTCTTCTATTCTTCATCTTCAATCCAAACTTCAGCTTCTGTTACAGTTCTCATCAAATCTATTTTCGTTCCAGAAGAATTTTGAATCAAAGAAACTTTCATGTCGGCATGGATATATTCCATTAATTGACTAAGGAGGAAATTAAATGATTATTTTGTTATTTTGAATTATATTTAAATGGTTAACACATTTTATTCCCTTCTCCAGTCTGCCTTTATTTACACTCCCTAAATGTGTAGTGAAGCATCCACCGTGTGAGTGATGTTAATCCCTTTGCTGCGGCGACCAAGCAGCAGGGGGGGGGTCCAGAATTTGCCGCATTCGGAAAAGGATTCAGGCAGATGAAAGAGAAAGGCCAATCGTTTTGGTCATTCCGGCCGCCTTAAAGCAGCCTTCTGCCTTCTAACGAGTTAGGCACCGTTAACCTCAACCGTGAAAACATTTAGTGGCGTCTCGCATGGGTGCACGTTTCAGATAATACCACAACTTTTTTTTTTTTTTTTTTCCGACGAGCTCGCCTTTCCTTTCCACTAGAGCAGTCAGCCCGTAAATATGCACGCCCACCACTGTTGGAGCTCCCTGATCTACGATGCTCTCGCCAATAGCGGGGAGGTTCCTTCACCAAGCTCTGGACCATTATTCAAACTTAACAGATATTATGGGATGCTCACTTTGTAATTATTTCTCAAGCAAAATCATTATCAGTGTGAAGCTAACAAAAAGGTGCATCTGGTGGATCTCCATTGAATGCCCGGGATGTAATTTTCACGGTTGTCTTCTCCGAACCTTAAGGCGGGTTTTTTGTGATGAGATGATTCTTGACAGCTGTGGCAGCCACCCGTCCTCTTAATATTTTTCCCGTGCAGCCCGGGTCGAGGTTTTCCGAGCAACGTCCTCATTTGGATGCTCTCCCATTGGCCCGCTTTTGCTTTCCTGAATGTGGAGAGCAAACAGATGTGCCACAGCGCATCGGTACGTGCCGAGAGGGAGGGCGCGACTATCAGCAGGTTTGCACCCTCCATTCTCTCCCTGTCAGCTTGCGGCTTGTAGCCGAGCCACCCCGGGAACCTCAGTCGCGCATGACCTGAATCACAATAAGCTCTCACTCCCGCTGACCTCTCTGTCCTACCCCTCCCTCACAGCACCAGCGAGTATCCATCCATTCATACCGTCCATACCAAGACACCGCCGTGCAGAGATACGGAAATAACCGAGCTAGCGCTGAACCCAAGGGAAATGCGGCCAGGAAGTTCCTATAGCATTCACATATGTTTTCCATAAAAGCACTACAGTGAGGGAATTAATCTTCCCGCTACTGGAAGCACTTCTGTAAGCCAAGAGTGCAAACATGGCGAAAGTTCAATCGGATCCAGATTGCTGGTGGGGACTCCGCGTCTCCCCCGAAGGCAATCCGAGTTCTTCCTCCTGCTACATTGCCGCTAAAGCACATGGCTGCCTTTTAAATCACTGTCATCCTTGACCTTCGACCTATTCTATCACTGCACGACGGCCGCTTGGTCATTCCGGAACTGAGCCAGAGTCCGTTTTTTTAATCCCAGCCAATCGTGTGTCCAACAATGGCTAAGCAGCTGGCACAAATGCCATCATTTACTCCTCTAGTGCCCCGCGTGACAAGCTTCTCTTTGTTCCCCCGAAAGCCGACAGACATTGGCAGTGTGTTTATACATCCTTGTAGTATTGGGGGTTGCGGGTAAGCCCTGCCAAGACCGGTGCAGGATGGGTGAACTGGACCATACCAACATCTCCTAAAGGGGGAAAGCAGCAGGGCGGTATATGTTGACCTTTCATGGCTATTTGCTCGAAGGAGCTACCTCAAGGTGGGGGTGATTATTTATTTTTTTTTCCCTTGTTTGCCCTGCAGTGTCAGCCCAAGTGGAGGCTTGTGTGCAGTGCAGACGTCGCTGTCATCTTTGTTTAGGGTTCCTCTGTCAACGGGGGAGGGGAGAGGGGGCACGCGGAGGTCAGTGTAGTGATGCGAGCATGATTTCAAGCGGCGATACACGTGTAAACACAAACAGCGGCCTGGTGTTGAAACCCGACGAGGAACCCGTCAGCCCAATATGGACGGGTCAAAAGCTGCAGTGGTTGCGTTGCGGCTCTAAAGTACAACAGCTGCATTTAATCAGCCCCCCCAAATCCAATCGGCCCGCAGCCTCACGCATCCCCGGCTCGGATGCTGCTTTATTTTTTAGTGGCGGGAGATTTACAAGGCAGGATATGAAAGTGCTTCAGTCAGACGTTTATGGTTTTCACCTCTTGTTCTTTTGTGTTACGATATTAAAATTTAAGTTGGACAAAATGAAAGTGGAACGGCAATGACGACCCTCAGGGCATCTGCCTCCTGTTTTTTGGGTGGTTTGGGTTTTTGGATGTCATTGAGGGCCAACTTTTAGTGGCCTTGACCGACTCTGTGAGGATGAATTTGAAATTTGATTGGTTCAAGAAACAGTCCCCTTGCTAATATAGTTTAAGTTCGCCTGCGCTAGTGATTCTGAAGGCCCTGGGCACATTTGATCGATTGACATGGCAGAACATAAAGGCTTAAATCTGATTACACAAAAAGAGAATCCATGCAGAGAAAATGCTACAAAATGAAAAGAATACATTGTTGGGAATAAATACAAATAATTTCACGTTTTAGAATTTAGGTTGTAAATGTCATTTAGTCCTCCTTGCTGACAATCAGTCGCCTAAATTAAATCCTACCACAGATCGTGCCAAACAAGCCCGGTTGGTTGCGGGGAAAAAAAAAAAAAAAAAACGTCACAAGTGCTGACAAGACCCAAAGTGTGGCACACCTGCACGTAGACACTTTCTGGCATCCTGACAGTGAGTGATGGTAACTGGTTGGCCCAGTGATGCAAGCCCATGTAGCCAACCGCTGCTTCGACATCTGCGAGTCACAGCGTCAAATGTTTTTGCGTTCCACTTTCCCAAGCTTTTACTCTGACATCTTTTCTCCACAATTTGCTTGCAGCAGTCTGCCAGGAGCACAGTCCATTTCTGCCAGGAGACTTTTTAGGCTATACGCTGCTCCTTCCAGACCTTATCATAGTATGGTAGCAGCTGGTTGGGGCGAGCTTGTTCCCATTCACAATTGCATAAAAAATAAGAAGCGCAGCCAAGTTCCATTTTGTCTGTTTTCCATGCACCATATGTTTGTACGCCGTATTATCGGCAGGGTGTGGAGTGGTTTGTGTAGGGAGGCTGTTTGAGGAAGATTATAGATGTGGGTGTGGAAGTGTAGTTTTTTTACACTAAGCTGATGGAGCTTGACTTTTAATTGATGGGGTATTAAAAGAAACACAACATGACACCCTCAGCGACATTTTGGTTAAGCTGTGTCTGTTGTGTTTCTATCTTGACAAATGTCTGTCTTATAGTGTAAAATTAGAAGAGACTTTACTTCCTGGAAACATTCCCTCACACAAAAGTAGATCATTAGCCGAGTCGGGGAGACCTTCACTGGCGCTGTGATGCAGCGTGCTTGTGCAAACCAGTCACGAGTTAGCGGCAAGCCAAAACGCTCCTGTCAGGTCCCATGAGTGTTTACCTCGGTGTCAATACAGTTTAGTTTTGCTTTGTTTGTGTGCCATCGCAGTCGAAGCAACCGAACAGAAAGTTTGTAATAAAACGGCAGGTCACTTGTGTCGCAATAAGCAGGGAAGTTGGCTTTGTGTACGGGGTGGAGTTCACGGAGGAGTTTAGACTTGTTCTTTGCTTGGTGTCATTAACTTGTCCCCAATGTGGACTTCTCCTTTGTTTCCGGTTGTTCCGTTTTTATTGTTGGTTTACAACAGGGCAGTTAAAGTTTACTTGGTTGTTATTAACCGCATTGGGCAATCTACGAGGAAGGTGTAGTTAGCTATGATAAAAGCGTATTTTGCTGTAAATTTGCCTCAACTACACAGAAGGATGTTTTTTATGAGCCCCTTTAAACTCTTTTGTGATTCGAGGCTACTATTTGAAATAACAACTCAAAGCTACTAACCAGATAAAAATTAGCCAGCTAAGCTATAGTAAAATAAAAAATGTAGCTTTACAAACATCAAAGTTACTACAGTGTCTACCAGAAAAAATAGCTAGCTAAGATACAGTAAAAAAAAAAAAAAAAAAAAAAAAGTAACTCTACAAACATCAAAGTTACTGTATTTTCTGCACTATAAGGCGCACCGGATTATAAGGCGCACCTTCAATGAATGGCCCATTTTAAAACTTTGTCCATATATAAGGCACACCAGATTATAAGGCGCACCTTCAATGAATGGCCTATTTTAAAACTTTGTCCATATATAAGGCGCACTGGATTATAAGGCGCACCTTCAATGAATGGCCCATTTTAAAACTTTGTACATATATAAGATATATACATTTGGCCCGCGGGCCGGACTTTGGACACGCCTACTGCAGTGGCTCAATATTGGTCCATATATAAGGCGCACCGGATTATAAAGCGCACTGTCGGCTTTTGAGAAAATTTGAGGTTTTTAGGTGCGCCTTATAGCGCAAAAAATACGGTACTACAAGTGGTGGAGTCTTTTCAAAACAATCGTTCACCTGGAAGATACAGAGAGAGAAAATGTAATAGCATCTGTTAACGCCATCATGCTAGCGCTACCATATGTGATCACAAAAGAATGACTAACGCAGTTTTTTTTTCTCTCTGCTCTGTCCACAGGTTAAAGCTTCAGGCAAGGTGTTATTCGACCTGGTGTGTACCCACATGAATCTTATTGAGGGCGATTACTTCGGACTGGAGTTTCAGAGCCATCAAAAGATGACAGTAAGCGGGAAGGACAAATAAAGTGAAGGGGCTAATGGGGAAGGTCTTATCAAGCTAGCAATCGTCTCTCTGTAAGACCAATTACATGGTGATGTTATCTTCTTCATAGGTGTGGTTGGATCCCATCAAGCCAATTATCAAGCAGCTGAGACGTGAGTCTTGACTTTTCTTCCTCTTCGGGTTTCGTTAAGATGCGAATCTGACAAGGTTCTGGCGATTTCTATTTTAATACCTCATATGTTCCTAACAGGACCGAAGCACACGACGTTGAGGTTTGCTGTGAAATATTTTCCTCCGGACCATGCCCAGCTGCTGGAAGAGCTGACTCGGTGGGTTTGGTTCCACATTATTAATTCGCTCTTTGTCTCATTAATTTAGCTCGACTTTGAAATGGGTCTATTTGAAAAAATGGGATCTGGATGTGAAGTGAAACCTCAGAGTACGAATCACCTGATGACCTAATAAATATTATTTTCCAGGTACCTGTTTGCACTCCAGATTAAACGGGATCTTTCCAATGGTTGTCTGACGTGCAATGACACCAGTGCTGCGTTGATGGTCTCCCACATTTTGCAGTGTGAGTGCTGAAGGCTCATTTTCTGTGATGTCGGAGTGATTTATTATTATTGAATGATTATTCTTCAAAACTTTTCAGCTGAGATTGGCGACTTTGAGGAGAGCCAGTGCCGGTCACACCTCCTCAATAATAAGTACATCCCAGATCAGATGCCATTGATTGACAAGATTATGGAGTTCCACTCCATGAATATGTAAGCATGATGTCCTTTTTGTTTTTAAGATCCCAGTGGCTAAACTCAGATAAATTCACCCAAGATTTCTCTTTGCTTTTAATCGTATCAATTAAACATTAAAAGTTTTGTATTACACAGAATGGCTGACTCAGCAATAGTGTACAGATTTATTCCCATCAGTTTTAGTGAGGCGTTTTATAGCTAGCGACCACACGTGGATTTGAATTTGTCTACCATTCAGTGAAAATGTGTGCTCACGCACCAAATAATTCACAGCTGCTGTCAGCCCGCTTCAGATTTTTAGGGTCGATTGTGGGTTTGCCGTGTGAAGTCAAGGGTCCTTTTTTCACAACGTTTGAATTTAAGCCAAGAGCGACTCCTCAAACTGATGGGCTGGCTGCGGGTGAATGGCTACGCCTCGACAGGAGCTCCTTTTTAATGTACTCCTTTCTTTTTCCCTCCCCGGGGGGCCTAGTTGATAACGAAATCCGCCGTTCTCGTAGCGGCGGTGCCACGTGAAGATAAGCTGCTCATTAATCACAGAATGCAGGCGGAAAGCAGGCTTCGGAAAAGTTGCCTATTTTTTTCCCGACAACTTTGCGATATTGGACATAAACACAGTTGACCTTCACGCCCTCAGACTATTGTACTTATCAGTGATGGATGGCAAGATGAAATTTAATTAGATTTGCTTTGTGTATAAGTACTGCATAGAATCAAAACCACACTAACATTTATTCCGTTTGGAATTTTGCAGTGGTCAGACCCCGGCCGAATCCGACTTCCAATTGCTGGAAGTGGCACGACGTCTGGAGATGTACGGGATTCGTCTCCAGCCAGCCAAAGACCGCGAGGGCTCGCGTTTAAGCCTCGCCGTTGCCCACACGGGCGTCCTTGTCTTTCAGGTGAGCTCCTCTAGATTCGGCCATCTTTTAGATCCCACTTGACTTGTATTCGTCTCCACAGGGACACACGAAGATTAACTCTTTCAACTGGTCTAAAGTACGTAAACTGAGCTTCAAGAGGAAACGTTTCCTCATCAAGCTCAGGGCTGATGGCAATGTAAGTTTATTTTCTGAAAAAGAAATGCATAGAAAGATGACTGGCACTTATTTATTTATGTGTGTGTTCACCAGAATTCATATCAAGACACGTTGGAGTTTCTCATGGCCAGCAGGGACTGTTGTAAAGTCTTCTGGAAGAGCTGTGTGGAATACCACGCCTTCTTCCGGCTCTTTGAGGAACCCAAACCCAAGCCCAAACCCGTGCTGTTCACACGAGGCTCCTCTTTCAGATTCAGGTAACAAAATCTCTTTTTTTTTCTCACGCAACGGCGTCACGCAGAGTGATTTTTACTCACCTCTGATTGGCCTCCCTCGCTGCCTCGGCTTGTCTCCGCAGCGGCCGCACGCAGAAGCAGGTGATTGACTTTGTGAGGGAATCCGAGTTTAAAAAGCTTCCATTCGAAAGGTAAAAAGTGTAATTCATCCAGGTGAGAGCTTTGCTTTTCACGCTGACCCTATGACGATATCCTGTCTGCTAGGAAACACAGTCGAGTCCAGCACAACAGCCGCCTGTCGCCTTTGCCTTCTCCACGTTACCAAAAAGTGCCAAAAGAAGTGAGTTCATCTATCTGCTTGCTTTATGCTAACATATAATGCAAAACACCATAGACAGGCTAGTAGAAGTCATCTCATCTCACAAAGTCTGCTAGCTTCATGCTAACATATAATGCAAAACACCATAGACAAGCTAGTAGAAGTCATCTCGTCTAACAAAGTCTGCTAGCTTCATGCTAACATATCATGCAAAACACCATAGACAGGCTAGTACAAGTCATATTAGTTTGGTTATTGTAAAAATCCCTGTGAAATAATCATTAGAGAATTTGTAAGGCTCTGAATGATCTAGCAAACCAGATGTTGCGGGGGTTTACTGGACAAGCTTTTTGCATCAATAAGTGGATTAACGCTCCCTTCCAGAGTGGTGCTCTCGGGGACCAAGTTGACGCTCCTTCGCAGCACCAGTGGAAGGAGTCAGCGCTGGTGAGTTCACAAGAAACACCCGAAGCTCCGGGGAGCCCGGCTCACCAGAACCAGGAAGACAGATCGCCGTCCGTGAAGGAGGAGACAAGAGGCTCCATTCGGCCGGCTCACCTCGAACATCTGGCAACAGGTTCAGCTTCTCGGGTTGCTAAAGGCGGCTACTTTTCTACCTGCTCTGAGAACAATAGGGACCATAATAGAGGCGACGACCCGGTCGGTTGGACTCAGAGCTATCGGGGCCGGGTTTCGTTTCAGCCAGACGCTAGAAGCATTAATGGCCCTGTGCAGGTCCACCAGGAGGAATTTCAGGGTAATATGCACTTCAGGGAGAGCTCTCGCTCTTCTAAACCGTCTAAAGTTGGGATTCCTGAGATGGATGTTCCCGCCATGCGTAGCCAACATAGCACAGATAAACACAGCAGCAGCCCGGTCATGTTCCAACATGTAACCGGCGCACCAGTTGTCCCCACCAGTCCCGTTATGGGCACCTTTTGCCCATCTGGATCCTTCAATCATGCCGAGCAAAACGGCTACGTGAGCATCGAGGCTACCACAAACCGCTCTCATCGTTCTCGGAAGCACCACAAAACCAAGTCCCGCGCCAACGCAAATCCCGAGACATCCCGGGAATCGCAACCTGTCCTGTGTCACGCTGAGCAAATGGCTGCTCTTGAGCGCCGCATGCTGGCCAACGGTCTCTCGGCCCCAGGCAAGTCTAAACCCGGCCTAGGATGTAAACGCCAGGCTGGAGTCGCACATGTCGGTGCAGTTCAGATTAGCGGAGGCTGTAACACTACCGCCTCGGAGTCCAGTGAGTCCGAGGCGGAGCACAATAAGGAGGGTGGCAACAGCCACCTCGTGTTTGGGAATCTGCCCGAGGTCAATTCGCCCATACCGAGAAACAAGTTTTCATTCGGTAGTCTCCAGCTGGACGAGGAGGCGGACGAAGAAACAGGTCACACCTTCAGTGATGATGACACCTTTCAGATCATCAATGGCTAGTTCAAAACAACTGCCCCAAACTTTATTGAGTCGTCGTATTTTAGTATTGAGATCATAATAATGATGTTTCAAAACACTGTGAAGTCTTTTTAATAGGTTACGTACACAGTTTTAGATGCTTATTTAAAACTGTTCCCAGAAAATTGCAAGTGCCCTCTTAACATTTAACGAGTACTTTTGCGCTCTGAACAAAATGCCTTATGACTTTAAAAAGGGAAGCAAAAATACTGTGTAACGTCTTTTTTTTTTTTTTTTTTTTTTTTTAGTTTGGTAGCATGTGCCTGTGCAATATTAATTAGAACCTTCCCTGTTGAGTTTGTTAGTGAAGAAAACTAGCATTATAGTCACTGGACACTTTATTAGGTACACCAGTCCAATCCAATAGAATTTATGTCTTTATAGAGAAAGTATACCAAAGTTGTACAGTTTCTAAAGTCACCTCAATGGCGACTCATTTTTGTATTCAGTTCTTGTTTGGGAGCTCATTAGATCATGCAAATGTACCTAAATTTATACCCGAGGTGAATATCCAGTGAGATACCAGTGGTGGCCTGATCAGACTGAAGAAGTAGTTTAATTTCCCCCCTGAGTGTTTGCACTTGGATTGAGTATTCAGGAAAGTAGCTTCGTTGTACACAATGCACTTTGTTTCCAAACCTTTTTGTTAACCTTTTTGCTTCTGTCTGCATGTTAACTTGTGTCTCCTGAGTTTCTTTGTTTTCCTTTTTTGTTCACTTTTTTCCTGCATTTGTCTGTTTGCATGATGTTGTTGTATGTCTTTAGTTTTTTTTTTTTTTTCGCCCACACACTCAAGCTTTAACCGCAAGCAAGCTAGCAGGTTTCCACTCCTGCAGTGATGCAGCTAATGTTTTATTTTGGAATTCTTTGTAAATATGTAATTTACTCATTTGTTACTAGATCGTTGCGGTTTCAGATTTTTTTTTTTTTTCATGCACACTTTTCATCCTTTGTTCTGGCATGAGAATATCCTTTTTCCTCTTTGCTTGTACTGTAATTTGAGCAACTGGCAATTTCTAACACGTTTTGTTAACGTCAATAAGCTTGTAAGTTATTAAAAATGTCATACAGGCTTGAAGATCATTGCATGAAATCACTTTTTTCCCCACCCTCCTGTCGCTCCCTCCTTACTTTCACTCTTGTGTTTATATGCTGCTTGTCTTGCATGAATCTCTCATGTTTTTACGAAAGTCAATAAAAATGGCGTTTATGAAGTCAGATGACAAAATTGTCTTTTTGACATCTCCTTTCATCCTCCCTGTTGTTTTGTAGTAGCGATTCGTCTCCGGAATAATTGCAGGGCATCACTAACACTTAGTCGCTCTAATCTTCTGTAGCTTTCTTGTGGTTTGTGGTTTCCACTTTTTTTCCCCCCACTGCACTGTTTACAGTCAACCCCCAATTTGTGCTCGCTGTTGTGCTATTCCAATTATATATTATCTGAGTTGCTACCTAATTTTTGATCCAGCTGTAGATTGTCCGGGTGTACCTAATGTTGTGTCCCTTGAGTTTACTATTTCTGGAGTATGTTTTTGTTGCACAAAGCTTGCCAGTGCTGTCTGGACTACAAAGTGAGTCACTGCTGAGATTTCACTTCTATATTTTTAGCCAGGGCAAGCTCCCTCAAATAGTCAATAATTGTCTCTTGCTCTTTTTCCATGAGCCATATCGAGTTGCATTTAATTAAGCAAATGAACATAAGGCAGCAAATCATTTCTCCATTGCTGAGTTTTCACTCTTCTGTGTCTAATAGGAGCGCTGACTAACAGTCCCTACCTGTCCACGTCTTCCGGACACTCACACGGTCTGCTAAACGGCCAAATGGCTCTGGAGGTGGGAAGTCACAGTCCCGACGTCCAGCAACCTTCTCCACTCACCAGCCCCCTCCTCAACGACGCCTGCAGCATTCGCACCGATGATGAAGACGAGATGCGCCGGAAGGTTTGTGCTTTCTGTAGAATAAAATGAATCTTTTTGGCTTTTCGTTAAACATCTTTTTTGTTTGATGCCTCGGTAGAGGTTCCCCACAGACCGGGCCTACTTCATCGCCAAGGAGCTGCTGACCACAGAGCGGACGTATGTGAAAGACCTTGAGGTGGTGACCGTGGTAAGATGACTCCGGGGGCGTGTCACTGTTTTTTTTTTTTGTCCGTCCTCCAAGGAGAGAACACATCGATTTTCTGCGTTAGAGCACCCGCTGGGACATTGAGGCTGGCAGTGACATAGGCAGATTTTGATAGATTACATTTTTGTACCCATTCACCACACTACACACGGAAGTATCTAAATGCTTAAGGCCACTGATGCATCACTGTTTCTGTTTGAAGAGATTTACTCAAGCTGTGCCGGCCTATCTCTGACTTTATGTAGATTACACATATCAGTTCAAGCATGACAAACACTGATTTAGCCGGAGCTCTCAGGAAATTCAGTAGAAGTACTCACAGTGGTTACAACTTTAGATAAATCTGCAGGACATCTAAGGACATCCAATCCAAATGTTTATTTGTTATTGCTGCTGCAGTTTGCAGTGTTGTCAATCCATTCATCCATCTTCCATTTCTATTCCGTATATCCCAGAGTCAAGCGTTAGCAGCATTTTGGTAGATGAACAATTCTTTCAAAAAGACGCTTCTATTTGTTTATTGCCACTTCCCATTAAAGGTTACAGTAAAACTATACACACAAAAAAAGATCCTTACATGTAATGTTGTGTGTTTAAAATAACCAAATAAAGTCCATTAGCTTAATGCTAACACCGTAGGCTAACAGATAGCATGAGTGCCGCGGTGTTAAACACAAACGGTAGAGCCACGCATAAACGAATATGTAATATTACTTTACTAACAGGCACTTGGAAATCGTATTATGTGCTTTCTGCAATCATGGCAACACAGTCAAAGTAATTTTGCATTCATCGTCTTATTTAAAGTGTGTGTAGGTGTTCCTAATGATGTGGCCTGTATATATTTCAAGGGTTCCTCAACATGTGTAATTCTCTTTTCCCTGATGCTTTTATCACCTTGCTATCTTCAGCAAAGTCTCCCATATCTCATAAATATTTGGGTTGGCTTATGTCCCATCTTTTTTTATGCACGCCATCTCTCTAAATCTCTCCAGTCAAACGAAGGTGATGTCATCTGAACTGTTGGCGCACCTCACCTCAAAACACTCAAGTGCTTTATTTTTTTATGCCATTTCTCAATACAAGCGCCATAAAACGGTTCTAAATGTTTGTCATGTTTTTTTTTCAGTCTTTCCAGAACGCCATAGGACAGGAAGAGGACACGCCGGACTCCCTCAAGAAGGCCGTTTTCGCCACGCTTGAGCCGCTTCACAAATTTCACACGGGTTTTCTCAGGGAGGTGGAGCAGAGGCTGGCTTTGTGGTGAGGCTCACTTCACACTCTGACAGTAAAAAAAATAAATAAAACCAAACACATGCAATAATGTTTTTAGTTGAATCATTGCTGTCATGACAGCGGGATCTGCTATCTCCATGGTAACAGTCACGCTGCATGAGGCAGACATTTCCTCGCCGTCGGGTTTCGGCTGTCTGATCTCTTTTAATGATGTTGTGCTTTCCCCAAAACACATGATACTGACTCATGGCCATGTGTTAAATCAGCCTAGCTCCCAGAACGGCAGACTTTTTTTTTTTCTCACATTGGTTTGTTCTGCTGTAAATTTAAACTCCAAATGACATCTTAAATGATTCTGCTGACAAGACGCACACGCTATTTAACTTGTGCTCGATATGGGATGAGGTTACTGGACACCTTGACTCTTAATTCAACATTAACAGATAAAAATAGAAGAAAGTCAAATGTTTTAAACGACACTAATGCCGGTTAATTGTTATTTACACTTATAATACAGACATGTACCGGTGATGTCAAATTGGACTAAAAATACAGTAATATATGGCCTTTTAAAGCTTATGCTCAAAGGCGACACCTTGTGGCTTATTTGGGTCTTTAAAACTCCAAGGATTTTTTTTTTTTACCTCGACTTTTTGGGAATTTACTCTCAAAAGATTCTGCTGTTATTGATTCATTCAAAGTGTGTATTTTTCTCTCTTCTAGGGAAGGTCGATCCAATGCTCACATTAAAGGAGACTACCAGCGCATTGGCGATGTCATGCTGAAGAATTTACAAGGCTTGAAGGTTTAATGAAGTCAACTTGATCTTCTCCCTATAAATGCCTGGAGCCTCATTAACACACAACTCGTCATCCACAGCCACTGACAGCCAACTTGCATAAGCAGAGCGATCTCCTCATGGAGCTGGAGAAGGCGTGCAGGGCGTCACGCAGGTTAGAAGGTCTCTGCCGGGACTTTGAGCTGCAGAAGGTGTGCTACGTGCCGCTCAACGTCTTCATCCTGCGCCCTCTGCACCGCCTCGTGCACTACAAGCATATCCTGGAGCGTCTGTGTAAACATTACCCGGCGACACATGTGGACTTCAGGGACTGCAGAGGTAAGCAGGCGAGACAAGTTTGTTCATTTCAGTGCTTTTTGCTATGTAGATATTTTTTGGGACTTTGTAAACAAATATTCTGCTGTTATATAGAATGTAAGATTGATTGTAATTTATTTGTGGGTTGGTGTGCAGCTGCTCTGGCAGATGTGTCTGAAGTGGTGGAGCAGCTCCAGGGCAGCATCGTGAAAATGGAGAACTTCCAGAAACTGTTGGAGCTAAAGAAGGATCTGATTGGCGTGGACAATCTTGTTGTTCCTGGTCGGGTAAGGCTGACTTCATCTGTACTAAATTATATTATATTATATTATATTATATTATATTATATTATATTATATTATATTATGTTATATTATGTTATATTATATTGTATTGTATTGTATTGTATTGTATTGTATTATGTTATTATATTATATATTTATTTATTGATTTTAAATTATTTTAGTTATTTTTTTAATTAAAGTTGGCTTTATTATATTATATTATATTACTATATTATATATTTATTTATTGATTTTAAATTATTTTAGTTATTTTTTTAATTAAAGTTGGCTTTAATTGTTTTTTCTGTTTTTTTTAGGAGTTCATCAGGTTTGGCTGCCTGAGCAAGTTGTCTGGAAAAGGCCTACAGCAACGAATGTTTTTCTTGGTAACGTCTCACTTTTTCTTATTAGGACAAAGTTCCTCGCTAGATTAGATTTGCTAACAAGTTTGTCATCAACGAATATACTTTTCATTACTTTGTACTTTTGTGCTTCTTGCTTACAGTTCAACGACGTCATTTTGTACAGTAGTCGAGGGATGACTGCAACCAATCAGTTCAAAATTCACGGACAGCTCCCGCTCCAGGGCATGACAGTGAGTCCCTCGTAATTAGACCGAGAACGCTTCAGGAGAACGTCACCGCTCTGTCATCAGCAGATAAGCAGAGTGGCTTTGTTCAACAAACAAAAACACACGTCCAAAACAAACGCACTTGTGCTTTTGGGATAACCAGATCACGTTTAATCCTCCCTCATGCAATCTCTTTTTTTGCCGTCTATTTCCGTCCCAGCTGTCCTACTTAGCGCCAGCCACCCTCTTATATGTGCGTGTGTGTGTGTTTGTGTGTGTGTGTGGTTCCTTCTAGATCAGAGAGAGTGAAGATGAGTGGGGTGTTCCTCACGCCTTCACTCTGGTCAGCCAGCGGCAGTCTGTGGTGGTGGCAGCCAGGTGAGATCAAAAGTGGCTGATAACATTCCTCCATCTTTTTTTTTTTCCGCACGAGTATTTTGTGCATTCCTCCCGACAGTTCATTGTCAGAGATGGGGAAATGGATGGAGGACATTGAGATGGCGGTAGAAATGGCAAAAAACAACAACGGGCCTTCATCTGACCTGATGAGCTGCACGCTGACTGACAGCAGTAAGTTAAGACTCAGATCGAAAATGTTTTTTTTTTTTTTTTTTTTTTTTTTTTTGTCAGACTAATATTTGCATTTTGTGGGCAGACAGAGCTTTCTTCAATCAAAGTGATGACCGCGGAAAAAAAAAAGTCATTTGTTGCTAACCAGACGTTGTCTCCTCAAGCTTTCTTCTCTCCCAATCGTCCCGTCACATGTCTCGCAGTAACATCCTGCCGACTTTCCCAGAATCCCCAGAGGAGTCGACAGCGGTGGAGGGGGAGTCCGAAGACGACACGACCACATCGCACAGCTCCCCGGAGAGGGCGACCCCTCTCCGTGGTAACACCATGGTGCATGTGTGCTGGCACAGGAACACCAGCGTGGCCATGGTGGATTTTAGCTTAGCCGTGGAGGTACCGGACAAAACGTCGAGCTCCGAGCTAAACCCCCCCACCACCACCACCACCACCACCACCTCACTCGCCTCCGCCTTGCTTACTGATTCTGTGTTTGATATCTGCTGGAGTCACGCAGGGATTTTGCAATGGGAACAGTATCCTCACGCACCAGTCAGACTGTAAAGTTAGTTTTTTTGCTGGGAAGAAACTAAAAAAAATCGGTACTTTTTGACAGGATGTCAGTTTACTCACACCTGCAAGTCATTTAATATTAATAACACTGCTGTTAAAAATATTTTTTATTATTTATCATGAAGTGGTTGGTCCCAACCTACTGTATTGAATTATTTATGAAGCGCCTACTGTTTTGCAATTGTTGATGGGTTTCTGGTGAGGACGTTGTTCACTTTGCGTGTAATCCCCGTCGATGTTGACAAATTTGGCCTTTCTTTAATTTTCCCCTTTCTCTCCAGCCCCCCACTGCGCAAACTCTGATGGTCTTTCACTAAACTCACTCATGTTTTGGAAGTGAGCTCTTCCTGTGTGGCCCCGCCCCCCTTGTAACAAACGTCCTCTTCGCAGCCTTGCCTGGATGTCGCTGACCTTTGTGCTATTGACCCTTGCACCTGCATGCCGATGCTTCACCTACTCAGTCTGTGTTTCTGTCCTCCCTCCCTATCTGTCGTTTCTCTTCCTCATGCGTCTGTGCGCTCCCCCCCCCCCTTTCCACACACTAGAGGGCGCTAGTCCAGTCAGTGAGAATAAGGCGGGCCCGCGCAGTGGCCAGGGAGCGGTGCCTCTGTGCGTTATCTGCTGGTACCGAATACAGAGCCTCTCCTTTAGTGAAGCCCGCAGGAGTCTAGAGGTAAAAGAGCCAGGCAGACAGCACAGGCTTCATTGGGTTGCTCCGTCATAATATTAGGCACACCTGCATAGCCCAATGCAATGATGCCCAACTTTTTGGAGCCATATTTGGCTTTTTGGATCTTGATGGCTTGTGCTGGTATACCCAATAATTCTACATTCTCATTTAATGGAAACAATAGGCAGATTAAAAAAAATAGTATTGACATTTGTTGTGTTTTCTAGAACCAGCTATCAGGAAACCTACTACGGAAGTTCAAGAACAGCAATGGCTGGCAGAAGCTATGGGTGGTCTTCACCAACTTCAGCTTGTTTTTCTACAAGTCCCACCAGGTGATTATCTCAATCCCTCTGTAGTACAAATGGTTTTCTCCTGTTCATGCTGTGTTTCTCCTCATTTCAGGATGACTATCCACTAGCCAGCCTTCCCCTTCTGGGTTACTCAGTCACCATCCCCGCCGAGTCAGAAAACATCCACAAGGACTATGTCTTTAAATTGCATTTCAAGTCCCACGTCTATTACTTTCGGTCGGAGAGCGAGTACACCTTTGAAAGGTAAGCCTAGCGTGTAATTTACATGTACCTGAATGCATCGGGTGGCTCACATTGTGTTGACTGACCTCAGGTGGATGGAGGTGATCCGCAGCGCAACATCTCCCTCCAGTCGGGCTCGGGTGCAGAACAACAAGGAGCTCCACGCTCATTGAGTTTGGACTCCATTCAGTCTTCACACACGTGGGACATCTGTCCGTCCATGTGCCCTTGCACATGCTGGTGCTTTTTTACTGTTCTAATGGTGGCATGTCTGCTGGTTTCGACTGCATCAGAGACTGCATTTCTTCTTCTGGCGTTTTTACAGCTAGACTCTTCAACCTTTTTACAGGATGTCATTTTATACTGTTTTTGTAATAATCATATCCACTTGTATTCTTCATTTTAATTTGTTTCCCCAGTTTGAGAAGAAAAATGTCTGTATACTCTTCAATGGCCTTTTTTTTTTTTTGCAGGAAATTTCACTTGTGGTGCCAAACATTTATCACACTCATTGACATTCTAAAGATTTTTTTTTTTTTTTTTACTTCTGAAGAATGTTACCGATGGTACGCCATAAATTTCAAGCCAATGTAAAACAGGCCACCCTTTAAAACTCAATGCTGTACACCTGGTCTGGTTTCTTTCATAATAAACATGTATGATTACACTGTAAATGGTTTTGTTGTCATTTCAAAAATTTATAACTTGCTTGCCTACTGTTAGGATCAAAATAGAAACCTTAAATTCCAATCTCGTTTGCTTCTCAGTTAACCATGAGGTCTACCACCTGCAACTATTTACCCTTTTTTATGTCTTCAAATCACAGGAAATCGGTTTTGTGAAAGTTCCGTGTTGAAACATGAAAAGCAAAAGCTTAATTAGTCCCAGGAACCAACCCAGCAGGGGTGATCTTTGGAAATGAAAGCAATTGGCAAAACAAAATTCAGGCTCCATGGTCACCGGAAACTCTATGTAGTTACAACCGTGACCAGTAGGTGTCAGTGTTGCTTACGTCTATCATGTTTAGCGCTAATGTTGAGCGATTGCGTCGTAATCCACTGTAGGTTTAATCATATAAACATTAAAAAATACCGCATGTAATTTTAAAGGAAGTAAATACAGCCATTTGATGTTTACTACTGTATTTTTTAATCCTAGATTATTATTTTTTAATTTAAGAGTTGAGCACAGAATCTAGCAGAATTAATTAATAAAACATGTAGGAATTGTAGATTGCAAGGCATTATAATATTTAGTACCAGTCACGAAAATGTATTTGGTCGAATGTCGGTCCCAGGTCCAGGAGGGGCCAGCAGCGGGCAGGCTGTGAAGCCGAGAAAGGTACCACAAAAAGAGGGCGGAGCGCACTGAGGCAACCACGAGATTTGACGCCTCCTGTCTGGAACTCGACGGCCAATGACACGCTTGATACGAGCACTCTTCTTATGACAACCATGATTCAAAGGGACAAGCTGGACATCGGCGCTAAAACGACTAAAAACCTGCACGACTGACAAATGGGAATGAGTGGGCTGCGCTTTCGTCATAACATGATCGGGTTTTGGAACTCGTGGTGCGCGCTGAAGGCGATGGCAGAAACGGATTAGAGACGATCAAATCCAGCCACGCTTCCCTCAGAATCACTTGAGGATTTTTAACTTTTTTTTTTTTTCTTGGGAAGTCCAGCAATGACCACTTTCGCTCAGCCGGAGACCAGGAAGTTTACGCGGGGACTGGGGAAGCCTGGCACCGCTGCCGAGCTCCGGCAAAGTGTCTCTGAGGTGGTCAGGACGTCCGTGCTGGTGGTAAGGAAACTTCAACTTACTCCTCCATGCATCTTCACTTGCTGTGATCGTCATGGTCTTTGAAAGATTGTCACCAAGCAGTGCGCACGGGTGACCCTCAAAGCAGCCGGGTCACATGATTTTGGAGTGGGTGAGCGTATGAATTGATGAGTTTGTATGAATGAGGGTTTGTTATGAATGAATGAAAACACAATAGGGCCTTTTACAACCAGTGCCTGGTTTGTTTACATATTTTGGTTCTCTACTTTTGAAACTTAAATTTTCTGTATTTAGATTTGTGATATACATTGTGTGTGTCCTTTTTTTAGATCAACAATAAATATCTTGTTGCAACTTATGTATTTATAGCTACAGTGGCTTGCACAGAATATTTGACACTTGACCTCAGCACATTTTGGGCATGTGAAAAGTTACCTTCAAACTTTTGGAACATTTGTGGGACACGTACCTGCCATTGCTGCTCTCAGTATCACTTTTCCAGGAGGGGGTGAAAAAGGATTCGACCCTTTTGTTGTGTCCGAGCGTGTTCGGCGTGTTCGGCGTTCTTGGAAGAAGTTGCTAGGTAACCGAAACGGACACCATCTTGCCTCCCTGAGTCAACATCCCAGACGTCCAACCGCACCTTGACATTATTTATTCATTGTCACCGTGGCATAGAGTAGGGCTGAACAATTAATCAAATTCGAATTGATGTTGTAATGTAGTAAAATGGAATTTTAAAACCAGCTTTTAGGAATTTGACAACTCAAATTGAATTTTTGTCATAAGATCAACTTCCATTGGCTGTTGCAGCTCAATGCTTTGTGCTGCGATCCAAGCTGTTCCATTGTTGATAAACATAAATGTAGAAATATGTACAAGTGAATGTATGACTTGTGTTTCTCTGCGGGGCAAGAATGCGAGCTCACACATAACCGCTGTCCACACAGCTAGTTAGTAATTCCTCCGTGAAACATGTAAATAGCACGAATAGAAGGACTGTGTGAAGAACAGCGGAGGACTGTGGCTTCTTATTCCCACAATGATGTGCCATTATAAAAAATAAAAAAAACTTTCATTTTCACGCAGATGACATTTCTCAATGACTCACTTTGGTGATCAAGTGCAGTTTTCTGATTTGTCCTGACACCAGTTTGTAAGTTTGTCACCCAGACCGGCTTTGTTGACTTGTCGGACATTTGCAGCAACCCTGAGTTTCATCCTCGTGTGTATATGCACACTTGAGGCCAGCTGAGCACACTTGTAGTGACGCCACGTATCAACAGCTGCACTTTCGGAATATATTTACTTGTTGCATAGATCCTAGCTTTTGTTTTGGTTACACACCCGTGTCCAATAATGAGCCAGTATGGGGCCCATTAGTGTACCTTCAGGGGTCAAATGTCTCAGTGATCAACAAATACTATGCTTGTGCCCTTAATGATGGGAATTGATCGATTGCGCTTGGAAATTTTAAGCGGTTTATTGAACAGATTGTAGACTGTTATGTAATTGTCATCAATATTCTGACTCTCAGTTGATGGGGCTGTCCGCACAACCTCAGCTTTCCCAGCATCGGATTGAATGAAGTACAGATCAAACTCGTGTTCTCACAAGTCCCCAAAGGTACAGTTTTTATTGTCTGCAACTAAGATTGCACAATTGACACAAGAGTAACTTCTCAGATATGTTTCCACTCCGAGCTACGCTGCAGGACCAAGCATGCCTGAAAATTACCGCACTGTCAGTGTTGTTAGAGTTCATGTGATTCCTCCCTTGCTAGCTACGTATTTGTTCTCTGCGTTTTGCTGACTAAAATGTGCATTTAGTTTAGATGATAAATAGCACTCTAAGAATAAACCCATGGGGGGGCAGAGATGTGATCATGTGACCACGAGTTCCCCGCACAGGTCAATAATACATGAGGCTGCTCGCGTAACCAATGCACATTAGTCGTTACACTCCATACCAAAAGCTTCGATCCATATCAACAATACCAATTCAACATAATCTAACTTTGAAAAACATTTAAGTAGACAATGTTATTTGATTTGATTGGAAACTTAATGCTGATGTCATTTGAGTAAACCAAGTCCATCACTGACTCCAGTCCAAAACTTTCCAGATTTACAAGATGAGTGTTTACAGGCTGAAATACTAAGCAATGATGTATGACTTGTCGAGCGAGGGCGTCCAGGAAAGTGAGAAATATAACACGCGCTCTTCAAATACGCTTGGAAATAATTGGCTTTTTCTAAGGCCAGTTGTCATTATTATGTAAACCACATAGCTGTGTCCATATGTTTTGCTAGGTTGTCATGTAAACGTACTAGCAAGTCACTAACTGCTCTTCATCATGAAACATCTGTATAGCGGTGTCATCTGAAGTATTGATTTTTTTTTCTTTGGGCTGTTGCACACTGGATGAGATCAATGGATTTGTGTTACATAATTGTCCAGTTTAGATTTGGATTACACGGATAACATGAAGGGAAAACTGTGGATTAAGATCACGATTCCAGCCGACATTTTTCCATCCTGTCTCCGCAGGAAGTGCCCATGACTTCCTGTGCTCTAGCGGTCTTCTGCTAGATAGTGCAGATTTCCTCTGATTTTATTTGGGCTGACCTCCGCTCTCATAAAGGGATTTTTGCCTGATGGAGCAGTTCTGTTTGGAAGCAAAACAGCATAATAGGTCTTTGGATGTTTTTCTGAGTGCACTACACCTGTCTGCTTCTGTTTTGCGAATATACATTGTGTCATCCAAAATGACTTTAGCATCTGTAAACGGTCTACTTGTGCAGGCAATGATGATGGTGCTTCTTTTTTTAGTGCAATACTGGGAGGAGGTTTGTTTTAGTGGTAGATGGAATGCATTCTCTGCGGTGCTGGCAGTTTGTTTAGTTTTCGCGCGTTCTCGTCCGTTCAATTGGAAAATGAACGGAAGGGCAGAGCAACAGGGCGGGGGCTCGTATGAAAGTGTTCGGCATCCCTTTGCTATTTATATCAAAGCGCCATCAGTGTGATTCGGAAGGAAAAACAAATATGTTTGTCACATCAATAGCATTCTGAACTTTTATTTGTTAGGTTAAGAGTCATTTGAATTAACCACGTCATGTAAACGCAACATGTTGAGAAACCATATTGTTAGCATTAATTGGTTGACATGCTAATTTTAGCAATTTGTTCAAACCGCTAACTTTAGCATTCCTTCTTTATTATAACCTTGTTTTATTTTTGGGATCACTTTTCAAAAGACTTAAATGTCAGGTTGCTGTTTCTGCTTTCCCACAGCAGCCTTGAAAAGCCAATAAAGCCTTCACGGTACTTTTTAGCCTCGAGTTACGTCAACGTATCATATAAATGGTGCCCTTTTGAACACAGAGCACACTTTGACCATACATACTCATTCAATACGACAGTTGTAACTGAATTATACGAGGGCATATGTGCGGATGCAGCTCGGCCATCCATCACTAATTTATGAGCATTTTCAGGGGCCGGCCTGTTAGCTGAGAGGTGAAACTGCTCAAGCTCAGCCTGCCTAAATTGTTGGCCTTCACTCCTGCTTTCGACTGGAGATTAATCTCATTGGATTAAAACCTTGAGAAGGCCTCTAATATGTACAGAAGCCTGTGAAGCTCATCCGCATTGACCGACCGCAAAGCGAAGAGTAATGGCTACCAGATTTTCTTTCCCGTATGTGTTTTCTTTTCTTCCAGAGAGGTGTATTTACCCTCCCTGCCCACTTGATATGTCCATAAATTCTCTCTTCTAACCTACATGATGGCTCACTAAGAGCTAGCTTGTAATTGCGGGGAAACTACTACTAGCTTGCGCCCATGATAGAGCAGATTAGAGGGACGGCAATATGCCAACACACTTAATCCTTGTCATTATTTCCCTCCACCTGACAGATGACCATTTCACTATTATACAAGATATTGCTTTGAATATTTTTCTGGTGTAGTGTATTCTAAGTAATCTGTGTATTTCCATTTGAAAGTCGCTAATCTCATTTTGCCATATACTGATAACATCAATTTTCTGTAAAATCAACTATGTGGTGTATAATCAGGTACGCAAAAACAAAACAAATGAAAGATGTCGCAAGACTTCCCATTTTTCCAGCAATGCGTCACTTCAGGTGTTATGTCTGAGCAAGAAGCTCATGCAGATGGATTTACTTATGTTCTCGGAGATACAGTCCTCAAACTTGAAGCAGTGCGACTGGATTTTTGTAAAACCTGCATTGTTGAAAATGCTGATACTATCGTTCATGCCAGTCGAAATATCGTCAGACATTTCGTTGTGACATTTACCCTTGTTTGATTACTCGCCATAATTCCGGATGACTCAGGGAGTGTAGTATTAGGCTAACAACCCGTTCTCTGTGGATAATCTGATGAATGCTGTGATCTCCTGTGGCTCCCTACGGTCACTGACCCTCTTGGAAAGAACTGTTTATATTTTTAAATCGTTCTACGTTGCCGTAAATCACCTGGGGAATTACTTAAAATTCTAACTGGCTTTAATCAGGCTGCCGAGAAATGAAAGTACTAAGTGTTATCATTCATCGGGGATTTCCAATGAATGAATGTTCAGGAGAAGCGTCTGTGTTTATTTGAATTCACCCGAGCACGTGATGGGTAATCGTTATTTAAGTAAACTCATTGGTTCGACACTCCTCCCTTGAACAAGCGTCTTTTTTCCCACGGTACACGCTGTTCGTTTAATGAAAGATAATATCTGTAAACCCCCTCGCGCTGGTGCTTTTGGTTTGTGATGTGACCTGCCAGAGGGATTCGACTCTAATGACTTCTCACCGGGGCAGATGCATAGCTTGCATTCTTTCATCTGACACTGTGGTTGGGGAGGGAAGGAGAGGGAGTGGACAGTTTGTCCTCCTGACTGTTACACGGTGTGTTAGAAAAGTTCCAGGAGTGGTGTCATTAAAAAAAAATACCAAGAAAGCGTTAAAGTATCAATGTTTGGTGTGTTGCAAAAAATTGAACTGAGTTATCAAATGGGCCTTAAAATAGATTCCCGCGTTCATTGGGAATTTACCATAAAGCGATGCAACTGGTGAGGACGCTCTCAATGGTGCCACGGTAGAATGTAGACAGGACTGTCTGAGGAGCACATGCACGCCTGAGCTTCTGCAGGAAGTACAGGCAGCGCTGAGCTTTCTTTGCCGCAAACACCTCGTCACTATTTTGTCAGATGTAAGTCACATTATCAAATAAACAGTGATGAGGCCGTTCAGTTAGCAGTCATATGTGATACCATGAGCCACGATGCGCAGTTAGTTAACATGCGTAGTGTTTTTCAACAGTGTCATCGCCCCCTACTGGCCTGGCATGCATGTTACTGCATTTGCAATCTTTTTCAAATCTTGCACTTTAAAAATACTATGATTTTTTTCAAAATTGATGGTTGTGGTGAAAAGACAAATTCTCTAACTTTTTTTTTCACGGAATAACAAGGTCCTGTGGGACTATTCCTGATTGGATGATGTGATTCAGAATCACTGATGCTGAAAAAGGCATTATTTCCGCTCAAGGTCACTTGAGACCTTCAAAAATGTCAAATCCATCTTAGTTGCCATAGCAGCCATACTGTACACTGGGAAATTAGTGTGATCCCCGACGCACGCTCACAACATGCCAACAGCTGAAGCTGGATCAGCGTGACACTGCATGAGGGACTATTTTCTCCTCATATTAAATTGCATATTTGGTTTTATATATTTTACTATTATTTCATTATTTTCAGAACTACAGAGCACGTTTTTTTATATAAAGATTTTTTTATTTACTATATTTACCACCCCCATAAGCATTGACTAAGATTATCTATTTTTTTTAGCATTAGCATGCTCTTTGATTTAGATTTCCTTCCTTGTTTACAATAAAGTCATTCACTACCAATGACGGCTATAGACGTCAAATCGCATCTATTTTAACTGAGCTGGAAGTGAACTTTCACAGCTGTTTGTGACACCCTCGGGAGTTCAAGGGTGCAGCAGTGCAGCAAAATCCGCTGCCAACTATCCATCATGCAGGTGTGCATCCGCTGTTTCCCCTGATTGTGAGCGGCGCTCACTATTGCGAGCGCAAAAGGATTTCCACTGATTACAAAGAGCCCAGATTAGCTAATCCTAAAAATTTCCCAAACATAGACCTTCCCCCGTCATCCCAGTAACATTGAATTCAAGTCTCAAATACAATGAAAACATTTTTAAATGTTTCTACATTTGTGCGTTTTGTACATTTGTTAATTGTGTGGTGTCGTTAGGCCAGTGTGAACTTGCCTCATGTCTCAGCTTCCACACTTCATGTCAAAGCTAGACCTCGGTGACAGAAGCTCCCGAAAATCTGACTGCTATTCATAGTCACCATCGCCATCCTATGGGCTTGTATGTATTTTTATCTGCATGCCTGAAGAAACTATATAACAGTGGCCATTTTTGTTGTTATCGTGTATAGTGTTTGTAGAATCGTTTTACTCTTCTGTTTTCCTTTTTGACATGGACTCAGTTGATTATTAGAGTTGTGTTGTTTTACCATGTTGAGGACAACATATGATGACACACATTTATGCAATCTGATCTAATGACGCTGATCTTTTGTGTGGAGCTTAACGTGTTTCAACATCAACCTGTAGGTGGCAGTAAAACATTCCATCACTGAGGTGCTACAAGCATATTTTTTCGCCCTTTTGTGAAGCCTCCATTTTTTTAATATTATTTATCATTGACTGTGAGTTGACCACATGAGTATTTTTTTTTTCAAGCTGTTTGAAATTTGAGCTCTTTTGAAGCAGTTTAGTGTTACACTGCTAGCATGCGTAAGGAAGTATGTGAGATTACTCAGTGTTGGTTCTATTGATGCGAAAATACAGCTGGCACGGATAAGAAGGTGACCGCAGGCCCTCGGGGGACCTCGGCACTGTTGCAGACCACGTCCGCTGGCGAAGGCGCTGCTTGAATTTTTTTTTGTCTTCAAGTAAAGCCACTTTGCCACTTTGGAGACCTTGCATCCAGCATGGCTCTATTGTGTCATGTTTATTCTTAGCCCGGTGGCTCCACCCTAAAGCGGCGGAAGTTGTACCCCTCTGCTTGGTCACTTGGGATAAATAAACCATCCCAAAATACCCAGTCAAAGGAAGAGGATGCTGGCCTCTTGATTGTTTGTTTTACTACACAGTCAGGATAACCTAACATTCTTATTTCTTCACAATCATTTGATCAACTATTTTGCAGTCCTAAAATGTGAGGCATGTGACTTTTTGAAATTCCTGCCCTATAATTGCTGCTCACCCACGTGTAACTCCAGGAAAATGTCCCTCGCAATTGCTTCACAGTTCGGATGGTAAGGGTCTGATTCTTCAACTCAACTTTATTTCTTGTGATTGTGATGTAGTGTGCTTTTTTTTTTTTTCCGAAGTCCTCTTTTGTATTTTTTAACAAACACAACATCACAACATACATATAAATATACTCACCAAACAAAATGAATTGGAATGCATGGATACCTGCAAACTCTGGATTTCCAAACAAGTGGGAGAACAGCTTTGTTTCAACTCGCTTTACACACAAATCAGCAGGAAACAGTCACTTCCCTTTTTTGAGGTCCTTCTATGGTCTCGTCTGGGAACTAGCCTGGTTTTATCTGTGGTGCTACATACACGGCTGATGTCCACCAGACGTACTTCATCATTGCAGAAGCCTAGACATTGAAACGCAGACAGCTGCAGCCTTGACCGTCCTTCCAGAAAGACTCCTCAGAAGACACGCCAACTCCTCTTGAGTCTGGCCTCTCTGGGCCACACATGGGGCCTCTAGTGTCTTTGTTTAAAGTGTTCACGCCTTGGAGTGAAAAGGAGAAACTCAAGATGACCCCGCTATTTCCACAGGTGCTGCCTGTGATGTTTTACTTTGTCTGCACCCAACCGTTGCTGCTAACAAGTTGAAAGCATTGTAGTGACAACGTCCAACAGATGTTGCGACCTGCAACTATTAATCGATAACTAATCGATTAGCAAATGAATCACTAATTATTTTTGAGAATTAATGAAGCGCTTCCGTATTTTCTTCAAATTTAAAATACTGTCCTGTTTCAGGATGGAATTATTTTCTTTATCCGATTCATCACGACACCACCTGCCTACCTCCTGGGAAACTCTAGGGAACAAAGATTTAAAGAACCGGCAGGTTTCATTCCAGGAGAAGCGCAATGTTTTTTCTTAACCTCCTCAAGGTCAATTTAATAAAGTCACAACGATTTCACTTGAAAGTGTCACGTCTCGACCCCAACTGCTCCACTATGTGTCTGTTGTCTTGGTTGCTGTCGTGTCGTCTTCATGTCCTTTTGGTTCCTGTCGGTGTCAAGAATGTTTTCGTTGGGAAGTCATTTTGTTTTGCTAAGTCATGTCAGTTTACCGAGTCTGTATTTTGAGTTCCGGCAATAAACCCTGGTCCAAGCTGCACTTGGTCGTCCTGCTCCATGCTCCACCCGACCGTGACAGAATGATCCGACCATCACAGCGGCCAGCGCTTGGACCACCCTTCACCACCAGCTCCCGCTGCGACGCCCGATCCACATCCGAGCATGTTCCAGCGCCATGTTCCAGCCGCCATCGGATCTTGCTCCAGCGACGCCGGACTCACGGCCGCCATCGGAATTCCCCCCCCCCCCCCCCCGGCGCCATCAGCTCCGCGACCGTCATCGGACTTCGCTCCCGCGACGCCGGACCCGCGGCCGCCATCGGAGTTCCTCCCGGCACCCTCGCCTCTGCGACCGTCGTCGGACTTCGCTGCCGCGACGCCGGACCCGCGGCCGCTATCGGAGTGCCCCCCGGCGCCATCGGACTCGCGGCCACCACCGGACTCCATCCCAGCGTTGCAGGACCTGCGGGCGTCGCCAGATTTCGGGCCAGCTGCACCGGACCCGCGATCGTCCCTGGCCCCACTCCCACTGCTGTGGCGCGTGGTGGCTCATGCTGCTGCCACAGCTCCGCCTTCCGATTGACGCTGATCGCGATCTGGACTTTTAAATGCCGCCGATTGCGGCGCTGACTTTCGTATGCCGCTGATTGCGGTTCTGTTTCCCCGAGTCGCCGCAGAGTGCGGTTGTGTTTCCCCGAGTTTCCGCCGAGTGCGGTTCGGTTCCCCAAGTCGCCGCCCGAGTGCGGTTCGGTTCCCCAAGTCGCCGCCCGAGTGCGGTTCGGTTCCCCAAGTCGCCGCCCGAGCGCGGTTCTGTCCCCGAAGTCGCCGCCCGAGTGCGGTTCTGTCCCCGAAGTCGCCGCCCGAGCGCGGTTCTGTCCCCGAAGTCGCCGCCCGAGTGCGGTTCTGTCCCCGAAGTCGCCCCCGAGTGCGGTTCTGTCCCCGAAGTCACCGCCCGAGTGCGGTTCTGTCCCCGAAGTCGCCGCCCGAGTGCGGTTCTGTCCCCTAGGTCGCCGCCAGAGTGCGGTTCTGTCCCCCAAGTCGCCGCCAGAGTGCGGTTCTGTCCCCCAAGTCGCCGCCCGAGTGCGGTTCGGTTCCCCAAGTCGCCGCCCGAGTGCGGTTCGGTTCCCCAAGTCGCCGCCCGAGTGCGGTTCGGTTCCCCAAGTCACCGCCCAAGTGCGGTTCGGTTCCCCAAGTCGTCGCCGGAGTGCGGTTCTGTCTCCCAAGTCTCCGCCCGAGTGCGGTTCTGTCTCCCAAGTCGCGGCCCGAGTGCGGTTCTGTCCCCCAAGTCGCCGCCGAGTGCGGTTCTGTCCCCCAAGTCGCCGCCCGAGTGCGGTTCGGTTCCAAGTCGCCGCCCGAGTGCGGTTCGGTTCCCCAAGTCGCCGCCCGTGTGCGGTTCGGTTCCCCAAGTCGCCGCCCGAGTGCGGTTCGGTTCCCCTAGTTTTTTGGGGGGACGTCGGGAGCCGTCCCTTGTGGGGGGGGGGGGGTTCTGTCACGTCTCGTCCCCAACTGCTCCACTATGCGTCTGTTGTCTTGGTTGCTGTCGTGTCGTCTTCATGTCCTTTTGGTTCCTGTCGGTGTCAAGAATGTTTTCGTTGGGAAGTCATTTTGTTTTGCTAAGTCATGTCAGTTTACCGAGTCTGTATTTTGAGTTCCGCCAATAAACCCTGGTCCAAGCTGCACTTGGTCGTCCTGCTCCATGCTCCACCCGACCGTGACAGAAAGTAGCTTTGTGGTCACATGGGATGTACGTAATGTAATCTTTATGTGCAGTGAGATAGCCCAGATGGTATATGATACAAGGGTGTGTTACTTCCAACCTACAACCTTTCAACCTCACAGCCATGCTGTCACTGTCACGGTAATCTATGCCACCGCTGCTCTTATCTCTTCGGCAGCTGCTGCAGATTTCAGTCGAGTAGCACAAAATTGACTGTCACAGTTTATGAGGTCAAAGCAGTGCTTTTTTTCTTTTTTATGGTGCTGTAGATGTAGCCGAGTTGTTGAGGGCAATAGTTAACAGAAGCTACATATGCAGCAATGACTCAGCGCGCCCTTAATTCACCACCGGTCCAGGATACTGTTTCAGAAATAATTTCCTCCAAATCTAATAAGGGGACATTGATTGACTTCATGTCATCTTAATAGCATTGAGTACAGTGGTGCCTTGAGATACAAGTGATCTGATTTTCCACATACTGTAAGAGACATCAGTTCGGCCAATTTTGTTTGCTTTAGCTTGAGAGTCAGATTGGACACAAGCTCTGTATGGTGTGTTGGGCTAATTTAAAACACAAGTGGCAGTTGAGCAAATATTCAACAATTCTTCAAAAAAGTGCCTTCCAGTCAAAGTTTACTATCAAACTAAACATAAAACAAAAAGAAATACATCAATTCTTTGCAGTTAAAACAATCACAAACTGTTAGTCTGCTAGCTTAATGCTAACAGTTGATGACAAATGCTATTGTCGAGCTAATGAATAGCATTGATGTACGAAATTGATATAAGGACTATTATTACAATTAGTTTTGGAAAAGATATTTCAGTTTGTTTTGGGGAGCTGATTCGAACAGATTAAACAAAATTTTGTGATCCAAGTGTTTTGAGACCAATTAAATTTCTATTTCATGACTCAATTGTATTAGATAATTTTTCCATAAGTGTTGGCAATCCAATACAACACCATCTGTAGCAGTCCTGTCAGCTTGCGTTTATGTATTTAGTGGCATGCCCTTTCTTGTAGCGGAGGAATCTGTATCCTCGAGGCATAAAATGCATCATCGCCACCTGTGATGCTGAGTTCCAACCACGTCAGCACAGGGCAATGAGTCATTATGATTTGAAATAGTCACTGATTAGTAATAGCATTGCCGATATGCCGAACCTTTCAAAACTGGTCACACAGGGGTGGAATTTAGAAATACATACATTTGGCAATAATGTTGCAAAACAACTACACAAAGTAATGAAGCCACACACTGAATAAATTCTTCAACGTTTGATGAAGTAAGCTCTTGCACAATCTGTCTGATATCATGTTTAAATGAGGTTGAGTTGTTTTACGCAATGTGCACACTTTAGTTGTATTTTGAATTGCATTACCTCAATATATTCCTAACTTAGCGGTTTAATTATCTTAATTTTTCATCAGTTTCATTGTATCTCACCATAAAATGACAATAAAGGCTTCTTATTATATCTATTTTTTTTAATTGGTTATTCATATGTGTCAAAATGAAAATGAAGAAAATGAAGGTTAAAAGTACATTTCCATTCCTTCGCACACAGTAAAACGTAATCACTCCTACTGCGCCAGAGAGCTTCTCTCTTTTTATTTCTTGAATCGGCTCTTGTGGAGGTTTGCCAGATATGCCCTGTGGCTTCTTATTGTACAGTCAAATGTAGTTCAGTGTGCCAGGCTACTGAAATATTAACACAGCAGCAGCAGCAGCATGCAAGGATGGCTTTGCAAGCATTCCTCGTGTAACCCTGATGGGAAAGTGGAGTCAGCTTCTTTGAATAGTATACTACGATTGTGTTCTAATCTTTTGAGACGTAACAGTAAAATCCACATTTCAGGGAGTCGGTCTATTGTTGACGCATTGTGTGCACTGTGCAGTGGCCGTTGTGTGACTTAAGCACAGTTGAAAGCGCATGCCTTAATTGGCGTGCATGCTGCGCCTCGCCGTGACACAATTTTAATTACCGAGAATTCCCTTCAAAGACTGCATTTTCAGATGAATTATTATCCAGCATTCCAAATGATCACATTTTAGTTGCTCTTGGCAGATTGTCTAGCAGCAGCTGATATCTTCAAATCCTCCCATTTCGATCTTTGGACAACATGTTGCTGAAGTTGTGTTTCGATTCAATGATGGCTGTGCATACTCCTGCCTTTTTTTTGCTTTTCTTAAAAGCAGTTGACTGATGTATTTAGCATCACTTTGATAAGTGTCACCCCTGTTGGCTTTTCTTGAACTAGAAAAGCATTCAGCCATATTGCTGTTTGCCAGTTCACGGGAGCAAAACTCTCCCTCTGGATATACTGTCGCATTTACTGTAACCCATTTATTTCTTACTCATTCGCGTGGCTGCAAAGAGGCTATATATATATATATATATATATATATATATATATATATATATCTATATATATATATATATATATATATATATATATATATATATATATATATATATATATATATACACATATAATATAATGTGTTCAGTGTTAAGGTCAGCACTCAGTGAGGCTGCTGCAGAGGTCTCTCATCCCTCCCATCCCTCATCCTGCGCTCTTCCTCCCTCACTCGCTAGCTCGCTGCATCTCGCATGCTGACTGGCTTATTGCAGCCTACACAGAGTGAAGCGGCTAACAAATACAGCTGGGCTCTCCTCTCCTCCTCCTCCGTGTGTGTTAATTCTACAGCCATCCTGCTTTTCGGGGTCGCCACTCTTGGCGCCCGGACGCCGGCGCTTCCTCCCTGGGTCGGAAGATTGCAGGGTCAGATCATGGAGGGAGAAGGAAACGGGCAAAGGAGACTAAACTGGGTCAAGCGGTCCTGACTGATGCCCGTTTGGACCTGGAGGGATGGGGTGCACCACCAGCACGGTCGTCTTTGATGGGCTGCGAACTGTCTTGGAGAGGAACTGTAGCGGTTACATCTGTAAAGGAACCGCTGAGCCCATTGGGCCATCTGAGGTTGAGAGAGCGATCAGTCGGAGGGAGTCTCGTATCTTTCCCACACCGAGAGTGCTAAAGGTGTGTATGTGGGTTTGAATTATTCATTTTAATTTAGTTGGAACAGCTTCATGTAAACAGTACTTTTCAACTTGAGACCTAACATCCTCGCATTTATATTGATTTGACATGTTTTCTGTCAATCCCATTATATTTATTTTCTGCTCATACGTACATAATAATGTCATGTGGGAATTGACACTGTAAAAGAGGCTATTAATGTATATTTAATGTCTTATTGTTGTGGTGTAGAATTGCATCACGTGCTATGTTTCTAATATGTTGACTCGATGAGGGAACCCAAAGATGTGCGATGCAATACAAACATTTCAGTTTTACATTTATTTACGTATTTATCTATTTATTTATGTTTTTATTTTATTGTATTTTATTTTATATGGCTAAAATGACCCCCAGTGGTACACTTGGTCATAAAAAGAGCGCCTTGTTGTCAGCTGTGAGTGCATGCATGTCAGACTCAGTGCAGACAGAGTTTAAAGACAAACGTTATCTAATTATAATATAATATAATTTTCATTAGGTGAGTACAAGACAGTCTTTCAGACAAAACAAAAAAAATTAGGCCAGTGCAGTATACTAATTTCAGGACCCATTTATAATTAATTCGTTGTAGGCGAAATACAGCCGACTCAGCAATAACAGAGTGTTAATATGAGCGTATCAAATGTAGGGCAGTTGGAGTGCTGGATCTTTCCTTCCACTAAGCACTACATGGGTTAAAGCCTCTCCGGGCTGGCATGGCGATGAGGATGAGGATGAGGAGGGGCCGGCAGGCGTCGGGGCACAGAGGTCTTTCTGTCTTCCTGAAATCAATCGCTATTCTTCATCTGACAGGCCACAGGCTTGGCCACGCTACGGCTACTCCGTACCAGCTTGTCTTGCCCTTCTGCTTGTTGTTGCGTTCACGAGAGCGTGTGCAGAACGCGTCTCCTTTCTCGTGATGGCTCATCAGCAGAAATCCCAGTGACAGTGGAGAGCAAGGAATTAGGTCAAGGGCACCGTGGCTTCTCTTGGATCGGAAAAGGTCTTATCATGGAGATGGGGTTCAATTAATCCCCTGTCAGCAGTCTTGCAGATCAATAGTTAAATGTGATGTGCTTTCCTCATCACATTATTTTCCATTGTGTCACACTCAACGGTCGCCTCGGCCGTCGATGCCCTTCGCACTTCGCCAATCCATTAGGCCACATTACGAGATGATCTAAATGGTCGAGTTTTAATTCCTTCTGATTGCGGCGGGTGGAGGTTTAAAATAGAGTTGAAGAGGTCAAGGATCACTCAGGCAATATTGTGAATATTGAGTATGCTTAAAAGGCTGCTATTGTTTACGTCTTTCCATTCTTTGCTTTCACAAAACCGCAACTTCCATCTCGTGTTTGAATGACCAACAACAGTGTTGAAGTATCTGCTTGTTTTATCAGAGGAATGTTGTTGCAAAAGAAAGTTTGTGTTGACGCCGGCTTGGTTTAAGATAGAGGTGTCTTTCATCGCTTGTCTTGGGGAGGAGCGATTCCCACATACCCCCTGAAACTTTTGCTTTCATTGAACCACATCTAATGAGATGTTCCTTTGTGTGGGGGAGTTGAATACCAAACCAGCTCTGCATGTCATCAACTATAAATTATCTGCTTGTTAAATTCAATTTAATATCATTATAGCCATTTTTATAGTAATCTGTTTTGAGTGTTTATATTACTGTGATGTGGCTTGTGGCACACCAAAAATGTACAGCATAAATGCCAGTAATGTGACTATTTAAAGGGCACTGCTAAGTAATGTGAGTGTGTGTAAATGTTAATACATCATAAAAGGGTCCTGTTATGGGAAATTGACTATTTAATAGCTGGTGTATATATAATAATTGGGTCTCTGGAGTCCCTGCCCATCCATCAAGTGTGAAATTACACACACACAGACTTCTTCCTGCTGTGATTAGTTTGACTTGGTGAAGATGCTATGCTATTATGCTACGCTATGCTACGCCTCCTTTAGGAACCTCTAGAAACAAACCAGACCGTTTGTCACAGCAGTTTTTTCTCTGCAATGTTTTTCTTTGTGGTCTACAAAAAAAATATTCATTTACATTCGCTTTATCATCACAGATGGCCTTCACGGTCACCTCTATGCGGCGCTCATATTGCTACTTGTGACCCAACAGTAAAACATCAACAGCCGCAGGCTTTTTTTCCTGGTAATTGCCTCCATCTTTTCAGACATTTCAACCTAATTGCTGAAACTTGGCCCATTATCTTCAGATCCCACAGTTAGATTCTCTGAAAAGACATCCAAGTAGATTGATTGTATTGGAGCACCATTTAAATTTGTCTCTGCAGTGATCATTAAGAAGCTGTATTGAATCTTTGCCAGATTGATTTCGCTGTCTGTGCTTCTGATAGTCCGTTAAAAGGTTGATACTGAGTACATGTATTTGCAAAACAAATCCAGACTTTCTTACTCTTTCCTAAGTTCTACATGGCATGTTTTGATGAATTTCAGTGTCAGAACTCTCTGGAGGCTCATGGGTGGTGGTCTCTGGTTCCTAAGAGAAGCTAAGGGGTGGGCTGTGTTTTTCCTTACATTCCAGGTTCCACCCTGTTTTGCTACGGCTTACACCAAGATTCTATCAAGTCTTTATTACGGAAATGAACAATGCAAATACGGTCCTGTTAAAGCGTGACCAGTGCAACTTGCAGGTAATGTTTGCAAGAAATTAAATCACAGCAACCAAGAATAAACCTAAGAATAGTGTTCTTTTATCTGTTGTTTATTTATCATTATGTTAAATGAAATTTTAGATAACAAAAGTAATAGAGGTCTTGGTACTTTATCAGTGAGTAATTAAAGTGATTTCCTCATACTGATAGAAAAAAATGGTGTATACTATGAACAGTTGAGGAGTTCACCAGACAGACAGTTAAAATGAGGGCACACGAAGCCTTCCGGTGACTTCCTCACGCCTCAGGGACTCTCCGTGTATATATGACACATGGGGCCATTATTTTGTAGCGGCTAAAATTAGCCTCTTTAAGTTGTGTTTCCAGGCAGCAAATTCAATTCTCTTTTCCGTGTGTGTGGGGAGAGGCTGAAAAGATGTTTTGTATCACTTAATGTCAACATCTGTTGAAAAAAAAGAAAACACAGGGTAAATTTGTGAAGTGTAGCCAGAAGTGGCTATAAAACAGTGTGAGCATTGCTGCTGTTTTTAAGTGGGTCTTGTTGTGGGCCTTTAAATCTAAAGAGAGTTTGGAGTCATCATCTGCTTACAAATCATGAAGAGTTGCTAGCAGTGTAGTCATCCCTTGGAAATGATTTTGTTTACCAAGTGTCATTTTATAACGATTGTATTTTGTATCAATGGTTGCGTAGTTTGAAACGCAGGCATGATAGATTTTAACAGCTGGTAGCAACTAGCGCAATTAATGCTACTCTGCTAAAATGGGTGAAAAATTATACAATATCCACTTTGTTTTTCTTTCTTTGTGATTAGTAACAGGCTCCACTGCATGCCACTCGCCATAATTTCATGTGGTGCGTCAACCTCAGCATCTTTTTTAAACACGTTGACTTCCTCCATAAACTCAAAAATGCTGATCGCAATCAGAACCGACGGTTCCTCGCATCTTGGTGGATGATAAAGGTGGTAGACTTTGTCAACCAGTTTTCACAGACACACTTGGACATTGTGCCTATGTGTGATGTTGGAAGAGGAGCAGCTGTTGGAAAGCTGACCTAGTCTCACTCCTCTAGTTAAACCGATACCAGCTTGAAAAGATAACATCCTCCTCCGTAACGATCGGTCCCATTCCAAGGTGGCTCGACTGGGGTTGTGTCATGTTGGAATGCCCCTCGAGCAGTTGTATCAACGAGTAGCCAGACAGGAGCTGGTCCTGATCTGTGAAAATTTACAGTCATTGTCTCACACGGTCACCCGGATGAGCTTTCAATTTAAAACAGAAAAAAAAAAATGTTGGCAGTGTAAAATCCTTTGAATGTCTACTTGTCATCACACAACTGTAATAAAGGATAAAAACATGAAGCTAGCGTGAGTAGAAGACATTCTTCATTGTCACTTCTCGGGTGGCCTAGCGGTTAGCTTGTCTGACTCACAGTTCTGAAGTTCTTGGATCGAATCTGGGATCTGTCCTTCCTGTGTAGCATGTTCTGCTGTTGGTTTTCTCCGGGTGCTCCAACTTCCTACCGCATTCCAAAGATGATGTCGTTCAGGTTAATTTAAGACTTAAGGCCAGCCGCACGGCATGAGGTTTGGCGATGAGTTTTTATGAGTGGCCGACTGTCAGCCGCTGATTTTGCAATGACTCGGCCGTCTATTCAATCTCCTTTCAGAGAAGGCTACCAAAATCCGAGGGTACTTAAGAAGCTGAAATTTCAAGATTTAGGACAATTTTAAATCAAGCAAGACAATCGTGTCATTTTCAATGAATCAATCATTGCCAGTCTTGCTCTGTTCTAAGCTATAGAAGCCAGTTTTACATGAGTCTCTGCGATTCGATGAGTCTGGCAACATTATCACAAGATCTGACTCACTCGTCAGTGTTGTCACAGGGTACAGTAATGCTGTGCAAACATCGCTGCCTGATGTCATCTTTATCTCTCACGGTTCTTATTTCAGCTGTCACAAACGCCTTGAGTTGACCCCCGCCCGAATATCTTGTGTTATCTTGCTTTTTTTTTTTTTGCTTTCTCTTTGCAGGTGGATAGTAGAGAGGTCATCTAGCAGTTGCGTATGAGCGCGTCCATCCACGTGCGGGGGTGTTGAACTCCCCCCGGGTAGTGTAGGAGGGGCCATCTCCTCAGGCTGGGTGTGAGCCCAGCACTCTCAGATCAGTTGCAGAAAAAGGAGGGTGTGTGAGCTCAACTCTGAGAGAAACCTCCAAAAGTTTTTGGTTTTTTTCCAGTGCAAGGATTCTCCCCTGTTGGATATGCTGGCTAACCACTTCTTTTGGGGATCTTTCTTGGAAGTATCTTAGCACAGCTGTTGACAATGCAAGGAAGGGCCAGTAAAGTTCCAAAGAAGGAGCTCGTCATAGAGAGTCCCCAGCAGTATCAGAGTTTGGCTGCAGCGGAGGCTGAGGTGGACTCAGTGCCGCAGGTGGTGGTAAGGCATTTTCATACGCTGGCTCTAATATTGTGTACTATGATATGTGTCATGGAGGTTAACCACAGTGATTAAGTCTCAAAGCAGGTGTCATGTGTGTCATGACGTGCATCAGAAACACATGCTTACAATGCTGTGTTAGCACCAGGTGGAAAGGACTGGTGAACTTGAGTTTATTTTATTATGGTGACTTGTAAAGTAGGTTTATTTGGCTCAAAAATCAAACTTAATTGGTCCGGGGGTTGAGCCGCTCCAGACTGAAGACTGAATGTGTGTGTGCATGTGTATGTGTATGTGTGTGTGTGTGTGTGTGTGCGTGTGTGTGTGTGTGTGTATGTGTATATATATATATATATATATATATATATATATATATATATATATATATATATATATATATATATATATATATAATCATACACACACCATTGTAATTTGAGGAATGAGATGAGATCATGCTTGCTTGCTCTTGCGTGAGCTTTTTTTTTTTTTTAACTCATGATGCTGTGCGGTTGACCACTTTTGGGCCATAGACAAAGAATTGTGGGAATGCCCAGTTGGCAGTGCAAAGAGACAAAAGCCAGCAACAACCAAAGAAAGAAGAATTAGAAGAAAAATGTGTGTCTTGCTGAAAGACTATTTTTCTTCTTTGCTCTAATTGCCTGTGCAGATATTTGGCAACAATGTCCGAATGAGATGTTGCAAGCTGACATTGATTCTGCAAAAACGCATTTTCTAATTGGGTGTTTTTATGACGGGGATTGGAAAACATTTATTACATCAGGGTTTCCTTTCCACAGGCTTGGGATGTGGCGAGGGTGAAGACCATAGTGTATTTTTTATTTATTCATTTTTTTAACCTTTATTTACCCAGGCAAACAATTAAGAACAAATTCTTATTTACAACTGCGTTCTGAATTATTTATTATTCACACCTTTTTCTCACATCATTCTTCTCTGGAAATAATTTTGCAATCCTTTTTTAATATGTCTTTTTAAGAAAAGCAGTGGGGCTAATAATAATTATCCTATAGAATTGCTGATTTAATTTCATAACAACTTTGTCTTCATTCTCCAGGTGAAGCCTAAGGTGATCGAGCCGCTGGACTATGAAAATGTCCTTGTGCAGAGGAAGACCCAGATCATCAGTGATGTCCTCAGGGACATGCTTAAGTTCCCGCTGGAGGACTTTGAGGTGAGTTCCACTACGACCATGCAAACCTTCACAAGAAAAAAACCCAAGGAAGGAAGATTGATTGGCATTGGTAGGAAGTGAGAAGGTCATGTGAAGTTAGGACTATGTATTTATCTAAGGGAGTGGTACTCTGGTTTTGATTTACCGTGGATGCTATCACGTTACGGAATAAAAATGTGCTTTAGATTAAAATCTCCAATGTTGAATATGTTTCAGGGTGTAGTAATGACGCAAGGGCTAAAAAAATCGAATTTATTTCTATATTGCTAGCTTGCTTTCTTTGTATTTGTTTGCCTTCTGTCTTTTCCTCTGGGCCAATGTTGTGAGTACAGGGTGGGGTGACCTTTGGCGGTTTTTCCTTTGTTTACATCCTTCCATGCTGTAGCAAGAGGGGATGTCGTGGGTCATCAGTTTAATTGGCTCATTCGTATGTTGTGACAGAGCGAGCGTTATCTGCAGCCACATTGTGCAGGACGTTGGCTTCCTCCGAGGTTCCACGTGGAGGCGGGGGGACATTTAATGGAAAACTGGTTATGTGCTTTTACCTCAGGAAATTGGACTTTTTGAGCGTACCAAAGGTTCACAAAGGCTCAATGACCTTGCCAAGGACCTGATCAAATGCTTCAATGGTGGAGTATGATTTTTGTTTTCACAGCTGAGAAGAGAAGGACTTCTTTTTGTCACTGACCATGACTTTTACTTTTTTTGATTTTTTTTGTTTTTTTGTATAAAACTCTATTCAAAGTAGATTAATGACTGGGAGCGCAAACACATTTGTCAGATAATCGCAATGCGAAGGAAAGGCTCATTTAATTCCAAAGACTCGACTTTGGGAATCAGCTGACCTTTAAAGAATGGCAGTTTGGCGTATTGTTTAGGAATCAGCACACTACACTAACTCCTTAAAAAATACAATGAAATGTAGCATTCTCGTTTATACTGCAGGCTCCTGTTACCTTAGTAACGCTCACCTGTCTCTGGCATTCCCCACGTCCATTCATCTTTGCTTCAATTGGCTTGCTAAAGGTCTAAAGTGTACAAAAAAAAAACATTATGCATTAGCATTAAGCTAATGGTCATAAATGCAAAGTTGTGTAGAGGTCACAAATCAAACCATACATTTTATCTTGATCGAGATAACTCTTATCTCAAGTTAGCAGTACATTTATAACTGACATGATCATTACAGACACTTTTTACATTTGAACGGGCTTGGCCGCTAAACGTCCCAGTTGTGCAGCCATTACTTTATCTTTGAATGTTTCATGTTCTTGCCTGCTGTGAAGCGAGCATAGTAGCATGGCGCACAAATGGTACATTGTCGAGGTCTGACAGGTGATTCCGACTTTTGGTCGCCCAGTGATTGAACATGACATCTGCTCATGCCTCTATAGACTCCTGTTAAAATTTTAGCTAAGCTTTCAGCAGGATGAAAGAGCTCCTTTGTCAGTGGGTTATGATTATGAAAGGTCCAGTGTTTTTCTGTTCGTCCTTATCGGAATTTGTGTCCAATATCTTCTGTATTTTATTATTATTCTGACGCATCAAAAGTCATATGTTGCTGCTGTTTTTCTCTAAGACAATGTTTATACTCCCTCCATCTGTTTTGTATTTCCAATTTGTTGGCATAGCGCACTTTCTCCCCACTCTCTCGATGAGTCCGAAGGTATTTGTCCAAAATATCAGTTTGAAGTCCATCCATCAAAAACAAAGCGTCATTTGGGCGTTACTACCTTTTTACTTCTATCCTCCCCTGACTCATGAGACTCACGGCATTTCAAGTACCGTATTTTCCGGACTATAAGTCGCTCCGGAGTATAAGTCGCACCAGCCATAAAATGCCCCAAAAAGTGAAAAAAAACATATATAAGTCGCTCCGGAGTATAAGTCGCATTTTGGGGGCAATTTATTCGACAAAATCCCACACCAAAAACAGTCATGAACGAGCAACAACAGGCTAAACGATAGCAACAACAGGCTAAACGATAGGTATGCTAACGTGACAAACACAAACAAAGAGCTGAGAACGGGCCTGACGTAACATATAGAGTGATTAAGGACAACTATTACATGAATAACATGTTTATAAAACCATCAGTGTCACTCCAATTCATTAAATAGCAACAACAGGCTAAACGATAGGTATGCTAACGTGACAAACTCAAAGAAAGAGCTGAGAACGGGCCTGACGTAACATATAGAGTGATTAAGGACAACTATTACATGAATAACATGTTTATAAAACCATCGGTGTCACTCCAATTCATTAAATAGCAACAACAGGCTAAACGATAGGTATGCTAACTTGACAAACACAAACAAAGAGCTGAGAACGGGCCTGACGTAACATATAGAGTGATTAAGGACAACTATTACATGAATAACATGTTTATAAAACCATCGGTGTCACTCCAATTCATTAAATCCATCGATCGATCTTTGTCAACAATGGGTGCGCACGGCTGAGGGCGCTTGCGCTTCAAAATATTCCACAGGCTCATATAACGATAGATAAACTATATTTTAAATAACTATAATACAAGCCAATAATATTATCAAACCATCCGTGCACTTTAATTCCATTAAATCCATCGATCAAATTCCTCGTCCTTTGTCAACATCGCCGCGCGTGCGCCCTGACGTCACCCTCGTCTTTATTCCACAGATCTACTATATAACTATATTGTAGCATTAACAAAGTACAAGGATAGACGTAGGTTTGGTAAACGGCTCTTTATTAAACAAAACAAACTTCCAAGCGTGTGGCGGCGTGGACTTCCAGACAGACCGGGCGTGCGTAATGGCCATGTCCGAGCCCCGCGCACCGTTCGCGGACAACCACTCGGCCGATCGTCGGCCCCCGACTCAGTAGAGACCGGGCGTGCGTAAAAGCCATAATAGTTTTTCAAACCTTCTATGTCACTCCAAATCCTTAATTCCTTCAAACTCTTTGTCCTCCGTGTCACTTAGAAATGATCACCGCTAATGATGCCGGTCGTCCTTGTGTGGGCACGTTTGTATGTAAACAACCGGCGCGCCGCGCTACTGACGTCACTTGAAATAGTAATCCATTGGTACATCACGGTTCTCCAAACTTTCTTTCTGCTGCTCGATTACTGTTTTCAGCTGCATATTTTACAACTTGAAGTTTGTAACCTGCAAAATATGAGTTTCTTTTTGGTGCCATTTTTCTTAAGCCCACCCAGTTGATGAGTCACGGCCAACGGTAAAATTTAGAGCGCCCTCATCCAGTTTCGTCTGAAAATATAATTTTTTTTGGTTGTTTTATCAAAGTCAAAGTCTGCTTTATCGTCGATATATTTTTTTTATATACTAAGACACACAAAGAGATTGAAATTACATTTCCTCTATCCCTCGGTGAGATAGTACACATATGCATACAAGCAACACAAAAAAAACCAAGAAGGCACTAACAATGAATAAATAAGAGTATTGAATAAATGATAAATAAACAAATAATAATAAATAATAATAATAAATATAAGAGGAGCAAAAATGGAGCAAGTGTACATACAGCAGACAGTGGACTTGGATATGGTGCTTTAAAGTGTTAATTGCTTTATTTGATGTTTTCTCTATTTTTTATGTTTTGAATATGTTCAAGATAAAGAAATAAAAGCATGTGAAGTGATCAACTATACTAAAAATAACATGGGAAGTGGTCAACTATACTTGTAAGTGATGTCTTAATGATCAAGTAAAAATTTGTGAAAAAAAAACATATATAAGTCGCTCTTGAGTATAAGTCGCCCCCCCATCCAAACTATGAAAAAAACCGCGACTTATAGTCCGGAAATTACGGTAAATGAATATTTTTATTAAGAATGTTTTGCCTTGTGGCAGAAGAAAGCAGACTTAATTAACACTGGCTGTTTTTCCTTTTATTTTACAACTGTGAAGTGTTTTAACACAATTGCCATTTTTTTTTTATTATAAGTCACTCGGGAGTATAAATTGCACATAGTAAAAAAAAAAAAAAAAGCATGTGTTCATTTGTAGCTCAATGAAGTGCTAAACTTGATAGCAATTTCCTGAAATGTTTTTGTCCATTGTTATTATTTTGTCATGTGTTACAAGTTAACTTGAAAACAATTGTGTTGGTTTTGTTAAAGGGAAGTAATCCGGATTGATTCGCTGTAGTACAAACTAGATATTGGCAAAGTCTTAGATGAAAGCACGTCTAAATCATGCGCTGACACAGAAAAACTGTCGAGTCTCGCAGCCCACTTGCATAAAAGCAGAACACTTGCACCCAGATTAACTTCTCTCACTTAAAGCTTGTATTTATATTCCCCCCCTGCGATCACGGGGATTTAGTGGGGTCGAATCACTTAGTTAGTTTTACAGTGATTTAATGACTTGCGCACAGAACTAATTCTCCCGCAAAGATCCGAGGAAAATAATCATTGCTAGAAAATACAGATCAGTAAATTTCAGGTATGTTCTGTGTACATAGAAAATCTAATATTGGAGGATGCAAATACCTTTTGGCCAGAGTGCAGTGAGCTTGTTAGCCGTGAGCAAAAAGGCTTTAAGGAGGCATTAAAGGTGCTGGGATACTGATGGTGCTGGGATACTGATTACTAGGCGACCATCTGTACAACATAGGCAAGGCGCCAGATTCAGGGGTGTGTACTGAAATATGGAAAAACAGAGTTAACATTCGGTCATACTTCTTTTTTTTTTTGTTGAGTATGTTTTATATTCTGTGTCACATTAATTTGCCTTTGTTGACTGATTCTCAATCTATGCGTTGCAGATTTTGACTTTGAGACGACAAGGCCGAAGTCTCTACCCAACAGTGCCTGACAATGCAGAGAAAGGCGCTCAGAGTCTGTTTGTCCAAGAGGTACACATATGATTTTATTCACCATTTTAATGTAATGAGCAGAGTAAAATGTCAAACGACAGCACCTTACGGCTAATGAAACTAATAAGGCCCGACTAATTGTAGAAGTGAGCTATAAAACAGATAGATACACGGAAAATCTGTTCCACAAAGCTGGAATGCGGTCTTGAAATGTAATCACTTGCCAAAGAGTGACAGTAATGTGAGTCATTACCTAATTTGTTGCTTGAATTAACAGTAATGCATGTAGCACATCAGAGAACATCAGGAAGAGACTGTATACTTTACGTGAAATATAGCCGCCGCCTGCTGAATGAATGACTGCGCTCATTACAAATCATTACACTGCTATTTATATTGGCTCATTGTTGTTTCTGTTTACACCAAGAAATAAATGATGATAACGAGACATGAATACCCAGACGTTTATCAAATGTCTGGTACTTCTCTGACTGTTGCGCTTTAAAGTTCTGCCAGTAAGTCTTGAACATGTCTCCATTTTAATTGATAAAGGAGATCGGGAACATTTATGAATAATAAATGCCTTCACACAATTAGGTTGGATAGAGTTCACCATTTGCACCAAAACAAAAGTGGCTATGCTATGCTATGCTATGCTATGCTACGCTATGCTATGCTATGCTATGCTATGCTATGCTATGCTATGCTAGGATCAGGTTAGTTTTGTTAAGATTGAAGTACCGTATTGGCCCGAATATAAGACGAGTGTTTTTTCATTGACATAAAACTGAAAAAGGGACCCCTCTTACATTCAGGATCAAGACAAAGGCTTTTATCAAACTTGAGTCTTGAAAAAGAGGGGGTCGTCTTATAATCGGGGTCGTCTTATATTCGGGCCAATACGGTAATTCTTCACGGTTTAAAATTTCCATTTGACGACCTTGGTTGTTAACATTTTGCCTCTTAATGTCATTTGAAGTATGAATGTGCTTGTTTTTGGCCATTCTAATACCTTTTAGAAGAAACAAAATCCTTAAGCAAGTTTACTGAGAGTTCACTGTATTCCTCCAAAAACTATTAGGTAAAATCAGCTAAGCTTTCAGGTCAATGGTCACTGTTAAGGGAGTCTTGTGTAATGCCTCAAAGACACAAAATCTCCCAATCGGGTGTTGTTTGACACGGTCAGGACAGCTGTAAAGATCAGATCAGAAACAAGTCTGTTTCTGTTTCCGACTGCTCCCTGGATTAGGTTGCACTCCATCTGATCTTGTAAAATAGCTATTGAATAAACATCAGTGAGCCGCTCCTACCTTTGACTTTGTCCGTGAACAGATGCCTTTTTCCAAGAAAGGGAGACAAAGCACTCCCACTCGGTTTGTGCTGGGGGTTGTCAGACAAAGCTTGATTGAAAACCAAAAAGAACATTCATTACTTTTCCTTATTTGTGACTCTTGCACATGCATTCTTTAACATACAGTTTATCTAAACAAAGCAAGAATTATGGAAGCTAAATGCTCATCACGTTTATTGCCGCGTCTCGTTTAAGACTACGATTTGCAACTTTTACTTTTTTATTTCGAACCTATAATTACAGAATCCGCACAGTGTGGTTAAAACAAATTCAACTGTATTATTAGTGGTTTATAATCAGCTTTCACTATGTCTTCTCAGTGCATTAAGACCTACAAGAGCGACTGGCACATCGTCAACTACAAGTATGAAGCTTATTCGGGAGACTTCCGCCAGCTTCCAAAGTAAGTCCGTACAAAAAGCCCCCATGGCAGTAAATAAAAGTTCCTCAAGAGCTGCTTCTTCATACAGCTAATGTTACATTTTATAGTGTGGCACTATGGTGACCTGCTCAAGATGTTTTTTCTGTCCACATTGTTGTTGCATAATGTTAAGGAAATAGCCCACGCAAACAATTCCCATTTCCCCCCCAGCAAAGACGCTTTTCAATTTAATGATACTCAGGATAATTTCGGGAACCACCCTCATTGTCGGGATATTATGTCATATGCCTGTCTTGCCTCGCCTCTTCCCTGAAGAAAATCCCATTTGCATTCATTTTGTTTCAATGCAACGTCGATGACCTTCGCACGTTCGGCGTTTGCCAAACGTTTTAACGCTGCGCAGACAGTCGGGAAGTTAAAACAATGCGCAGTGACGTGAGTTGCCTGTTAAAAAATTCACATTAAATTCTCATCAAGTGATTCTCTCTGGTACTTTTCTTTTATTTTTATTTTTTTAACTCTAGTGGGCAGAATACACCCTGGCATGTTTCCAACAATAGTCTTAGCTGGAAATGCATTTACCAGAGTGGCCTAACTGCTTTTAGGCAGCCGTATTGAATCCAAATCACTTAGGGAGTCATTAGCTCACCCCATAAAACAACAAATGGCCGCTACCACGTATTTAAAATCAGAATTATATTGTAGTTACATTGGTCACCTAGGTTTGTTTTGTTAAAAGTTGTCTTGCTGTGTGTTCTCACAATTTACAGCAAAGTTTCCAGGCCTGAAAAACTGGCAGTCCATGTTTTTGAAGTGGATGAGGACGTTGACAAAGATGAGGTCAGTTGTTGTCATTTCCCAATATTTCCTAGAATAATGAAATAATCCATTCCTGTTTGTTTTTTTCCACCCCATTGAAGGAATTTCATGCCGATCATATGGCGCACGTACACTAACTGCTTTGTAATTACGACAAAATATAGTGCTTTGTTGCAAAATATAGCCCGGCATATTTGTGGTGGTGGTGTTGCAGCAGGACTCGACGTATTTTGGAATGCATTGTTTCAGTTTCTTAAAATGACCGCATACAGCTGGAGAGTCGTCTCCACATGTTGTCAGATTATTATTTTTTTTCATCATAGTAGCGCCATAGAAAATGAATGGGTGGATCTTACAAAAAGAAAACATCCCAAATAAATAAACTATCTTTTTTTTTTGTTTACATGCCATTTTTAAAATCTAATACAGGTCAAAGGAAACAAACCCGCTGATATGTTTGCCTCTCGGGTGTTGTCTAGACACTGACGAGAACAATCAGACCGTGAAGTCTTCCAGATGGTTTGCTGATTTCTCCATTAGGACCATCAGAAATATTGTGGCAGCACTTAAAAATCCTTTTTTTTTTGGCTCCGTCAGCCTGAGGAAAATATATAGGTATAAAAAGGAGGTGGTAATGTTGGACCAGAACTCCCGCCAACATCTTGAAAGGTCGTTCAAGCTTTGAAGTACCTGCAAGTGTCGGGAAAGGTTTCTCACTTCTAAAGTTACCAAAGCATGGATGATCTAAGCCAGGAGTTGCCGTGGAGATTGTCCTCCCCTTCCTCCACAACATTCCTTCCTTCCCCTGTTGCTTTACTGTAATTCTAAAGAGCTTCATCAATGATGTAAGGTTTGGAATGCCTTCTAGCAAAGATCATGGTTTCATATCGCCCCACCTCTGAAATGTGCAAATAACCTTCGATGAGATACTTCGCCATCTCCATCGCGCTGTTTATTTGGGCTAACACGCAGAGTTTGTTTAATGTTCTCCTGCTTGCTTATTTGAATGGAGTCAGAGCCGCACCAAGTTTGAGATCACAAGATTTCTGCACAGGGAGGCAGTTCTTTGGCAGGTTGCTTTCCAAGCAGCCGTGATATAATGTTCTCATGCTCGTATTGTTTAGCCTTCATTATTTTCGTTTGGGCTCTGCTGGTGATTCTGACTTTAGTGTACCTTTGTTGCTCTCCAGGATACGGCCTCACTTGGATCTCAGAAGGATGGGATCACCAAACATGGCTGGCTCTATAAAGGCAACATGAACAGCGCCATCAGTGTTACCATGAGGGTAAGGAGGAGATGGATGTTTTCAAATATCACACAAAATTAACAGTAGGTCATGACTACAAGCTCTATTTATTTATTTATTTATTTATTTATTTATTTATTTATTTATATTTAGTTAGTTAGTATTTATTTTATTTTTGTATTTATTTATTTTCATAGCTAATGCACAGTGCTTAAGCGACGCTGAAACACAGTTGACGTCTGTTCTTATCATTATTAGTCATTCAAGAGGAGATATTTCCATCTGACGCAGTTGGGAGACGGCTCTTACAATTTAAACTTCTACAAAGATGAGAAGATCTCCAAAGAGCCCAAAGGAACCATTTTCTTGGATTCCTGTATGGGCGTTGTTCAGGTAAGCACGTTGACCCTGAACCGAAAGCCCGAAGGCAGCACAGGATGTGAGCAACCCCCCTCCCCGGAGTATTCCATTTTCCAGAAGTAAATGATTGTCACTAGTGAAGTGTATCCTCCAATTTGCAGGAAATACCTTAAAACAAACAGACCAAAGTTCAAACCTAACGACATAAAGACCGACGTGCTGCCTCCGTACGTTTCTTTACTAATTTATGTGTTAACAGGCCAATACGTATTTATATTAAACCACATCACGGACATCTAGAGGACCATTAAGTCGGTTTATGAAAGCCCCGCTCTTATTTCTACTAAACACTCCTCCTCGTGTTTATTCAGATAATATCCAATTGCACTCCCCTCTGCTATCAACGCCTCAATGTTATCATAACATGTTAAAAACGCTCCAAAACATGACAATTCACTTGTATTTGGTGATGTCAGTGTTACAAAATGGAAAAACTTGTCTATTCTTAAACCGCCCTGCCCATATGAATTCTCTGACAGCGTGCATCTGGGTGGCCTTTTTTTCCAAAAAAAAAAAAAAAAAAGTGACTCATGTTATAGATGCTCGTGTTAGTTGTCCAGTTCAGTCCTGGGTTGATTTAAAAACTGTTTCTGTTGATTTTTGTTGTTGCCTGGCAGTGATGATGACGTTAGCAATAAAGTGAAGCAAGATGCTGTTTGATAAGGTCATGATCTCTTCAAATCAAATGTTCTCTGGTGATTTGGCAATAACTTATGAAGTATTAAGGCCACATCTGGATTTGAAAAATTACATTAGAAAATGAGATGTTTAGAGAAAATGCAAGATTTTTTTTTTTCTCCTATGACATAAACTGATGATTTTATCTAATCTCACACCACGCTGCAGAATAACAAAGTCCGGAAGTTTGCTTTTGAGCTGAAGATGCAGGATAAGAGCACCTACCTGCTGGCTGCAGACAGTGAAGGCGAGATGGAGGACTGGATCAACACGCTCAACAAGATCTTGCACAGCAGCTTTGAGATCGCCATGCAGGACAAGCGCAATGGAGAAAGCCATGACGGTGAGAATGCTCCTCACATTTGTGTCTCACATGGGTAAACTATTTTTCGTGAAAAGTGGGCCAAAATATCTTCCACACATTTGACATTTGAGTTCTTGTATTGCTTTTTTTTTCCCTAGATGATGATCTTGGAAAGTCAGACAGTTCCTCTGGCAGTATGGACAGTTTTCAGGTATTGTAGCGTAGCTCATCGCAAAAATATGCTGAATTAAAAAAAAAAAAAATTAAATTGTATTAAATTTCGCTTCATCTATGGTCATGTGCTTTTACTATTATCATGTAAAACTCATTACCACCTTCCAAAAACATCTTTGTGCTAGTGTGAGGCAAAGAATGCTTTTAATAGGATTAATTTCTGAACGCTAGTTGGTGGGAGCTCAGCTGGAAAACAGCTTTACAGTTCTAATTTTTTGCTGAGCAAGTGGTCCGCACCACCTGAATGAAACTGTAAAACGTAAATATATAATTTCCAGATGTGGCCAAAAAAATGTCTTAATGTTTTAACCACCTGACTGAAAATCTCAGCAGTGAGGGGTGCGACTGTCGTCTCAAAATTTACACTTTGTCCTTTTAAATCAATCTTTTTTTTTTTTTCAGAGTGCAAGAGATATAGAGTCAAGGATGAGGAACGAGATGAGATTGAAGCTGTTCACCCTTGACCCCGACACACAGGTAATTCACCAAATACATTCTATCCTCCAACATTGTTTGTTCATCGGCCTTCTTTTTGCTCTACTGTCTTTAGAAACTCGATTTGTCAGGAATAGAACCAGATGTGAAGCAGTTTGAAGAGAAATTTGGCAAGCGCGTGCTCATTAACTGCAACGACCTCTCATTTAATCTGCAAAGCTGCGTGGCCGAGAACGAGGAAGGACCCACGACAAATGTGAGTTTCCGTTTTCAGGAGACCATAAATCCCAGAAATATAATTATCGGCAAAACGGATGGTTGATCTTTGCGTACTGTTTTGATACTGAGACTATTGCCATAGCAACCAGACGACGGGCTTTGCAGTTTAGACTGTCTCCTTCCGGCCTTCAAGAGCTTTTTTTTTTCTCGATCTTTAGGTGGAGCCTTTCTACGTGACACTGTCACTGTTTGACATCCAAAATGGAAGAAAGATTTCATCTGACTTCCACGTGGACCTCAACCATCCATTTGTCAGGGGGATGATGCCCAATTATGAGACTCAGTATATAAATGGGGGAGGTGACATCATCCCTGAAGGCCCACGATTGGTTCATGGAGTGCCAGAAACAGTCATGTGCTATCCCCGGCAGGTAAAAAAAAAAAAAAAGTTTCCAACTGTCTTGTTGTTACTGAAGTTGACACATTTCCACTTTAATAATACATATCTCCTGGCAGGGAGTTTTTTCAATAACATGCCCCCACCCTGATATCTTCCTGGTGGCTCGCATCGAGAAGGTGCTGCAGGGAGGAATCAATCACTGCGCCGAGCCTTACATGAAGAGTTCTGACTCCACCAAGGTACGGACCATTATGGACCTGATTCAATTTTCCTTGACTTTACTAATGTACTTCCACAGGTGGCTCAGAAAGTTCTGAAAAATGCCAAGTTGGCATGTCATCGCTTAGGCCAGTACAGAATGCCTTTTGCTTGGTCAGCCAGGTACAAATTTTTAAGAGACACATTTTTATTTTTATTATCATCATCTGTCAGCGCTAACTTGAATTTGTTTTTGCGGCAGGCCACTGTTCAAAGACGCTTCTGGGACGCTTGACAAAAGTGCTCGCTTCTCGCCTTTGTACAGACAAGACAACAACAAGCTGTCCAATGACGACATGCTCAAATTGCTGGCTGACTTCAGAAAGTTTGTATTAAAATAATTGTAGTTTTCCAACATCTGTTGGAATGCTTTGACATCAAAACAAAACGCGGGTGTTCGTGTCATTCAACCCTTAGCAGATGTAGATTTTTTTTTTTTTTTCCATTTCAGGCCAGAGAAAATGGCCAAGCTGCCTGTAATCCTCGGAAATCTTGACGTGACCATCGACAACGTAGCTCCGGACTTGACCAGTAAGCGCTCGAATGTCTCCTCTCGGTTAAATCGGATGTGTCTCGTGTTACCGTAATACCCAGCGAGCGTTTATACCCTTGTCCCAGATTGCGTTACCTCATCCTACATTCCCGTGAAGCAGTTTGATCTGAGCGAGAAGAGTCCAGTCTTTTTTGAGGTGGAGGAGTTTGTGCCATACATCGCCAAATGCTCCCAACCTTTCACCATCTACAACAATCACCTCTACGTCTACCCCAAATTCTTAAAGTACGACGGCCAGAAGTCTTTTGCAAAGGTATCAGCCTGTTGAACGCCGACATTTTTTCTTTTTGGAGTACACCTCGTGACTTGTTGTGTCTGACCAAAGGCTAGAAACTTGGCCGTCTGCATTGAGTTTATGGACTCAGATGATGAAGACGCTTTACCAATTAAGGTATTCTGATTAATTGAAATAATAATCCCACGCATCGGAAACTTTACGCCAAATTTTTGCCATCATTTCACAGTGCATCTACGGGCGGCCTGGAGGACCTCTGTTTCGTAAAAGTGCCTTTGCTGCGGTATTGCATCATCAGCAGAATCCCGAGTTCTACGATGAGGTTAGTACAAGAAACAATATGTCCCTCCAGTCTATGCCGGAATATTGATGTCTTGATATCTCGCCCAGTTTAAGATTGAACTTCCAACCCAGCTTCATGAGAAACATCATCTCCTCTTCACTCTCTATCATGTCAGCTGTGAAAGCAACAGCAAGGCTAGCACGAAAAAGAGAGAGCAGGTTGAGACGCAAGGTAGCTAAATCGCGTAATATCTTCAAAGTTACTGGCGACATGAACACATTCTTTATTTTCCGAATCCTTAGTGGGTTACGCCTGGCTTCCTCTGCTGAAAGACGGCCGTGTGATCATGAACGAGTGTCACATCCCCGTGGCGGCCAACCTGCCTGCTGGATATCTCAGCTGCCAGGGAGGTGCCAGCAAGGTAATGGGAACAGGTTTTTAGTTTTGACGTAAAAATTACAAGGCTCCACTTACTCTGTACTGTTTTATTTTTAGCATTCAGGTCCCGAAGTCAAATGGGTTGATGGAGCCAAGCCTTTATTTAAGGTGTCGACTCACCTCGTGTCCACCATTTACACTCAGGTTAGTGTTCTTCGACTGTTTTGAAATGACGACTCATGCCGTCACCTGTCAGTGAACCATCTTTGTGTTTCAGGATCAACATTTGCACAATTTCTTTCATCACTGTCAGAGTATTGCATCATCACCCCAAGCACCGGGAGGTGAACTGGTCAAATACTTGAAGGTTAATATACACATGGGAAAACTTCAGCGGCACGAGTGTAAACATAACGGACTTACTTCTTGGCTACTCTTTCATCAGAGTCTGCACGCCATGGAAAGTCACGTGATGATCAAGTTCTTGCCTACCACTCTGAATCAACTGTTTCGGGTGCTGACCAGCGCCAGCCAAGAAGATGTAGCAGTCAACGTCACCAGGCGAGTATCTCCGGCTTACCCCTCGTGCACTGAAGATTCATTCGGTCCGAACCTCCCATCTTTTCTTGTTGGTCTTGTAGAGTCATGATCCACATTGTGGCCCAGTGTCATGAGGAGGGATTGGAGCACTACCTGAGGTCATATGTGAAGGTGAAAAAATATTGTTTGTTACTTTATTTTTTCTCACAGCGTGAAGGATATCTATTTCTCTATAGCTAGCTAGCCACCTAAATAGGGCAGGTTTGCTAGCTATCATCCATCTCTAGCTAGCTAGCTATCATCCATCTTTAGCTAGCAGCTATCTAGCTAGCCATCTGTTCTATATTTTTATTTATCTATCTTGCCACCCTTCCATCATCCATCCTTTATTGATTATCACAGCCTCCTCGCCATTATTATTGTGTTTTTCCAGTTTGTTTTCAAGACTGAGCCATACACAGTGTCCACCAGCCGAAGCGTGCACGAAGAGCTGGCTAAAGCCATGACCGCCATCCTGAAGCCTTCTACCGACTTCCTCACATGTAACAAGCTGCTCAAGGTGATCGATTGGTGCTTTTTAGCGGATTAGCGTGTATAAATATGTGATGATTTTACTTTTTTTTCTCTTCCCCGCAGTATTCCTGGTATTTCTTTGAAGCCTTAGTCAAGTCCATGGCTCAGTATTTGGTTCAGAGCTGTAAAGTGAAGGTAAATTTACCCACAAGGTTGGGATGCAAGTTGACTCAGAGGTCTGCTTCATGACACCTCATCTCCTTGACTCTCAGTTTAGCGACATGTCTGGTCTTGTGGATAGCCACAGCACCACAAAGTAACAGCAAGTCTCTTCAACACTTATTCGGTGTACAGTTTCATTTGCCGCCATTTGTTCATACCCGATAAAGTAACCACATACATGTTTTTCCCCCACATATATAAGCATAAAGCTTTCGTGATTTATTACCACATACTCATAATATTTAATCCAATGAGTCAATTTTTGGACAAACGTATTCAGACACCCGAAGTCTCACTGACTAACAACCCGGTTGTGCCCATCAGCTGTCTCGGAATCAGAGATTCTCAGCATCCTTTCATCACACCGTCGAGACTGTGGTCAACATGATGATGCCTCACATCACTCAAAAATACAAAGACAATCTAGATGCTGCCAGGAATGCCAACCATAGCCTGGCTGTCTTCATCAAGGTTTGTTCATCTAACAATTTAACTTCCACATTTGATGTCACAGTTTGTAACTCCTGACAAAATCACTCTCTTCAGCGCTGTTTCAACCTGATGGACCGAGGTTTCGTGTTTAAACAAATCAACAACTACATCAATTGCTTTATGCCTGGAGATCCCAAGGTATGTAGTTTTATTATAAATGTGAATTATTTACAA